>NC_068449.1:35817879-36140448 GCF_023373465.1 Oncorhynchus keta | reverse complement strand
GACATACAGAGTGCATCAAACATGATTTAGGGCTTGTTTATGGAAGAAAAAAAAGTTTTTCTGTATTTCAATGTTGCAACTTGCTGAAAACTGTCCACAATGTTCCTTTCATCTCAAATAGACAGCACAGCAAAAATTGGACATACAGAGTGCATCAAACATGATGTAGAGCTTGTTTATGGAAAAATATTTTTTCTGTATTTCAATGTTGCAACTTGCTGAAAACTGTCCACAATGTTCATTTCATCTCAAATAGACAGCACAGCAAAAATTGGACATCCAGAGTGCATCAAACATGATTTAGAGCTTGTTTATGGAAAAAAAGTTTTTTCTCTATTTCAATGTTGCAACTTGGTGAAAACTGTCCACATAGTTAATGTAATCTCTAATAGACAGCACAGCAAAAATTGGACATACAGAGTGCATCAAACATGATTTAGATCTTTGTTTATGGAAAAAACGTTTTTTCTGTATTTCAATGTTGCAAACTTGCTGACAACTGTCCACAATGTTCATTTCATCTTAAATAGACAGCACATCAAAAAATGGATATCCAGAGTGCATCAAACATGATTTAGAGCTTGTTTATCGAAAAAACGTTTTTTCTGTATTTCAATGTTGCAACTTGCTGAAAACTGTCCACAATGTTAATTTCATCTCAAATACAGCACAGCAAAAATGTGACTTTTATTTTTATTTTTTACTAGCCAAACAACTCACCATGTTGTCCTGTCTGGTTGCTATGAAATACAAACGTCATAACGTATGTGCAAGAGCACGAGCAATCTTCGTTCCCACACCCCCTTCTCAAAAATACATTGGTATTCATTCTGTAGTCGTAGGACTTAAATGCATATCACATGTAACAATTTTGAATCTATTTGGATGGTTTGTTCACAAAGCTGTAGAGAAGCAGGGCCATTGTCTTTTCAGTTTTCTTTCATTTTGATCATGAACATTTCAGTCTTGAACATGCATTGAACATGCATTGTTGTCATGAACATGAATTGTTGTCAATACATTGGACCTGCAAACAAAAATATAACATAAATGTAAAGGAGATATTTAACCCAGTATTATGACAATTTTGCTTGAAAAAATGAACACTCTTTTGAAACGTAGCTCTTCTGAACAAGACTGTACTACAACGCAATCACCACTGGGTGGAACTAGCACATCATCGTTGGTTTATGAAAACGACCACTTGTCGTGCCAGTTATGTCTGCCACATTTGCTTTATTACCAAAGAGTAATAGGCCTATAGATTATTTGGATTGCGTGTTGCATGCAGATGTAGACCTGTCAAATAATCTTTAGCAAAAACTGCAATGCTGGCCAGTAGAGAACTTTTAGTGTACAGTATGTAATTGACCATAGTACATGGCTGTGGTTCAGGAACCATATTCAAATATAATCTCAGAGTAGCAGTGCTGATCCAGAATCAGGTTCCCCCTGTTATTTTATTCATAATGATTTAAAAGGCAAAACGTACCCTAGATCAGCACTCCTACTCCGAGATGCTTCACGAATACGGGCACAGTGTGCTGCTGCTGGGAAATTTCAACGAAGGTAAGGTAACCAGCCACTCCGTGTCATGTTTAAGAACAGCCCTTAACCGTGGTATATTGGCCATATACAACACCTCCTCTGGCTTTATTGCTTAAATATACCCACCTGCCCACCTGCTCTTTCTAAGCCTGGGATATCATTAACTTTTAAAGCACCTAAAAAATGACAGATAGAGTAATCCGTTTAATCAGTTTATAAAATAAAATAAATGTCCTCATTGAATTATGTGATTACACACTTTCTTCGGATTTTTCAGGGCCTCACAAATAGATATCATGAAGACACCTGGTTATTAAACCCACTTTTGGACACCGAATTGATCTGTTCAATATCCACTTCTATTCTGGTAATATCAAATACCCCCATATAAAAAAAAGGTGTAGAAGACAATTTCGTTCAATAGGTTCAAATGTGGAAAATAACAACGCATCAGAAGACTGTGTGCGACTCGAAACTGCTCATTGAAGTGACTCGAGCATGCGCAATGCAGCCCTGTGTCAATTCAAGTAGCCCCAGTAGAGGCCAAGCAGAGCGGAGTGACTACTCGGGCTCGCGTAGCAGTCTCCCTTCCCAGTTCCTGTTTCCGCCTTTCAGTCTTCAGACAGCTTAACAACTTAAAGCATCATCCTCAGGCAGAAAATAGACCTTGAAGAAATCCAAGCTTTATGAGGTAAAGCCCGGTAAGACATTTTTCCTTACTGTGTGTGCAGAAAACGAATAGGAATGTGTGTCTGCGCCGACTCCTTTATCCCTCCATCCCTGGCCTGTTGCTATTTGCCTGCTTCGACCGCAGCCGAGAGGTAACAAAATAGCGGGCAGGGATTCACGAACGAGGCTCCGTTAGAATTCCTGTCGTCCTTTTCAAATTCAAAGGCGTTTGTGCATAGGAATTTCCTTAATTTTTGCTACTATGTGCACAACGGTTATGTTACAATTGTATAAAGTATGACAGCGACAATTCAGACGCCAGGCAGGGACAATAAACTGCGATTTCTCTCCCATTTTACCTCTAAAATGAGTTTGTGCATAGGAAAAGCTTCACATTTGTGAAGCTTTCTTATAAACAAAAGAAATACTTAGCCAATGTTTTCTGTGGCTATATCGACTGTTATTTTGTGAAGTCAGCTTGCGTCGGTGGCTGCTCCCTTGTCCATCGTGCTGTGTCGAATCAAAACTCATCTTGAGCAGCCACGCTATTTTTCAGACATTGGTTGAAGCAGATGAAAAGTAGCAAACCTCATTTTGGATATGCATTCTGTTGTTTTTGTGCAGATGATCCAGCATAAACAAAATAGTTCAGTAATACGCTTATAACACACGCACAAACACACACACACACAATGTGTACATTGTTTACGTTTAGTTTTCGGCTCAACTCCGTAATCATGCTATGCAAATTATGTTTTACATTATTATGTGTTCTCTCGTGTTTTTATTTCTTGACTACAGTTACCACATACCACAGTAGGCATAGTATAAAAAGATACTGCTGATAGGTCTATTTGCTTGTGCACACCTTACAGACTTCCCTTTTGAACTCAATGAAAACCCTGTAGCCGGTTATGGCCAACATTGGTGGTTCGGAAATAGGACGTCTTGAGATGTAAACATGCAACTAGGGACTGGAGCCCAGTCAACCTGCCTGGGCCATCTGTGGGATAATAGCCCTAGAATGACCCATGAATCCTGATACATTACTGTGTGAATAGTATAATCTAGTAGCAGCAGGGCTATTATAGTAGTATTAGGTCTTTAATGCTACAATTTTGACCATTTCACGTTATTGATGTGCTACGACTATAAAGATATGATAGCATTTCACAGCTTCATTTGTCTTAGAGAATTTAGATGGTATTCCGCTAATTCAAATGACCTGCTTTGCCAAGCGTACAGTAATTATGAGCTATGTAATGTGAATGTCTCGTCTTGTCCTCTGTTTGGGGTGATTGCACAAAGTTGAATTATATTAACAAGGCCTTTGTATGCACAATTGGCCAATTCATGAATCTTGAATTACAATTTCCATGTTACGATTCTCTCTGCCACGTTACAGACATAATTCATGAAGTAAAACCACAGCGATGACAGGCTACCACCACATTCTGATTTTAAGGTTTCACAATTAGTTATTTTTAAATAAATCATCTTACAAATTTCAAGTCAAGAGGACGGGATGGTTGAGAGACAACAGTGTCTCTCACCTTTCACCTTATTTGAATTGTTCCAAGTATGTGTAGTGGACATCATGGATACTATAGTAATTGCTATAAGCATATCATAGGACTACTGTAGGCCTACCACGTAAACAGTTTAATTTATCCCTGTAGGCAAGAGAAGACTGATGAAGACTCTTCATGCTAGATTTATAATCATGTTTCACATGTGTTACAGATGTGGGATCTTAATTTGAGCCAGTTTCTGACAGCAGAAGAATAATCCTACAGCAACAGGACATGTGAATTATTATATGGATCATAATTGATGGACATTTTTGTCGGGGTTGATACATTTTTGGTTAGGGCGAGTCAATTCTGAAATTCCAAAGTGAAATTGACAAACTATAGAAGCCTTTTTAAAACTCAAAACCACTGCAAGAAAATTCTCAGTAACAAAACAGTGGTCAACTTCAGATCCGACACGCTGCTAACTTAAATTAAGACTAAAAAGCACATTTTTGTTTTCCTACATTTTTTATGATATAGGCCATTTTGACATTGCAGCTCGCTCATCGAGCAGAAACCGCTCAGTTCTGCCTCCAGGGTAAGACTCATGACAATAGGCATCAACCTGCAATTAGGCCAGGAGAGCTGTATAACTAACAGTAACAATTCATTTGATGCGAGTGCTCTGCTGCTATCCAACACTTGCAGGAATTTAATATCGTGCTTTGTTGAAGTAGCCACTGCCCCCATTGTGTTCATACTAGAAAAGCTTTTATGTTATTGAGATTTAGGATCACTTCCTTTCAAAACATTACACTTGAACAGGTCCTCCAAATGATAAACATGTAAAGGGATAGGCTATATGATATATATATACAGTTGAATCCAGAAGTTTACATACACTTAGGTTGGAGTCACCTGTTAAGGAAGTCGAGAATTTAAGCAGCTTTTCGCAGCTTTTTGTTAAAAATCGCGCAACATTTCAGCGCCCTGCTATTCATGCCAGGAATATAGTATATGCATATGATTAGTATGTGTGGATAGAACACACTCAGACGTTTCTAAAACTGGTTAAATCACGTCTGTGACTATGACAGAACGTGCGTTTCATCGAAAAGTGCATGAAAATATGATCACTGAAAATTGAAAAAAATATCCATCCGCGACTTCAAGGAATTGTTCAAAGTGAACCGAATTAAAGTAGGCCGAGGTTGCAGTGCCTACAGCTTCCACACGTTGTCTAGAGTCTTGTCATTTGATTCGCAATTGATTCTTGGTCTAACCGAATCAAGGGAACTCCTTCCCTCCGGTCTCCGACCGGATGTTTTGATCGAGCTCTCTTCGGACATGTTTTATACACGGACAGCTAAAGAATTTACATCGCCTCCTGTTGAATTTTATCGCTTATTAACGTGTACTAATACCTAAAGTTGCATTACAAAAGTATTTCGAAGTGTTTTGTGAAAGTTTATCGTTGACTTTTTGAATTTTAAAAAATGACGTTACGTTATGAAACGCTATTTTTTTCCGTTTATCACACAGTATTCTTAGATCGATATCTAGGCTATATATGGACCGATTTAATCGAAAAAAGACCCTAAATGATGTTTATGGGACATCTAGGAGTGCCAAGAAAGAAGCTTGTCAAATAGAAAGTTCATCCTTGGGAGCAATTTCCAAACACCTGAAGGTACCACATTCATCTGTACAAACAATAATACGCAAGTATAAACACCATGGGATCACGCAGCCTTCATACCGCTCAGGAAGGAGGTGCGTTCTGTCTCTTAGAGATGAATGTACTTTGGTGCGAAAAGTGCAAATCAATCAATCAAATGCTTGGAGGAAACAGGTACAAACGTATCTATATCCACAGTAAAACACAGTAAAACAAGTCCTATGTCGACATAACCCGAAAGGCCTCTCAGCAAGGTAGAAGCCACTGCCCCACCAAATTCACCATAAAAAAAGCCAGCCTGCGGTTTGCTACTGCACATGGGGACAAAGATCGTACTTTTTGGTGAAATGTCATCTGGTCTCATGAAACAAAAATAGAACTGTTTGGCCATAATGACCATTGTTAGGTTTGGAGGAAAAAGGGGGAGGCTTGCAAGCCGAAGAACACCATCCCAACTGTGAAGCACGGGGGTGGCAGCATCATGTTGTGGGGGTGCTTTGCTGCAGGAGGGACTGGTGCACTTCACAAAATAAATGGCATCATGAGGTCGGACAATTACGTGGATATATTGAAGCAACATCTCAAGACATCAGGTGAAGCATGGTCTCAAATGGGTCTTCCAAATGGACAATGACCCCAAGCATACTTCCAAAGTTGTGGCAAAATGGCTTAAGGACAACAAAGTCAAGGTATTGGAGTGGCCGTCACAAAGCCCCTGACCTCCATCCTACAGAAAATGTGTGGGCAAAACTGAAAAAGTGTGTGAGCAAGGAGGTCTACAAACCTGACTCAGTTACACCAACTCTGTCAGGAAGAATGGGCCAAAATTCACCCAACTTATTTTGGGAAGCTTGTGGAAGGATACCTGAAATGTTTGACCCAAGTTAAAGAATTTAAAGGCAATGCTACCAAATACTAATTTGGTAGCATTGAGTATATGAGTATGTAAACTTCTGACCCACTGGGAATGTGATGAAAGAAATAAAAGCTGAAATAAATAATTCTCTCTACTATTATTCTGACATTTCACATTCTTTTAAAATAAAGTGGTGATCCTAACTGACCCAAGACAGGGCATTTTTACTAGATTTAAATGTCAGGAATTGTGAAAAACTGAGTTTAAATGTATTTGGCTAAGGTGTATGTAAAACCTCCGAATTCAACTGTAACATTATTCGTTTTAACAATGTAGAGTCCATAGAGACACTGTCACTCCACCACAGCTCAACAGTCAGCACAAAAACATCAGTCATCTTGAGTGTCAACAGGAGTACCTGGCAACAACCAGAAACACCCACACACAGAATAACATACTCTACAAGTATGTTATTGATAGCTTTGTCTGTTGTTTCCATCAACCTGGGCTTGGGTTGATTGAAGCCTTGGTTTCCGGAAATGTTAATGTGATCACCTGTGTGCCCCAAAAGTGTTAGTTGTTATTAGATGTGTGCCGAATAGTCAGACAAAACGAGTATCGTAACGGTTACGGGCAATTTTCTGGATACGATTATAATCCGAGTATTTTTGGTAATTATCTGTGGAGAAAATAAATATATATATATATATATATATATATATATATATATATATATTTTTCGAATGCCAGCCAGCATCT
The DNA here is from genome assembly GCF_023373465.1 of Oncorhynchus keta. Lineage (NCBI taxonomy): Eukaryota > Metazoa > Chordata > Actinopteri > Salmoniformes > Salmonidae > Oncorhynchus > Oncorhynchus keta. Next base: position 36,133,424 of record NC_068449.1, on the reverse strand, counting down.
TTCTTTCAGCCAGTCAGTCAAGTGAGGTGCTACGGAGTGTAAATAAGTCAACTGGCTAGTGTGCTTGTCTGTAAAGACGAGGGCGGGCTGTGCATTGATCCTGCTGCTCTGAGGCTGTATTTCTCTGTCTACTCACTTCATCATTTTACCCAATCACTTTCACTTCTCTTTTTCGGTCTGGTCATTGAGACTGCTGCTGCCTCCTTTTAGCCTGCTGCTGTGCTAAATGAAATGGCAAGGACGTTTGCTATCACGCTATCAATGTGCATAATATCTAACAAGCGGGGCGAGGGTATGGAAGAAGAAATTAAACATCGATGCGCATTCTGCCCGCTGCAAGTTGAGGAGATACAGGCCAGACACACACACCCCTCCATGGCACTTAATCTGCAGCTTGTTTGGTCTATACATGTGCAGGGATATAGATATTTTTGCCAACATCTACTTAGGCATATTAGAACATTTGCTTCTTTTTTTTTTGATCACGACTATCATCCGATCTGACTATCAACTGTCAATTTACAGATACGATTACCAGTATAAGTCTGGCCATGTCGGCACACCCCTAGTTGTCACGTTCCAGATATGATCACACTTTAACCACCTGTATGAGGTCCATGAGCCGTATGAAGTGTTTGTGACCTACAGCTGCAGTGACTTACAGCCGCAGGCTGAAACTTTGACAATGAATGTCTTCTTTATATCCCCTTGTTGTTTGTTTCCTATAGTATTTAGATCTGAGCCCAGGGTATGTGCATTCTGGCACTGTTCACTGTGTTATCTAACAAGTCTGTCTTATAGCCTGGTCTACATTTCATGTAGATAAGATAGCAGAGGTCCAAGAGGCCATTGTTGCCTTTTTGCCTAGTTCGCAAATTGAATACTCATGTTACCTATTACTTGGAGGCTCAGCAAGCTTTGTTTGTGAGTAGCATGAGTGAATTGAGTTGTAACAATAGACCAGCAAATACATTTTATTTTCCATGTCCTTGTTCTGTTCTATTCTGGAAAGTTGAAAACACCATGTTTGTTGTAGGAACTAGCTCTGGTGTCTCTGGGATAGGGTAGCTGAAATGTAACACATCTCGTTTGGGTTAGCTGTAAAAGTCTGTAAACCTGTCAAAGTGTTTGTTTGTCAAACATTACCATGGATACTTGTGTTATCTATCCTCTACAACATTACCAATGAGGCAAAAATCTATTCAGTTACATTTTGGTATATTATTTTTCACGATATATCGTATTGTTTTGACAATATGGCAATGTTATTTTTTCGCTAGTTTGCTGTACCTGCAACAAAACTCCAGTATTATTCCTTCATAGCTTGCTCTCCACCTTCTTTTTAAATAGGGAGCCAATGTCACTTAGTATGGTCAGGGCGTGAGTTGGGTGGGCAGTCTATGTTTGATTTTCTATGATTTGGGATTTCTATGTTTCGGCCTAGTATGGTTCTCAATCAGACGCAGGTGTCATTAGTTGTCTCTGATTGAGAATCATACTTAGGTAGCCTGGGTTGCACTGTTTGTTTGTGGGTGATTGTTCCTGTCTCTGTGTCTGCACCAGATAGGACTGTTTGGGGTTTTTCACATTTCTTGTTTTTGTAGTCAGTTGTTCATGTGTACCTTTACGTATTAAAAAGAACCATGGACACTTACCACGCCGCATATTGGTCCTCTGATCCTTTTCGCCTCTCCTCTTCGGAAGAAGAGGAGGAAATCCCTGACAGCCAATTTGTTTTCAGCACATACTTCCACGACTGATCAAAACTAGTTTTCTCATGGCTCCCTCTTGTCCCTCTGAAGCAGACATATGGTGAGAACTATGTTTGGAACATATAGAATTATGAGAACTGCAATACATATTCAATCGTCACTTAAGTATCGGTATCATATGGTCCCTGGTAATTCCCAGCCCCATACAACATGTGGCTTTCTCTAGTCTGTAGCCTACCAGCGTGGCCTTGGTGAGCACTGTGCACATCTCCATTGTCTCAAAGACCCTTATATCACCACAGTCACCCAGATGGCTTCAGCACAGAAGAACCACACACAGAGATGGATGAGCGCACACACGCACGCACGCACACACACACACAAATAAGGTCTCATTCTAATCTTTGGTACCAGTTTGCTCCGGTGTCTTACTATTCCCACTGAACATAGTAGAGCAGGATTGTAAGACCAATTGGAGGGCTGTGTTAAAAGTATGTTGTCATGTATTCTCACTGGGAGAAGCTCCTGTGCCATCTTAACTTTGCTGACGACGAGTCCATATATTTTATGACTGGATGGAGGGATGGTGTGTGGGCTTGGCTATGTTAGTCATTGAATGGACAGAGGTAAAACATTAACTTGTGACCGTGGTGTGACTCTAAAGGGTGTTCTGCTATAGCTGGGGAATTGCTGCTGATACTTATCTTTGAAGGTGTGTTCCACACAGGGTTAGCGGGAATAGAATAGAGGACATCTACAGTACCTGAGCATCGGTGGATTGTTGCCAGGTGAAATGCACCCGTGTTGACTGCTGTAACGGAGAACCCTCTATATTCTCTCATATTACATGGCAAAAGTAAGCTGATCAACCATAACGGAATATGTTGCGAAAGGAAGTATTGGTAATTACTACTGATTGCATTGGAAATCTTAGAGATCATCAATTGACAGTTCAATAAGGTGGTTTTGATTGACAACGCTTCAGGGAGCCTTAACTATACAACCCCCCTTACACACACTCCGTTAGGCTCTTACTCTTCTCTCTTTATTTCTCTCTTTCTCTACCCCCCTCTCTCCCTCCCTCGCCATCCCCCCTCTGTCTCTTTATTTTTCTCTTTCATACCCCCCCCCTCTCCCCTCTTATCTCTCTGCCTCCACATCCTCCTTTCCAATGTTCCAATGTTGTCGATATCCAGTGACAGCTCTCAGTGGGTTTCCATGGCGATGCCGGCAAAAAGGCAGGAATAAAGAAGTGCTGATTAGTTTTAATGATAGTGTCGCTTTTCCTTTCTTTCTGTTCGACTAGAGAAAATCTCTCGTAACAGGTGATTTTGTATGAAGTGTAAGAGGAAGAGGGGTTGGTGCGTGTATGTGTGATGGATGACAAACTGAGAAGTGACAGAGAGGGAGGGGCTAATCACACAGGCTGGATCTCTGGCAGTGACCCTATTGGTAGCGCACAACGCTTTACACATGATGAACGCTCTCGCTCTCTCAACTTCAATTCTATTCCATTTGCATTATTGGCATGACGTAACAATGTACATATTACCAAAGTGTACTTTGGAGATTAAGTGATACATTTACAATAAAACCATAATTAAAATAAACATCATCAAGATTGTGACTGGGGGACTCTCTCTTTCTCTCCTTCTGCCCAGTAAGATGTGGTGAAACCTCACCAAGCCCAATCTTGGCATCTGTATTATTCATGCAGAGAAAGCAGAGATGATTGAGCCATCATGCCTCATCTTACAAGAGAACCGTGTGTGCGTGCGTGCGTAGCCAGTCAGTGTAGTTGTCCCCATCGGTCCTGACCGTCACAGTGCCCACAGCCCAACGGGGACTTTTGATCAGCTATAAATAAATCTCTCTCTCTCTCTCTCTCTCCCTGGCTGCAGTGTGGAGTCAAAACTGCATCCCGAATGGCACCCTATTCCATATTTAGTGCACTATGTTTGACCAGGGCTCTGGTAAAAAAGTAGTGCATAATATAGGGAATAAGGTGCCATTTGGGACGAAGTCAATGTGAAGCGTCCTTCATGCAGCTGCCTGGAAGCAGCTCTGCTCTGCTTTGACATTACCAGGCACCGAAAGGGGAATAGAACAACAGTCCTCAAATGACCTGCTCCTGCGCAGACTGGCACTTCTTCATTTATTTGACTACATAAAGAAATGCATGCAGGTTTTACTGCATGCATTTACAGGCAGGCAAACAGGCCAGGAGCTTGCAGCTTGTGTACTACTCAGTCCTCATACTCAAAAAACTGTGTGTGTGTGTGACTTTCCTAGACCCGCTTGGTCAAACACCCCCCCTTCAGAGTCCCCAGGGGTAAGACTTGGACAGTCGACACAGAGGAGAGAGAGAGGGAAACTCACTCATAACAGTCACCTCACAGTCACACATGGCCAAAGGGAGAGAGAGAGCTTATTCAAATTGACGGAAGTTGGAAGAAAGGCATCGGGATGAAATTTAAATTTACATAATATTTATGTGAGAGGGTTCGGATGATGTTCTTTAGGCGATATACCATATATACCGAAGGTATGATTTTCAGTACTGCCCCGGCACCCCGCTTTGCGAGGGCTGCGGGCGTGCGTGCTACACTACTGCTTATAGCTAGCTGTAAGTTAACTGTCTAAAATGTGGCAAATCAATTATATCCAGTTTAGGGCTCCAGCTGTGCATTTGGTTTGCTAACTTGCTAACTTAGTGGCTAGATGATAAGATCAAGCTTCTGAGACATTCAATTCCCCGATGGATGAAGATCCATGTTGCCTGAATAGTTTTGTGTGTCAAAAAAATTACAATAATAAGAATTCTTTAAACCTTTAGAACCCAATAGAATTTTTGAATGCTGGTGTAGATTACTGAGCATTTTCAAGCTAAAGCAAATTTTCTCACACATTTCAAACAAACAAACAGACATGGCTCAAAAATAACAAATTAAAAGAACAAATGAAGATTACAAGTTAACTTAGTTTAAAAGAGCACAACCTCTGCTTTGATATGACACAACATTCATGTCTCCATATCCTCTCATGCTCTGTCAGATTTGATGGGAACGTTGCTGCACAGGTCTCTCCAGGTATGTTTGATCGGGTTCAAATCCGGTTCTGGCTGGGCCACTCAAGGACATTCAGAGACTTGTCCCGAAGCCACTCGTGCTTTGTCTTGGCTTTGTGCTTAGGGCCGTTGTCCTGTTACCCTTTAACCTTTAGCCTTTAGCCGTACCCTTATCCTACTCCTCCTCTGTTCCTCTGGTGATGTAGAGGTTAACCCAGGCCCTGCAGCCCCCAGCATCACTCCCATTCCCCAGGCGCTCTCATTTGTTGACTTCTGTAACCGTAAAAGCCTTGGTTTCATGCATGTTAACATTAGAAGCCTCCTCTCGAAGTTTGTTTTCTTCACTGCTTTAGCACACTCCGCCAACCCGGATGTCCTAGCCGTGTCTGAATCCTGGCTTAGGAAGGCCTTCAAAAATCCAGAAATTTCCATCCCTAACTTTAACATTTTCCGACAAGATAGAACTGCCAAAGGGGGCGGAGTTGCAATCTACTGCAGAGATAGCCTGCAAAGTTCTGTCATACTATCCAGGTCTGAATCCAAACAGTGCAAGCTTCTACTTTTAAAAAATCCACCTTTCCAGAAACAAGTTTCTCACCGTTGCCGCTTGTTATAGACCCCTTTCAGCCCCCAGCTCAGCCCCCAGCTGTGCCCTGGACACCATATGTGAATTGATTGCCCCACATCTATGTTCAGAGTTCGTACTGCTAGGGGACCTAAACTGGGACATGCTTAACACACCGGCCATCCTACAATCTAAGCTAGATGCCCTCAATCTCACACATTATCAAGGAATCTCCCAGGTACAACCCTAAATTCGTAACCATGGGCACCCTCTTAGATATCATCCTGCCCAACTTGCCCTCTAAATACACGTCTGCTGTCTTCAACCAGGATCTCAGCGATCACTGCTTCATTGCCTGCATGCGTAATGGCTCCGCGGTCAAACGACCACCCCTCATCACTGTCAACGCACCCTAAAACACTTCAGCGAGCAGGCCTTTCTAATCGACCTGGCCCGGGTATCCTGGAAGGATATTGACGTCATCCCGTCACTAGAGGATGCCTGGTTGCTCTTCAAAAGTGCTTTCCTCTCCATCTTATATTAGCATGCCCCATTCAGAAAATGTAGAACTAAGAACATTTTCAACAGCCCTTGGTTCACCCCAGACTTGACTTCCCTTGACCAGCACAAAAACATCCTGTGGCATTCTGCATTACCATTGAATAGCCCCACGATATGCACCTTTTCAGGGAAGTCAGGAACCAATACACTCAGTCATTTAGGAAAGCTAAGGCTAGCTTCTTCAAACAGATATTTGCTTCCTGTAGCACTAATTTCAAAACGTTTTGGGACACTGTAAAGTCCATGGAGAACAAGAGCACCTCCTTCCAGCTGCCCACTGTGCTGAGGATAGGAAACACTGTCACCACGATTTTAAATCTACGATAATCGATCATTTCAATAAACATTTTTCTACGGCTGACCATGCTTTCCACCTGGCTACCCCTATCCCAGCCAACATCTCAGCACCCCCTGCAGCAACCCCCCGCTTCTCCTTCACCCAAATCCAGATGGCTGATGCTCTTCCTAAAAATGTTCCGCCTCCATTGCTGCAACCCCTATTACTAGCCTATTCAACCTTTCTTTCATATCATCTGAGATCCCCAAAGATTGGAAAGATGCCGCGGTCATCCCCCTCTTCAAAGGGGGAGACACTCTAGACCCGAACTGTTATAGACCTATATCCATTCTGCCCTGCCTTTCTAAAATCTTCTAAAGTAAATTTAATCAACAGATCACCAACCATTTCGAATCCCACCGTACCTTCTCCACTATGCAATCTGGTTTCCGAGCTAGTCACAGGTGCACCTCAGCCACGCTCAAGGTCCTAAACAATATCATAACCGCCATCGATAAAAGACAGTATTGTACAGCCATCTTCATCAACCTGCCAAGGCTTTCGACTCTGTCAATCACTGCAATCTTATTGGCAGACTCAATAGCCTTGGTTTCTCAAATGACTGCCTCACCTGGTTCACCAACTACTTCTCAGATAGAGTTCAGTGTGTCAAATCAGAGGGCCTGTTGTCCGTACCTTTGGCAGTCTCTATGGGGGTGCATATCAATGATGTCGCTTTTGCTGCTGGTGATTCTCTGATCCACCTCTACGTAGACGGCACCATTCTTTGTACATCTGGCCCTTCTTTGGACACTGTGCTAACAAACCTCTAAACAAGCTTCAACGCCATACAACACTCCTTCCGTGGGCTCCATCTGCTTTTAAATGCTAGAAAAACTAAGTGCATGCTCTTCAACTGATTGCTGCCCGCACCCTCCTGCCCTACTAGCATCACTACTCTGGACAGTTCTGACCTAGAATGGTTAGACTGTAAACTCTCCTTCCAGACTCACATTAAGCATCTCCAATCCAAAATTAGATCTGGAATCGGCTTCCTATTTCGCAACAAAGCCTCCTTCACTCATGCTGCCAAACATACCCTCGTAAAACTGACTATCCTACCGATCCTTGACTTCGGTGATGTCATTTACAAAATAGCCCCCACCACGCCCGATATACTATCCACCATTGCGACTTGTATGCTCTCGATGACTGGCCTTCACTACATATCCATTGCCAAACCCACTGGCTCCAGGTATAAGTCTTTGCTAGGTAAAGCTCCGCCTTATCTCAGCTCACTGGTCACCACAGCAACACCCACCCATAACACGCGCTCAAGCAGGTATTTTGCACTGGTCGTCCCCAAAGCCAACACTTCATTTGGCCGCCAAATATCTCTGAAACTGGAGTCTTATATCTCTCTCTCTAAATTTAAGCATCAGCTGTCAGAGAAGCTTACCAATCACTGTACACAGCCAATCTGTAAATAGCACACCCAACTACCTCATCCCCATATTATTACTTACCCTCTTGCTCTTTTGCACCCCAGTATCTCTACTTGTACATCATCATCTGCACGTATATCACTCCAGTGTTAATGCTAAATTGTAATTATTTCGCCTCTATATCCTTTTTTAATTTTTTATTTATTTATGAGTGATGAAGGCCACGGTGTTCTTAGGGACCTTCAATGCTGCAGAAATGTTTTGGTACCCTTCCCCAGATCTGTGTCTCGATACAATCCTGTGTCGGAGCTCTAAGGATAATTCCTTTCGACCTCATGGCTTGGTTTTTGCTCTAGCATGCACTGTCAACTGTTGGACCTTATATGGACAGGTGTGTGCTTTTCCAAATCATGTCCATTTAATTGAAATTACCCCAGGTTTCTACAACTTGATTGGAGTCCACATCTCAGTGATGATCAATGGAAACAGCATGCACCTGAGATCAATTTTGAGTCTCATAGCAAAGGGTCTGAAAACTTCTATAAATAAGGTATTTCTGTTTTGTATTGGCAATACATATACAAATTATGTCTAAACTTGTTTTCGCATTGTCATTATGGGGTATTGATGAGGACATTTTTTTATTTAATCCGTTTTAGAATGTAACATAACAAAAAGTAGAAAAGGGGAAGGGGTCTGAATACTTTCTGAATGCACTGTATGGTTCACAGACTTCAAGACCCATGGCCAGATGATATATTTAGCTGGTTCATCACTCCATGGGATGCGTTTCCACTGCTCCGGAGTCTAATCGTGGCGTGCTTTACACCACTCCAGCCGACGCTTGACATTGAACATGGTTATCTTAGGCTTGTGTGCGGCTACTCAGCCATAGAAACTAATTTCATGAAGCTCCCGACAAACAGTTATTGTGCTGACGTTGCTTCCAGAGGCAGTTTGGAACTCTGTAGCGAGGGTTGTAACCGAGGACAGGCGATTTTTACGCTCTTCAGCACTCGGCGGTCCCGTTCTGTGAGCCTGTGTGGCCTACCACCTCGCGGCTGAGACGTTTTATGCTCCTAGACGTTTCAGGTTCACAATAACAGCACTTAGAGTTGACAGGCGCAGCTCTAGTAAGGTAAAGATTTGACGAACTGGCTTGTTGGAAAGGTGGCATCCTATGACAGCGCCACGTTGAAAGTCACTGAGCTCTTCAATAACGCCATTCTACTGCTAATGTTTTCTATGTAGATTGCATAGCTGTGTGCTTGATTTTATACACCTGTTAGCAACAGGTGTGGCTGAAATAGTCTAATCCACTAATTTGAAGGCGTGTCCACATACTTCTGTTTATAAATCAAATCAAATTGTATTTTTCACATGGCCATGTTTAGCAGACGTTATTGCGGGTGTAGCAAAATGCTTGTGTTTCTACCTCTAACAGTGCAGTAACATCTATCGATATGGATAAGTGGGTCCTCCCTCTGCTGTTTTCTGAAGTCCACAAACTGCTCCTTTGTTTTTTTTTAACGTTATGTGAGAGTTTATTTTCCTGTCTCGTCATTGTTGGTAATCAGGCCTAGTACTGTTGTGTCGTATGCAAACTTGATGATTGAGTTGAAGGCGTGCGTGGCCATGCAGTCATGGGCCCCAGTGTTGAGGATCAGCGAAGTGGAGGTGTTGTTTCCTACCTTTACCACCTGGGGCAGCCTGTCAGGAAGTACAGGACCCAGTTGCACAGGGTGGGGTTCAGACCCAGTGTCTCAAGCTTAATGATGAGTTTGCAGGGTACTATGGTGTTGAATGCTGAGCTGTAGCCAATTAACAACATTCTTACATAGGTATTCCTCTTGTCCAGATGGGATAGGGCAGTGTGCAGTGCCATGGCGATTGCATTGTCTGTGTATTTATTGGGGCGGTAAGCAAATTGAAGTGGGTCTAGGGTTTCAGTTAAGATAGAGGTGATATGATCCTTGACTAGTCCCTCAAAGCACTTCATGATGACAGAAGTGAGTGCTACGGGGCGATAGTCATTTACTTCAGTTACCTTTGCTTTCTTGGTGTACAGTGTATTACCACAGCTGCTTAGAATTTACTGAAGCACAACCAGAAATACCACAGCACACTGGCACCCTAATTCTTAATTCACACTGTTGATGTCATATTACACCAATATACTATTATATAGTGTTTCATATATTTTCTCTGTTGCACTGTGTCAGAAGTCAGAAGGCTTTGCTCATCACTTAGTACTCACACAATTCTGGCACAAAGTCAAAATGTACTGGCACAATGTCATTCAGCATTTCAAGTAAGCGCAGTGCCAAGTCAGCGTCAACTACAGTTGGGCCGCACCCTCGGCTGTTTGTCTCGATGCCTTTGTCACATAGAGACACTGTCTCTGAAGACAAGCGAGAGGGGGAGAGAGAAGAGGGAAAGACAGGGAGAGGGAGAGAAAGAGAGGGAGGATAAGGGGGAGAGAAAAGGAAGAATGGTGTAAGAGAGGCCTGAAGCAGTGAGGGGTGGTGGGGGGGTTAAATTAGCCTTGTGGTCCTGATGTGTCTTGCTGAATTCTCTGTCCTCGCTCTCGTCTTCTCCTCTGCATCACTCAGCAGTGACTCGCCTGGTGATGTAATGTAATGCGCTGCCTCGGCTCCACTGGAGCATGTGGTGGAGGGGATCCATAGAGCCTTGTGGCATTCTTTCTAACGTTCCAGTCTAACATTCTAACAGTGTTCTAATGGCCTCTCTGGGACAATTAAGCACCTCAGAAGCCAAGCTCTTAGAGCTGTTAGTGCTTCTGTGGGAGGATATGCACTGCCAGGGGCAACGGCTGGACAGGGCGGGCGAGTGAGTGGGTAAGGGAGAGGGGAGGGAGGGAATTTGTGTGTGTGTGTAAGGGGGTTTCAGGTCATGTTTAGCTAAGGTTATGAAGCTGGTCAGATCTGAGTGTGTTAGGTCAAACAAGGGTAAGCCAGGGATGTCTTTGTACCTGATCCAGGTTGGCTCAGGTATGTCCTCTCTCTCTGTGTGTGTGTGTGTGGGGGGTTGTGCTCAATTCAAGAGGATGTGAATGCCTCATAAATTCTTGAATTTATTTGAATTGAAGTAGTAAACAGAATACAGAATTGCACTTCAAATTTGAATTAAAGGAAATAGGATTGAATTCAGTGAAATTAAATTACATTTGAAATGCCTCTTCTCCTCAGCTATCAAGGCCCAGACCCTGTGTATCGAGACAAAGATCCATCTCGAATATAAAGACAGAGATCATGAGAGCAAGATTACATCTCTGGTTCATATCCATATACAATGCCTTCGGAAAGTATTCAGACCCCTTGACTTTTTCCACAATTTGTTACGTTACAGCCTTATTCTAAAATTGATTGAATATTTTTTCCCCTCATCAATTTACTCACAATACCCCATAATGAAAAAGCAAAAGGAGTTTTTTTTTTTTGCAGATTTATATAAAAAAAACGGAATTATTACATTTACATAATTATTCAGACCCTTAACTCAGTACTTTACTCAGTACTCAGCCTGTTGTCCGGGCCTCTGGCAGTCTCTATGGGGGGCGCCACAGGGTTCAATTCTTGGGCCGACTCTCTTCTCTGTATAAATCAATGATGTCGCTCTTGCTGCTGGTGAGTCTCTGATCCACCTCTACGCAGACAACACCATTCTGTATACTTCTGGCCCTTCTTTGGACACTGTGTTAACAACCCTCCAGACGAGCTTCAATGCCATACAATTCTCCTTCCGTGGCCTCCAACTGCTCTTAAATACAAGTAAAACTAAATGCATGCTCTTCAACCGATCGCTGCCCGCGCCCGTCCAGCATCACTATTCTGATCGGCTCGGACTTAGAATATGTGGACAACTACAAATACCTAGGTGTCTTGTTAGACTGTAAACTCTCCTTCCAGACTCACATCAAACATCTCCAATCCAAAGTTAAATCTAGAATTGGCTTCCTATTTCACAACATAGCATCCTTCACTAATGCTGCCAAACATACCCTTGTAAAACTGACCATCCTATCGACCCTCGACTTCGGCGATGTCATTTACAAAATAGCCTCCAATACCTTACTCAATAAATTGGATGTAGTCTATCACAGTGCCATCCGTTTTGTCACCAAAGCCCCATATACTACCCACCACTGCGACCTGTACGCTCTCGTTGGCTGGCCATCGCTTCATACTCGTCGCCAAACCCACTGGCTCCAGGTCATCTACAAGACCCTGCCAGGTAAAGTCCCCCCTTATCTCAGCTCGCTGGCTACCATAGCAGCACCCACCCTAGCACGCGCTCCAGCAGGTATATCTCTCTGTTCACCCCCAAAACCAATTTTTCCTTTGACCGCCTCTCCTTCCAGTTCTCTGCTGCCAATGACTGGAACGAACTACAAAAATCTCTGGAACTGGAGACACTTATCTCCCTCACTAGCTTTAAGCACCAGCTGTCAGAGCAGCTCACAGATTACTGCACGTGTACATAGCCCATCTATAATTTAGCCCAAACAACTAGCTCTTCCACTACTGTATTTATTTATTTATTTATTTTGCTCCTTTGCACCACATTATTTCTATTAATACTTTGCACATTCTTCCACTGCAAATCTACCATTCCAGTGTTTTACTTGCTATATTGTATTTACTCCGCCACCATAGCCTTTTTTTGCCTTTACCTCCCTTATCTCACCTCATTTGCTCACATCGTATATAGACTTCTTTTTCTACTGTATTATTGACTGTATGTTTGTCTTACTTCATGTGTAACTCTGTGTTGTTGTATGTGTCCCGAAGCCACTCCTGCATCGTCTTGGCTGTGTGCTTAGGGTCATTGTCCTGATGGAAGGTGAACCTTCGCCGCAGTCTGAGGTCCTGAGCGCCTTAGAGCAGTTTTCATCAATGGTCTCTCTGTACCCTGCTTCATTCATCTTTCCCTTGATCCTGACTAGTCTCCTAGTCCCTGCTGCTGAAAAACATCCCCACAACATGATTCTGTCACCACCGTGCTTCACCATAGGGATCGTGCCAGGTTTCTTCCAGATGTGAGGCTTGCCAATTAGGCCAAATAATTCAATCTTGGTGTCATCAGACCAGATAATCTTGTTTCTCAAGAGTGCTAGCTGGTTAGTGTCGCTAGCATGCTAGCTAGCTAATGACAATACACCATAGTCGTAGGTCTGCAAAATCAAGCAAATGGAACTGAACTCATGACAAAATCATGATGTCATGGTTGCTTGTTTTTTGCTTAGCGACACTGCAAACAACATATTTTTGGCATTTAACTATGCATCTAATCCGATTTCCAGAACGCATTAGTTTAACCCTCAAGTTGAGCCTAAAGCATTCAAAAAGAAGCCAACCAAATTATATGGTTGTTGGAAATATAATTGGCTATTCTAAGCATTAAGAGTTAAGAGTATATGACAATTGTTTCCACAGAAAAGTTATATATTCTCTGGCATCTGGAAGTATAACGTAACGTAGCAGGTGTAAAAGAAACACCCGAGACTAGATCCCCCACATTCTGGTATTGACGAGAAGAAGAAAAAACTGTCAGGGCAGGAGCTCTTCTGCACTGTTCAACCAATCCAGTAAATGTGGAGGAGGAGTTGAGATGTAGTGTCGCCTTGTTAACGTCCAAAAGTGAGTCTCGTCACAGGGTGCCTTTCCATTTCCCCTGAAAACCAGAGCATGTTGTTGGGGACTCGGGAGAGGCTACTGGAAGTGTGACCTGTCAGATTCAATACAATTCTCATGTTCTATGACCGTGTGCGCTTGCGTGTGTGCGTGTGTGTGTGTGTAAGAGAGTGTGTATCTGCCCAATAGGTCAATGCACTGTGTGCAACAGTGTCATGGTTACACATGTAGAGCAGGAACAGGGGATTTATCCACTAAGAGGATTCTTCAGGATATGACTGGATTGGCCTGATTGGATTTCACCAACCGCTGATTCATACCCTGAGTCTTCCACTTTCACCTACCTCACAGTAGTACAGTAGACTACTATATTATAGACCTTCAGTTACAGTAGCACCGTAGCCAACTCTACAGTACACACTCTCTCTCTACTCTTGTCTGTAGTGGGAAGTCCCATTTTGATAACATAATTGAACTTTTTTATTTTATTACATTTTAACAGCACCGATTTATAGCCTGCCTACACAGCACAGTAGCACAGTTCTCTTCTATACATGCTCTGTCTACTATGAGTGTGTAATGGTCCCACACTCCCAGTTTGACAACATACTGTATCAAGAATGTTTTAGTTTGTTTGCTGAGCAGAGTGGCTGCAGTCAATGGGCTAGTTCAACATTTTGGCAATTAAGTACTTTTTTCTACTTACCCAGAGTCACATGAACTCATGGAAATAATTGGTATGTTTCTTGCCGCATGCAAGCTTCTCCTGTCGACTTCTAGTCATTGTGCTGACGCTAGTCGGCAATGGTTCCAGGATCTACCTCTACCTTCCTTCATACTGGACTCGGAGGCATACACATTCTATCCATGCGTTCATCTGACTGGGTAAATAAAAAATGGCCAAAATGTCAAACTATCCTTTTAAAAGGCATAAGTTGACGCACACCCTAAAAGTGTTTGTCGAAGTGCTGACACCCTTTGAACATCATTGTGTTCAGTGTAGAGAATGTGTCCATCATCCATCCCACATATCCCCAGCTGACTGGACTGTACTGTGGTGATTGTGTGTTGCAGAGTGCTGGGTCAGAGCTCTGGAGCTAGCCAGTTGCAGTTGACTGGGCCCTGCCTGTCCCTTCCATCTTTTTTTCTGATGGCTGTGGCTCTCAGAGATTTGAGTGAGGAGACAGAGATCCAACAGAGGGGAGACAAGGGTCAGAGCCCACAGAAAGCTCAGGCAATTCAACAGGAAATTCAGAGTCTCTAGCCTTGAGTGTCTGTCAGTACAGAGAAGACAGAGAGGAAGCACAACCTCCACCACCTGTAGTCAGAGTTTCTCTCTTTCGTTTGTGTCTGTCTCATGTAGGTTTCACTTTCTCTCTCCTTTTCTATTGCTCTTTCGCTCTCTTTCATTGCCCTCAAAGCCAAAGCCAGGCCACTGGTCCTTAAATACTCCTCCTCTGACTCTCTGCCCTTTCTCTGCTCTCTCTCAACTGTCTTCTCACTCACTCTGCCTTTACTCTCTGCCCCACCACCTTTGGACAGCTACAAACATAGCTGCAAAGACAGGTAGATATAATTTGACATATTTACTGATGTTCAATGCCTAAGACATGGTCTATATACAATAGCATGGGTTGTTTTGTTTCCAGGCTTGTCATGTGTTGTTTATCTCTTTTCCATTTGTGACCCACCGCCTCACATATCGGTCTTATGTAGCAACATTTTTAAATGGTGTTTTTTGTTGTTGTTGAAAATGTCCCTTGACTGTTTTGATACACCTACTGGAGAGCTCTTCTTTGTCTTACACCCATTCAGCATGGTTCACAACCATCTCTTTAAGCATTTACATTGGTTTGTGTGCTAAACAGAGTGAGTTTGGTAGTGTAGTAAACAACCATAGATTTAAAGACTAAAAGTGGTGAAAGTAGTAGCAAAAAGTAGTAGTAAAAATACATTTTGGCCTATACCCTAACCTGGCTTTTGTACAGGTCATGCTGTTCTTCACATTACCGTCTCTAGTAAACACATATTATATCAAATACAATTTGATTTGTCACATGTACAGGTGTAAACAGTACAGTGAAATAGTTACTTGGCATAGTAGCAGTATCAAAAGTTTTTTTTATATTTATACATTATATATATTATATATATATATTATATATTTTATAATTATTAGATGATGCTTGTCTAAATTGATGGGTAATGTGAAATAAATTCTATAACAACCCCCCAGACACACCTGCCTAAGTTGATGGGTCATGTAATCTTCTGGCGAAGGGGAGCCTTTTGTTAGACATTTAGGTAGCGAGCTAGCTGGCTAAACAATTAACCATAATCCCAACCCATGCAGTACATACGGATTGTCATAGCTAGCCACCTTGCATGACATGCTGTGGTATGAATCTGCAGGTATTTAAAGCTAACCAAATAGGTTCAATGTTAGTTAGCTAGTATTAGTCTTTAATTAACTATCAATGAGAAATGGTTTCTGAGATATAAATATTATTACTACACAGATTATATGCGTAACCTTAGCTAGCGAGCTAGCAAGCTAA
Organism: Oncorhynchus keta; assembly: GCF_023373465.1. Classification (NCBI taxonomy): domain Eukaryota; kingdom Metazoa; phylum Chordata; class Actinopteri; order Salmoniformes; family Salmonidae; genus Oncorhynchus; species Oncorhynchus keta. The sequence continues at coordinate 36,117,585 of NC_068449.1, read as the reverse complement.
CGTTCGGGAGACCCTTCAATTTTGATATATATTTTTTATTAGGTTCAAATCCCTCTCCTGTGAAGTAGTGGCGTGCAACATACGCCTAGCTTCCTGAAACTGATCCAAATCTGAATCTATTTATTTTTTGTCACCTAGCTTGTTTATTTGTTTATGAGTGTACTGTGTTGATGGCCAGGTGTGTGTGTGTGTGTGTGTGTGAGAGAGAGAGAGAGAGAGAGAGAGAGAGAGAGAGAGAGAGAAATAGCGAGAGAGAGAGAAATAGCGAGAGAGAGAGAGAGAGAGAGAGAGAGAGAGAGAGAGAGAGAGAGAGAGAGAGAGAGAGAGAGAAATAGCGAGAGAGAGAGAGAGAGAGAGAGAAAGAGAGAGAGAGAGAGGTCCAGGTGTGTGACTGTGGTCCCGTCTGGCATGTGCCCTAGCTTAGTTACCTGGCAGCCAGGCCCTGGCACTGCTGGAGGCTTTCGCCGTCATGTAGGGTGGCTCAGGTGTGCCCCACACTGTGTGACGAGCTCACTCCACAACATCAATGACAAGAACAAAGTTGCAAATACGATTTGACAAACATTTTTTTTTAAAGGAAACATTACTGGAGACACCTTTTTCTAGAGTAGAGAGTTACAGTTGCTAATTAATTGTAAATAAGCCAATTGTTCCACCCCACGGTTAGCCAAGAAGATTAGCTAGTTAGTTAAAGTGGTGCGAAGACAATTAGCTGGTTATCTAAAGTGGTTTACAGTTCGTTAGCCAATCACTCTTAAGACTATTTTGCCCTTTTGTGACGCGCCTTCCATGCATTTTTACTTCCCATGTGTATTCCAGCAACTTTCCCCAAATTCCCAGGTTTTGCAGAAGTCCTGGTTGGAAGATTCCCAGAATAATGAGATATTCAGCAGGAAATCTGTAATCCTCCAATCAGGACCTCTGGTAGACCCGATTCAGTAACATGGGATGAGAGGGATGGAGTAGGTTTGACTGCAGGCGGCTGCACCAGTTCATAGTGTAGAAGTTAAGGGGCTTGTAGTATGTAAGGGGCTTGCCTCTCGCTGTAAGGTCGACACCTGTTGTATTCGGCGCAAATACAATTGGATTTAAAGTGAGAGGAGTTGAACTTATTGTACTTTCTCCATCATTAACAGGTTAATGGATTGGGTACACTATATTACATGCCATCCCACCCTCGTAAAAGTCTCCTGACCTCAATGGGACTTCCTGGATATTTTAAAGGTTAAATCAAATCTGTTGTGACTGACTGAATGAAAAGACTGTCTGGCTCGCTGACTAACTGGAGTCTCTGGCCTCAGTTTGACCAGAGGCACTACTGCTGTAATTATAGCAACTGAGTGGAACACCATGACATTTACATTTACATTTAAGTCATTTAGCAGACGCTCTTATCCAGAGCGACTTACATGAGTAAAACCATTTGTCATTATCGCCGCTGCGGCTGCTGTTTTACTGAAACAGAGCAATTTTGGTCAAACCACTACAAATGTGGTTTATTTTTATGGAATCAAAATCCCTGTTCTATGTTCTATGAACAAACACTTCTCTCTCTCCCCCCACCGCTCTCTCTCTCCCTTTCTCTCTCAACCACAAGAGTGAGGATGTGCTAAGGCGACGTACCATTACCATACGCCGTACACACAGATTAATTTTATTTACTGCAAATGACGTTTCCAGTAGTGTCACTGTTTGTAACCATACTTCGGGAGGTAAATGGATTGTTGTTCCCTTCAGTAATGCTGAGTTGAGACAGTCAGACTGTGCTGAGGTAGTGAGGTAAGGAAGCGGCAGAGGATATGATAGATGAGGAAGAGGCAGAAGAGAGAGGAGTCAGCGAAGACAGAGGCAGCAAGAGGAGGAGGCAGAGGAAATGACAGAGAAAGTGAATGCTGTGCAGCCATATGTCACCAGGCAAGACTGTTTTTCTCCCCCCTCCTCCACTATCTTTTCTCTGAACTATTTCAGAGTGTAAGGTACTGCTTGGGCTGGCTGGGAGACAGCTGAAAAGACAGAGACAGAGGAGAGTCAGACAAACAGCCAGCCAGCTCTCCCTCCCTCCCCACTCCTCTGCTGATTAATTGTTTGGTTAGTGATGTGTGCTATTCTACTCTCCCTAGCTCTCGCTAGCTCTCTTCTCACTCTCCCTCTTTCTCTGTCTCTCTTTCTTGCACTTTCTCTTCACTTTTACACCCTCTCTATCTCCCCTCCGTTCTCTAATTTTCTCTTTCTCTCTGTCTCTTTCTCACTCTCTCCCTTATCTAAAACACAGTGTGTGTTGTGGAAGGAATCCTGTTGTTATTGTAATGTTGACCAGAGCTCAGACATTCTTCTCTACCCACATGCTGCTCCTAGGAGAGAAGATATAGGACACACACATATGTTTGTTTTACTATTCTTGTGTGGACCAAACCGATTGATTCCCATTCAAAACCTTATTTTCCCTAACCTTAACCCCAAAACCCTGAACCTAAATTTAACCCCTAACCCTAAAATAGCCTTTTCCCTTGTGGGGACCGGTGAAATGACCCCACTTGTCAGAATTTTCTGACTAAGGATAATAAAACCAAAAACACACACACACACACACATACCGAGGGTGTCTCAGGGGGAGTTGGGATATGCAAAAAACACATTTCCAATTCACACATACGTATTATACACACTATGTGTGAAATAGGACAAATATAAGGACCCACCTAATTATTATTATTACAGGGGACAGGAGTTGTTCCTAAGCAGAGACACGGGATACAGGGGACAGGAGTCGTTCCTAAGCAGAGACACGGGATACAGGGGACAGGAGTCGGCGGGAGTCATTCCTAAGCAGAGACATGGGATACAGGGGACAGGAGTCATTCCTAAGCAGAGACACAGGATACAGGGGACAGGAGTCATTCCTAAGCAGAGACACAGGATACAGGGGACAGGAGTCGGCGGGAGTCATTCCTAAGCAGAGACACGGGATACAGGGGACAGGAGTCATTCCTAAGCAGATACATGGGATACAGGGGACAGGAGTCATTCCTAAGCAGAGACACAGGATACAGGGGACAGGAATGTCTGTTCTCTCAGATTATCTGATCAGAGTCTTGATGGCTTTGTGTTTTACTGTCTTAATCCTAATAACCATAAAGCCCCACTATAGTCTTCATTATGGAATTGGCATGGTCTTAATTAGGATTAAGGCTAATAGTAAGGCAATTTATCTTCAGTAGTCTGCTTAAGATTGTTGTAGCCAGCCAGACAGTTCATGTTGTGGCGCTGGTTGAGGCTAAAGAGACGAAGGGAGGAGGAATGAGAAGGGAGGGGTTGAACCTGGTCAACTTCCACACTCTCAGTGACTAAGTCATTTAGCAGACACTCTTATCCAGAGCGACTTACAGTAATAGTGAGTTCATATATTTTCATACTGGTCCCCCGTCGTCCCCCAGTCATACATATAGTTTTAAGTCAGAAGTTTACATACACTAAGTTGGCTGTGCCTTTAAACAGCTTGGAAATATTCAGAAAATGATGTCATGGCTTTAAGAAGCTTCTGATCTAATCTGGTCTAATTGAAATAGTTTGAGTCAATTGGAGGTGTACCTGTGGATGTATTTCAAGGCCTACCTTCAAACTCGGTGCCTCTTTGCTTGACATCATGGGAAAATCTAAAGAAATCAGCCAAGACCTCAGAAAACAATTGTAGACCTCCACAAGTCTGGTTCATCCTTGGGAGCAATTTCCAAACGCCTGAAGGTACCACGTTCATCTGTACAAACAATAGTACGCAAGTATAAACACCATGGAACCACACAGCCGTCATACAGCTCAGGAAGGAGACGCGTTCTGTCTCCAAGAGATGAACTTACTTTGGTGACAAAAGTGCAAGTAAATCCCAGAACAACAGCAAAGGACCTTGTGAAGATGCTGGAGGAATCAGGTACAAAAGTATCTATATCCACAGTTAAACAAGTCCTATATCGATATAACCTGAAAGGCCGCTCGGCAAGGAAGAAGCTACTGCTCCAAAACCGCCATAAAAAAAGCCAGACTACGGTTTGCAACTACACATGGGGACAAAGATCGTACTTTTTGGAGAAATGTCCTCTGGTCTGATGAAACAAAAATATAACTATTTGGCCATAATGACCATCGTTATGTTTGGAGGAAAAAGGGGGAGGCTTGCAAGCCGAAGAACACCATCCCAACCGTGAAGCACGGGGGTGGCAGCATCATGTTGTGGGGGTGCTTTGCTGCAGGAGGGACTGGTGCACTTCACAAAATAGATGGCATCATGAGGCGCGAAAATTATGTGGATATATTGAAGCAACATCTCAAGACCATCAGTTAGGAAGTTAAAGCTTGGTCACAAATGGGTCTTCCAAATGGACAATGACCCCAAGCATACTTCTAAAATTGTGGCAAAATGGCTTAAGGACAACAAAGTCAAGGTATTGGAGTGGTATCACAAAGCATTGACCTCCTCCTATAGACAATTTGTGGGCAGAACTGAAAAAAAAACCGTGTGTGAGCAAGGAGGCCTACAAACCTGACTCGGTTACACCAGCTCGTCAGGAGGAATGGGCCAAAATTCACTCAACTTATTGTGGGAAGCTTGTGGAAGGCTACCCAAAACATTTGACCCAAGTTAAACATTTTAAAGGCAATGCTACCAAATACTAATTGAGTGTATGTAAACTTCTGACCCACTGGAAATGTGATGAAATAAATAAATACTGAAATAAATCATTCTCTCTATTATTATTCTGACATTTCACATACTTAAAATGAAGTGGTGATCCTAACTGACCTAATACAGGGAATTTTTACTGGGATTAAAAAACTGAGTTCATGGAGTCAGAGGTGCTCTTTATCTGAATGGATCCCCTCATTTATTCTTCTCCCAGACTGCCTACATGCTCTGCGTTGGTTTCGGTCAAGAGAGAGAGAGAGAGCGAGAGATGGAAAGAAAGAGATAGATAGAAGCCCAGTAATTGGATGCCATGTTCGTCTCAGCTGTTGAACTAACGCCTGCATTCCTTGTCCTGTTTACCATAGTTGCACTGCCCACCCTCAGTACAGGCAGCAAACAAGAGCCCCCCCCCTTCTCTCTCATATCTACGTCAAGTTCACACACAAACACTCAACTACGCCAAGATCAAATAGAATTCATGAAAGTCAATAAACAGGCCTCGGCACTTTCATTTTCAACCCCCGCGTGCGTGCCTGCCTCCTGCCTGCATTGCGTAGTACCTTGTCCGTAAAATGTTTCTGTAAAATGGAAATCCTCGTCACTGGATCAGATGGTCATCAGATACTCCTGGTGTCGTACTATTCCTCCGCCATTACTCACTTGGTTTCTCTCTTCTCTCTGGGTTTTGTCTTTCTCTCTCCTCCTTCGTCATTGGCTTTCTTTCCCTCTGTTTGTTACTCTCCTCAGCGTGTTTTTGGGACAATCTGAGGTGTTCCTTAATTTCTGTCCTCCTGAACACTTCAGGAGTATCGACTAGAGCCATATTATAGATGTATTGTTGTTGGTGTGTGCTATACAGTGCCAAGATGTATATATTCTCTTACATTTCCTCTTTTGTTAGCAGTAATACAGTACTTGTTGTTTTGTGTTGTCGGCCTCAGACTGTGTAGAGGGTTAGAGTAGAGGTCGACCGATTATTCGGAATGGCCGATTAATTTGGGCCGATTTCAAGTTTTCATAACAATCGGAAATCTGTATTTTTGGACTCCGATTTTGCCGATTTAATTTTTTTATTATTATTATTATATATATTTTTTACACCTTTATTTAACTTGGCAAGTCAGTTAAGAACACATTCTTAATTTCAATGACGGCCTCGGAACAGTGGGTTAACTGCCTTGTTCAGGGGCAAGAACGACAGATTTTTACCTTGTCAGCTCAGTCTTGCAACCTAGTTAACTAGTCCAACGCTCTAGCCACCTGGCTGTTACGCAAATGCAGTAAGAAGTAAGAAGTAAGAAGTAAGAATGCTTCAAGCATTGCGCTGTTTATGACTTCAAGCCTATCAACTCCCGAGATTAGGCTGGTGTAACCGATGTGAAATGGCTAGCTAGTTAGTGGGGTGCGCGCTAATAGCGTTTCAAACGTCACTCGCTCTGAGACTTGGAGTAGTTGTTTAATTTGCTCTGCATGGGTAACACTGCTTCGAACACTGTTCCTGGTTCCAGCCCAGGTAGGGGCGAGGAGAGGGACAGAAGCTATACTGTTACACTGGGAATACTAAAGTGCCTATAAGAACATCCAATAGTCAAATGTATATGAAATACAAATAGTATAGAGAGAAATAGTCCTACAGTTCCTATAATAACTACAACCTAAAACTTCTTACCTGGGAATATTAAAGACTCATGTTAAAAGGAACCACCATCTTTCAAATGTTCTGAGCAAGGAACTTAAACATTAGCTTTCTTACAAGGCACATATTGCACTTTTACTTTCTTCTCCAACACTATGTTTTTGCATTATTTAAACCAAATTGAACATATTTCATTATTTATTTGAGGCTAAATTGATTTTATTGATGTATTATATTAAGTTAAAATAAGTGTTCATTCAGTGTTGTTGTAATTGTCATTGTTACAAATAAATAAATTGGCCAATTAATCGGTATCAGCTTTTTTTGGTCCTCCAATAATCGTTATCGGCGTTGAAAAATCATAGTCGGTCGACCTCTATTAGAGAGTGGAGGGTTTAACAGAGTGTACTGTAGGTTTTAAATCCTCCTCGAAAGTAACAGAGTGATGACGCCCTGAGAGAGAGAGAGCGAGAGAGAGCGAGAGTCTCCTGGCACAGGGGGCAGTGTACTGATGAGTTGTGGATGGCACAGTGGTGGCATGGTGTGGCCATGAGGGCTTTACTGTGATCCCACACTGATCCTCTACCCTGGCGCGCACACACACACACACACACACACACACACACACACACACACACACACACACACACACACACACACACACACACACACACACACACACACACACACACACACACACACACACACACACACACACACACACACAGAGAACTTGTCTGTCTGCCAGCTTCCACAGCTCTGCTCCACTCAGCTCTCCACTCAGCTAAGCTAAAGCATCTCTGGCAAAAACACTCGTGTCTTCTTAATAGGGGAGGAATTGCCTTCAAACCAATGAGAGTTTCCAAGTCGCTGGGTTGCTACTTGAGTCTCTGCCCAGAAGCCAATGAGAACCATCTGTCACGCAAAAACCCTTGTTGATACACAACACACACACACACACACACACACACACACACACACACACACACACACACACACACACACACACACACACACACACACACACACACACACACACACACACACACACACACACACACACACACACACACACACACATAGTGCATTCGGAAAGTATTCGGACCCACTCCCTTATTATCACATTTTGTTATGTTACAACGTTGCTTTCAAATGGATTCAAGAAAATTGTTCCTCATAACTCTACACACAATACCCCAATAATGACAAAGTGAAAACTGTTTTTTAGACATTTTTGCAAACATATTAAAAATAAAAAACAGAAATACGCTGTTTACGTTATTCAGACCCTTTGCTATGAGACTTGAAATTGATCTCAAGTGCATCCTGTTTCCATTGGCCATCCTTGAGATGTTTCTACAACTTGATTGGAGTCCACCTGTGATAAATTCAATTGATTGGACATGATTTGGAAAGGAACACACCTGTCTATTTAAGATCCCACAGAGTATGTCAGAGCAAAAACTAAGCCTTTTGGTCGAAGGAATTGTCCGAAGAGCCCGAGACAGAATTGTGTTGAGGCACAGATCTGGGGAAGGGTACCAAAAAGCATTGAAGGTTCCCAGGAACACAGTGGACATCGTTCTTAAATAGAAGTTTGGAACCACCAAGACTTTTCCTAGAGCTGGTCGACCCGGCCAAACTGAGCAATTGATGGAGAAGGGCCTTGGTCAGGGAAGTGACCAAGAACCCGATGGTTACTCTGTCAGAGCTCTAGAGTTCCTCTGAAGATGGGAGAACCTTTCAGAAGGATAACCATCTCTGCAGCACTCCACCAATCAGGCCTTTATGGTAGAATGGCCAGATGGAAGCCCCTCTTGAGTAAAAGGTACATTACAGCCCACTTGGAGTTTGCCAAAAGGCACCTAAAGGATCCTTCGATGTCGGCTCTTCCTATCATTGTGAAGCAGAATTCACCAAGCGTTGGATTGTTCACCCACTAATATGGAACGTGAGCTGGGTTTAGACCGTCGTGAGACAGGTTAGAAAAAAATAAATCTCAACAAACAAATTTAGAACAACAAAAGGTAAAATAATATTCAGTTCACATTTGATGGTACATTCATACGATGCATTCGTTACATATGATTGACTCCCAAATAAATAAAATAAAAATCTTAGTGTAACAACCGTTTTAGAAAGTAATACTGAAGTCGTACACAATTATCAGTTTCTATTTAGGTTTATGTCACCCATTCATTGTCAACAGATGACGCACCGAGAGATACATGCACCCAATCCTAAATCAATCAATGAGAAACCAGATTCTCTGGTCTGATGACACCAAGATTGAACTATTTGGCCTGAATTCCAAGTGTCACGTCTGGAGGAAACCTGGCACCATCCCTGTAGTGAAGCATGGTGGTGGCACCATCATGGGAGACTACTCAGGATCAAGGGAATGATGAACGGAGCAAATTACTGAGAGATTATTGATGAAAACCTGCTCCAGAGTGCTCAGGACCTCAGACAGCGGTGAAGGTTCACCTTCCAACAGGACAATGACTCTAAGCACACAGCCAAAGACAATGCAGGTCCTGACAAGTTTCTGACTGTGTCCTTGAGTGGCCCAGTCAGAGCCCGGGCTTGAACCCGATTGGAACATCTGTGGAGAGACCTGAAAATAGCTGTGCAGCAACACTCCCCATCCAACCTGACAGAGCTTGAGTGGATCTGCAATACAGGTGTGCCAAACTGCAATACAGGTGTGCCAAACTGCAATACAGGTGTGCCAAACTCGTAGTGTCATACCAAAGACTCGTGGCTGTCATCGCTGCCAAAGGTGCTTCAACAAAGTACTGAATAAAGGGTCTAAATCAGAGGTGGGCAAACTTTTTGACTCGCAGGCCACAATGGGTTCTAAAATTTGACAGAGGGCCAGGAGCATTTGGAGGGAGTGTTTGGGCCGGATATACTAAAGCATTAAATGTAGTGTGTGCAAACCTCATAGCACAGTAAGAACACTACAACCCAATTTATTAACTGTCTTTCAAATGTGAAAAATAGCCCTTATCAGTTAATAAATTTGTCTCAAGGAATATGCAAGATATGGCATTTACATACTATTTCGCAGATACTGGGAGGAGGAAATGTAAATAGATTAAAATAACATACGCACTGTGATTTATCAAGATTGCGTCTGTTTTTAATAAGTTTCAATCGAAGGTGCAAAGTTAAAGAAATCAACATTTATTGAAAAATGGAATCACTTTCAACATTCAAAACATATTATTACACAACGAAATACTCAAGCTCAATAATATCTACTTGTGTTAAACTCCGCAAAATCATGGATGGATTGTCCTGACCGCGCGCTCTACAAACTCGCCACGGACGCCCTCGCCTTCACGCGCAAACATTACACGTGTATCGTTGCCAAGCACACAGACATAGGCTGTATTAAATATCCTACCTGCAGCTGAAAATTTACATTTAAATTAAGAGCGATGTGCGGCGTGTTAATTAAGCTACTGTACCGCTGCTGTGCGTAAATGCGCATTGCTCTTAATTAAAAGACGCACTTCCAAACTTTCCATATGCATTTTTTCATAACACAGCAGAAAAACTCACCATTTCAGTGGGAACAGTGTTGTTGGTCTCCCTTTTTTGCCAGTGCATCAAAGTCTGGAGTTAGTTTTGTTGTGGCAATTCTCAGGACAGATCTGAGGTGTTGGTCAGTTAACTTGGATCTGTGATGGGCTTTGTTGATTTTCATGACGCTAAACGTCTGCTCACACACGTAGGTCGAGCCATGCACTCTTTCAAAAACTCGCCTTCGGAGAAAGGCTTGCTAGCCTTTGCTAATTTGAATGCCAGCAAATAACTTGCCTTGGTACTTGACTCTTGAATTGCAGTTTGTCGGTGAAAAAAGTTCTGTTGACTCTGTAAATTAGCTGCCAACCTCTGAGCAGTAGCCGCCCGTTCTTGTGTTGACTGCTTGCTAGCATAGTTTGCATGCTTCGTGGCAAAGTGACGGCTGATATTGTACTCTTTGAAAACCGCAACAGCTTCTTGGCATATCAGACATACAGCCGTTGATCGGACTTCAGTGAAGAAGTATTTTGTTGTCCACTCCTTATTAAACACTCGGCATTCGCTGTCCACTTTCCTTCTCTTTGGTCCGCTCATTTTCACAGAAGGGCTTAATGGTGACGTGAAACGAAGTGAAAATTAAAGTGAAATAAAGAGAAATACGCGCCACTCCAACAACGGTCAATGTGTTTTGAGTGCGCCATCTATTGGGGAAACGTGGGCATTGCAGGGAAAGGGGAAAAAGGAGGTTTTTACTATAATTTGGACAAGTTCGGCGGGCCGGATTAAAAAGCCTAACGGGCCGTATGTGGCCCGCGGGCCGTAGTTTGCCCATGTCTGGTCTAAATACTTCTGTAAATGTAATATTTTCTAAAAAATTCTAAAAAACAGTTTTTGATTTGTAATTATTGGGTATTGATGAAGAAAAAAAAACAATTTAATCCCTTTCAGAATAAGGCTATAATGTTTATTTTTAATTTTTTTAATTTTACCTTTATTTAACCAGGCCAGTCAGTTAAGAACATATTCTTATTTTCAATGACGGCCTGGGAACAGTGGGTTAACTGCCTGTTCAGGGGCAGAACGACAGATTTGTACCTTGTCAGCTCAGGGGTTTGAACTCGCAACCTTCCGGTTACTAGTCCAACGCTCTAACCACTAGGCTACGCTGTAACAAAATGGGGAAAAAAGTTAAGGGGTCTGAATACTTTCTGGATGCACAGTAGATACACACACCCACACGTTGTAGTTGTTGTAGTTCTTTTCAGCTTTCATCTCTTCAGTTTGTTTTGTAAAGAGAAGGGTTAATACTGACTAGAAAAAATTATCCGGGTACAAAAATCTAGCCAGCTCAGCCAGCCATTGGCTAGGCCTTCAGAAGCTGGACAGAATGTCTCTGCTATTCAACAATATTAGAGCAGAATTTTGGAGTGACATTTCAACCTTTTTTTTATTTTTATGACAACACTTCACTACTGAGAGCACAATATGTAATGCTGTGCCTTTCCCATGCTAACGCTAGCAACGTTAGCTAGCTTGTGTTGTAGTAGTGTGACAATGGGGACGTGAAGCTGTTATCAGCTTCAAGGCAGATGTTGCTAATAGTGATGCTAACTTTAGAGCCCTGGTTAGTGTGATGAAAGTAGGCATATGTCACGCATCACTATTTCACCGGAGAGGCATTTGAACTTAAAGCATTTTTTATCAAAATGTATTTTTTGGCAAAAATGCCTTCTGGAACATGTGAACTTTCATGTGCCTTAATAACAAACGTGTACGCCATCTGTAAATACCAATAAAATGTATAAATTACAAGCCTAGTTGGTTTAGCCACGGAAAAAGACAGGAACTTTCCCACTGGCCATCATGGCTGAGATAATGGATGGACTAGACATACAGAGAGATGAGTTCGGATTGGATGACACTGTTATGCTAGCAGATTGGCACCAGAGGGGATATCTAGCATGGTCGACAGGCAACGCTTGTGCTCTCACTCTCCCACTGTGTGTGTGTGTGTGTGTGTGTGTGTGTGTGTGTGTGTGTGTGTGTGTGTGTGTGTGTGTGTGTGTGTGTGTGTGTGTGTGTGTGTGTGTGTGTGTGTGTGTGTGTGTGTGTGTGTAAGCACGTGCATGCATTCGTCTCTCGATCTACCACTCTCCTGCATATTCTGGAGCTGATGAGACAATCGAGGCATCTGTTCCAGGCTACGAGACAGAGCTGCTTGCTTTCTATTCCTCATTCGCGTGTTTTAGATGTATGTACAGTGTTACTAATAATAGATGGCTGAGATTTGCACTGGCTACCATCCTCTAGGTCTATAGTGAAGATCACAGAGCTGTAGAGTTCAGATGTACAGTATTAGAGCATATATAAAGGAAGCCACTGCTCCCATAGGAAAAAGTGACATGGGATTGGTTTCTTTTTAGTGTATTATTAAAGGAGAGTACATGTTCAACAAGTCCTTGTCCCCGAAGTAAAAGGCCACTTGGCATCAGTGGACTATTTTCTTTTTAGTATATCATACCGCTCTCTCTCCCATCTCCCTCCGTATTATTCAGTCCCAAGGGCATAGCTGTCCTCAAACCACAAGTGTTACCGTTTTTAAGTTAGGGAGCGCCACTTTATCTCATTGAATTGGAAGTCCTATTCAAATTAGGCCTTCGCTTTACAAAACAAACTTCACAGAGATGGCTGGAGTTGACCGTAACATTAGTTGCTTTCTATCTGTGTGTGAACTGTGAGTGTACCTCAAATGCGTGCAAAGGTATGTGTGTGTGTTTATGTGTTTATGCACCCGCGCATGCGTGTGCTAGTGTTTCCCCTATATTCATTGCCACCAATGAAATTGTTGCCGCCACACACACACACACACACCAAAATCTCATTCGACATTGAAATAACTAAAACTTAATCGAAGCTATGTTGAAATTAGAAGGGACCGACATTCATAGTATCTTCGCTCAGTGCAGCTTGCTAACAGTTATTGAAACGACAGCTAGACAGTCAGAGAGCATCGAAAATGCCAAAAAGCAATGGATAGAGGACTATTTTTTTGCTTATTTTCACGTCAAGGAAATACAATCCATTTTAAGAGGGGATGCGGCCCGCAGGGAAAAATGAGTAGGGGGGCAGAGCAAGAGCGCAGTGAAAGGAGAGAGGAGCAGCAGAGCGTCATTTTATTTTCATGCATTTTGAACTAGAATGCCCTATTAAAAAGTCACCAGAAGTGACCTTCTCATAGTCGTTATACAACCCCCCCCCCTGCTACCTTAGCCACGGCTGAAAAAACTCCTAGCGGAAACACTGCATGTGCGTGCATGTGTGTGTGCAATTAGTGTTTACAATCCCTATGCTCTTTTACAGAGGTGAAGACAAGGGTCCCAGTGGCTCTGAAGACTCACCTATTATCATATTGCATGAAGACTCACAGGTCTATTATAACTGTACTGCATGCAGATTCTAGTAAAAGGCTCCAGCTCTCATCTCTGGTCGTACTCATCCTCCTGGCCTCTTGGGGGACACAGAATTCTCGTTCTCTTTAGTCAGCGGAAACAGAAGAAGATGGAAATATTCCTGTATTGTTGTATTTTTAAAAAGGCCCAGTGCTCTGCTTTATATTGTATTACATGCATTATAGCGTTTATTCTCAGTTGTGTGGTTCTCCTTAGCTCTGTCAGCGTGCTTGGGTTGGGGAGCAAAGGGCAACAGAGTGTGGCATTGGGAGTGAACGTGTTTTGTGGGGTTTTCATTTAAGGTGACGGTTCGGCTTAAGGTTAGGGTTAGGCTTAAAATCTGATTTTTAACAAGAGAAATTGTAGAATTAAGTAGGGTTTAGCCATAATTATGACTTTGTGGCTGTGGTACAGTAACTAGTGATGACCGTGTTACTGTGAAATAAAACCATTTGCAGGCAGGCACAATGTCCATGTGTATGTACTTGTGTTAGTGTACGGTGTGGGTGTAACTTTCAGAGAACCTCGTCAGTTGTACTGGCTGGCAATAAGTCGTTATCTTTGTGGTTGGGTACTCTTTTCTCTCTGACATGACGCACTTCTTCTAGCGCTTCCTCTTTCCTTTGAACAGCGTGCTTCCTGACTTGAAATGTGCGCGTCTCCTTTTAGAGAAGTACATCTGTCTTTTTCTGTCTATCGGCAGGCAGCCACGCACTGCAGGGGATCGCTTCTCCAAACTGAAATATGGTTCCTTTGCTTCAAACCCACATCCCTCCTCCCCTTCCTCCCTCTGTCCTCTCCCTCGGCCCTTTGGTAGGTAAAACCACCCATATATCCCCTCGGCTGAATAAAAAGGGTGAGAGGGTGCGAGACTATTGTCAGTCTTTTCCCATCCAGCCTCAGAGGAACAGAACATAAGAGAGGAGGCAGAGAAGAGGTGGAGGGAGAGCAGAGGTGAGGTTGGGGAGAGAGGGAGAGCAGAGGGGATGTTGGGGAGAGAGGGAGAGCAGAGGTGAGGTTGGGGAGAGAGGGAGGGCAGAGGTGATGTTGGGGAGAGAAGGAGAGCAGAGGTGAGGTTGGAGAGAGAGGGAGAGTATGGGTGAGGTTGGGTAGAGGGAGAGTATAGGTGAGGTTGGGGAGAGAGGGAGAGCAGAGGTGAAGTTGGGGAGAGAGGGAGAGCAGAGGTGAAGTTGGGGAGAGAGGGAGAGCAAAGGTGATGTTGGGGAGAGGGAGAGCAGAGGTGATGTTGGGGGAGAGGGAGAGTAGAGGTGATGTTGGGGAGAGAGGGAGAGCAGATGTGAGGTTGGGGAGAGAGGGAGAGCAGAGGTGAGGTTGGGGAGAGAGGGAGAGCAGAGGTGAGGTTGGGGAGAGAGGGAGAGCAGAGGAGAGGGAGAGCAGAGGTGAGGTTGGGGAGAGAGGGAGAGCAGAGGTGAGGTTGGGGAGAGCGGGAGAGCAGAGGCGAGGTTGGGGAGAGCGGGAGAGCAGAGGCGAGGTTGGGGAGAGCGGGAGAGCAGAGGTGAGGTTGGGGAGAGCGGGAGAGCAGATGTGAGGTTGGGGAGAGAGGGAGAGCAGAGGTGAGGTTGGGGAGAGAGGGAGAGCAGAGGTGAGGTTGGGGAGAGTGGGAGAGCAGAGGTGAGGTTGGGGAGAGCGGGAGAGGTGATGTGGGATGAGAGAGAGGTGGTGCAGTGACACATACAGTGACACATACACAGTCCTGCCTGCCAACATTTCCCTCCCCGCTGCTTTTGACCCCTCCCGGAGGATCATCCATCCAGAAACATCCATCTGTGCCTTTCTCCCCAAAGGGAAAAGAGGTGTGTGTGTGTGTGTGTGTGTGTGTGTGTGTGTGTGTGTGTGTGTGTGTGTGTGTGTGTGTGTGTGTGTGTGTGTGTGTGTGTGTGTGTGTGTGTGTGTGTGTGTGTGTGTGTGTGTGTGTGTGTGTGTGTGTGTGTGTGTGTGTGTGTGTGTGTGTGTGTGTGTGTGTGTGTGTGTGTGTGTGTTTTCAGCATAACCAGCACAGTTCTGAGCTGAGGGATACACTGCAGCACTATATAGGAGACTTGGCACCGTGGCCCATACATTGTACATGTACTGTAAAGCCTTTATGGATAGAGACATACACACACACACACTGTTATATAAGGTGCTAATCCCCAGCTGCAGTTCATGTCACAGAGGCCATTCCAGCTGTGTTTCTGGAGCTGGGTCACCTGACCCTGTCCTCACCATTTCCTATCACTGATACACTCAGGAGCCTCCGCCTAGAGTTACAGAGGATTTGGTAACTGCTGTGCAGGACAGTGTCTCGTAATAAATACTCTGCTTTCAGCATGACTCGACTTTCTACACTGACGTTCTACTTTCTGTGACTTTCTCCACTATTAAAGTAGTATGACACTACTTGATGACTCCAGTATGGGAGTATACTTTAGCTGGGCTCGCCGAGACAGACAAAACGTGGTTTGCTGGTGAATACCACTACAAAGGAAGTAATACAACATGCCCTGACACATGACGGTGGCTTGATAAGCGTAAGTCCTCTATTCACTGCAATACAACCACAATCAATCCGTGCACAACTAGGACATTTGATGTATGCGGTACAGTACAGAACAGAACAGGACAGTTTGTATGGTATCATAAAGCAAACAGACTAAGGCTGAGTAGCTGGGATTGTAGGAGAATGAATGAATAACCCCCCCAGCTGTAAGAGCATGGTGTCTTTCTCTCACACACAAACACACACACGCACACACACACACACATAAATGTTGTTTATTTGATCTGGATTAAAGATCTAATCAAATGTTCTGCTGTGGCTCCGGGAAGACTACCGAGTGTTAGACCTGGCAACATGTCTGGGAGCGTTGGCCTGTCTAGAAACGCATGGATGTGGAGAGGCTGGGAGAAAAAGACTAAGGATGCCCCTAGTGGAGAGGTCTATCTATGCTGCGATACGTCTTAGTGCTGATTTCCCAGACGGTTGAGATGATTTGTCGTCCTGGAGGTAGGCTTAATCCGGGTTATGAGAAACCTAGTAAATAATCAGTCGTTTTGACACTTGACATTCCAATCGGAATTACAATGGTGGAGAGAGGGATAGAGATGTAACTAGCATGTGACCTCTTTAGTACCTTCCTCTGGTCTAGAGGTAGTGATGAAGAGAGTTCAATACCTGCATATACAGCTAAGCGATGCGTTGATCGTTGCATCTCTCAGGGAAGTCCACTGGGTAGATTGCGTATCTATCTGTTTTCTATCCTGAGGGCTGATTGGTCGGCCTGTTACACGTGATGGTCTCAGAAGCCAGGATAATTAGGATTGATTTCTGAGAAAGCTCCATTTGTCCTGCTGCCCCTCCAGCTAAAGCTCTCTGTTGAAATATTGAAACCAGTGCTGCTGAGCCGGCTGCTGCCGAGGTGTGTTTGTTTGTTTGTTTGTTTGTTTGTTTGTTCCATCCGAGGCTCTTTTAATAAAACAAAGACGAATCGCAGGTCGCTCTCTTTCATCTGATATGTTGTGTGTGTGTGTGTGTGTGTGTGTGTGTGTGTGTGTGTGTGTGTGTGTGTGTGTGTGTGTGTGTGTGTGTGTGTGTGTGTGTGTGTGTGTGTGGCTCGACTGCCTTACCCAATTCCCTTGGACCTCAATGATCCTACATTATAGATTCCTTTGTTTTTCTAGGTAAGGCCGGGGAATTATATGGCAGCGCCCGCTGCTCTGGGGGAGATTGGAGTTGTGGTAACTGATGATTTCGTTTTGGAACATTGCATGTTTTTCAGGGGAAAAGCCATGTTGAAAAGAAAATATGTATTATCGATCGGCAAAGTAAATTAGAGTGGTGTGGTTTGGTAAGATAGAAACCTTTTAATGTAAACGTGGAACCGTTTTCCTATCAATGGATGCTGAAATGAATCTCTGCGGCTAGATCCAGCTAAGGTCATTTCAGAGCAGGCTGCTGCGGCATTCCTTGAGCTTTGTATGTGTGTGTGTGTGTGTGTGTGTGTGTGTGTGTGTGTGTGTGTGTGTGTGTGTGTGTGTGTGTGTGTGTGTGTGCATGTGTGTGTGTGTTTTGCTGTCTTCCTGCATGTGATTGTGTGGGAGGTGTGTGTGTGTGTGTGTGTGTGTGTGTGTGTGTGTGTGTGTGTGTGTGTGTGTGTGTGTGTGTGTGTGTGTGTGTGTGTGTGTGTGTGTGTGTGTGTGTGTGTGTGTGTGTGTGTGTGTGTGTGTGTGTGTGTGTGTTTGCATGCGTGCATCATTCATTAGACACAGAGTCTTGCTTAATGGGCTCCAATTATGTCTGACGCTTCCATCCATCCTGGGCCTGGCCCTGTCGCCACGGCAGCAGTAGAGTGTGGGTGTCACTGCTCTCAGCCGTCACCATGGATTATGGGATGGATGTGCAGCCAGGGAGGGTCTGGTGCTGAATACACAAACGCACACACACACACACACACACACACACACACACACACACACACACACACACACACACACACACACACACACACACACACACACACACACACACACACACTGCTGCTGCCACTGCAGTTCCTTCCTGGCACCTAGTTCAGCCTCCTTCAACACTTCACTGTGTGGAGTTGACACTGATGTCCCATAGCTGTACAAACAACACACACACACACACACACACACACACACACACACACACACACACACACACACACACACACACACACACACACACACACACACACACACACACACACACACACACACACTCCTGGCCTGATAAATACCCTTGAAGGAAATGACAAATGACCAACATCTAAAGCATCGTTCTTCCCGACTAAAATAATGGTGGATATTTACTTCAGCTGTGTGATATTGTTTTCTCTCTCTTTTCGAACAGAAAGAAGTTGCCCTCTGAAGTCCGTTGTGAGTGGTCTGTGAGGCGTGTGTTAAGGTAAACTGGAGGGGATGGAGGGCTATGGGAAGGGTAGACTAAGATGTTTGGTAATAAGTTAAAGGATTAACAATCATTTGGCTATGCAGCCAACTTTATGGGTGTATATTAACTTCTCGTGTGTGTTGTGTGTTTATGAGCACTGGGCGTACAGCATGGGTGTTCTTATTGGGTTCCACAATGCAGCTGCACAGAAGTTTCTAGAAACTTTTACTGGCTGTGTGACATCTGTGTACTGAGCTGGCTTGGATGGGCGGAGCGAAGATCAACTGGGGGGGGGGGATTGAACATGCCTTTGGGAAAAGAGAAAGGGGGATGCCTAGTCAGTTGTACAACTGAATGCATTCATCGGATATGTGTCTACCGCATTTAACCCCTAACCCCTCTGAATCAGAGAGGTGCGGCGTCCACCGGGAACAGTGGATCAACTGCCTTGCTCCGGGGGCAAACGGCAGAGTTTTACCTGGCGTGTTGTGTTGTCCCGTCCTGGCCGGTGCTAGTCTAGGTTGGGTCGCCCTCTCACTAATGAGAAGCATTGCTCTGACCACGAGGAGGCCTCAGCCTTGCAGCAGCACCCCCAGCCAGAAAGCCAGGCAGAAACAGAAACAGACTACTGACTGCATCAAGTCAAGCAGAAAGATTAGAACGAGAAACAGGCAGCAGCCCAAGTGCAGTTCATCTCCTCCTAAATGTGTCGTCTTTTACTGTGCCAACTGGAGCATGACAAGCAGCAACTCAAGAGAGACACACCCCAACCCCGTCCCCATACACACACCATTATAACATCATGTGTCGCGCCATTCCCATCCCCAAGCCTGTCCCTGTCATCTCCCTCAAGTCACCAGGGTTGGGGGTGGTGATTCAGCCCCATGAAAGTAGGGCATTATTCAGACATAACCATGACACAACTCTCTCCATCTCTCCACAAATAACAGGGTGAAGTCACGTTTCACACCTTCCGCTTGTTGAATGACAAAGCTTATGCAGTCAGCCACAAAAATGTATTAGTATTCAGGTTGCCACAGCACTATGAATTGTTCATGTTTTCATCGATGATGGGGAATGTGATGTGCCCATCAGAGGAGGCTGGTGGGAGGAGCTATAAGAGGACGGGCCCATTGTAATGGCTGGAACGGAGTCAAACATGTGGTTTCCATATGTTTGATACCCTGCCATATATTCCATTCCAGCCACTACAATGAGCCCGTCCTCCTATAGTACCTCCCACCAGCCTCCTCTGGTACACGTTTGAGCTCCCACCTCTGGACATTAAGAGTGGCGAGAGAGTATTTCTCGCTCTCTCTGTGTGTGTCAATGCTTGTATGAATGCTTGTGTCTTTGTAATGAATTTTAGAGTGCTGGGGAGCAGGTCATTATTTGGAAACCCACAGAACACATCATTCAGGATTCAAATGATAATGTCTTGTCTGTCAAATGAGGATGTCTTTCTGTATGAACCTCAATTACCAGGAGTATTAGTGTGTGTGTGTGTGTGTGTGTGTGTGTGTGTGTGTGTGTGTGTGTGTGTGTGTGTGTGTGTGTGTGTGTGTGTGTGTTTTCAGCATAACCAGCACAGTTCTGAGCTGAGGGATACACTGCAGCACTATATAGGAGACTTGGCACCGTGGCCCATACATTGTACATGTACTGTAAAGTCTTTATGGATAGAGACATACACACACACACACTGTTATATAAGGTGCTAATCTCCAGCTGCAGTTCATGTCACAGAGGCCATTCCAGCTGTGTTTCTGGAGCTGGGTCACCTGACCCTGTCCTCACCATTTCCTATCACTGAAGACCAATGAGAGTCAAGGTAATAGACTCAGGAGCCTCCGACCTAGAGTTACAGAGGATTTGGTAACTGCTGTGCAGGACAGTGTCTCGTAATAAATACTCTGCTTTCAGCATGACTCGACTTTCTACACTGACGATCTACTTTGGTATTAGTGTTTGGTATTAGTGCTGAGAGTAGCAAGTAAAGGGTGTGGGTTTGTGAGACTCGTTGTGCCTTTTTCCGTTGAACTCTGCACCCAGGCAAACTGGCAGTTCTCCTCCTCAGCAGTACTTGCTCTCTTGTTGTAGTACTTCTTCAACTTTGAATAAATAAAGACATTTATAAGCAAGGCAACAGTAAGCACACGCACACACTTCCTTGGGTCAGACAGTGTAATTTTGTAAATGACGGATCTCTATGGAAAGACACATAATTCACCCAGGTTTCATCAAATTTGGGCCAGTGCTGTCTGAGATATTGCGTGTGACGAACGTAATAGCGGACGAAGCGAGATCCACAGTCCCGTGCCCGATTGATTTCATCGTGGGCGACAATGATAACATATGACTGCATTGTTTGGACTTAATTGTACTATTCCAGGAAGTGTTTGAATTGTGTAATACCAGAGTGGTTAGTTTAGTAGACGTGTCTCCTGTGATCGCCAACAAGCCAAGGAACCCTTAGGTCAGTAAACTCATTACTTGAACTACATGTCCAAACAGCTGGAGGGATTATCATCAGGTAAACAGTTTGTCCCTGGTTGAATTAAGATTGATCAGCCTTTTCAGACTGGAACAATTTTCCAACTGGAAATGTCCATGAACTTCAACTGAAGGAGGCTTTGTTGCAAAATGTCCACAGACTTGTACTGGAATTTCAGCCTGCCTGTCACGTTTGATCTGAAGCACAATTTAGGAACTGAACCGTCTGAATTGAAAAACTGTGACTTAAGAGTATTTTTGACCAGGACTAGGACTTCTTGAGTAAGATCTCTCTCTCTCTCTCTCTCTCTCTCTCTCTCTCTCTCTCTCTCTCTCTCTCTGTCTCTCTCTGTCTCTCTCTGTCTCTCTCTGTCTCTCTCTGTCTCTCTGTCTCTCTCTGTCTCTCTCTGTCTTTGTCTGTCTGTCTGTCTGTGTGTTTAGAATTCCTAGTCTTTATTTCTGTATCTTAATCCTCTTAATGTATCTTTTTAGAAATGTGTAAGTAAGCAAAGCATGGAGAAAAATATAATAAGTTAGGACTAAGTGTGTGGACAGGGTTTCTAGGCAACGTCTCTCTGCTGTGTACGAAGCGGCTCAGATGAAAAAGCATTTAGTGACTGAGCATGAAAACACGAACGCACACACACACCACACACACACACATACTGACAAATGCAGATGTGACGGACCTGCAAGATAAGCAGGCTATAGAATGTTAGGCCACATGCTAGGAGACAGTCATGTTGTCATGCTTAACATATTCTCCCTACGACTCTTAACACAGCACCAGAAATGCGTTGAGTAAACATTTCTGGAGGTGCATGGATGGTCAGCCAAATGTCCTCTTGCGGTCAGCTGTAAATATTCATAATTGTCATAATAAACTGACAAACGCTTGCTGCTCTGTGGTCAGATGTATGCGTTGTCCTTAGGATCACCACATCTCTCTCTCTCGCTCTCTCTGATGACCCCCATCTCACCCTCACATCGGATAGACCAAATCCTAGTTTGAATCCTAGTTTGACCCCAAACTCATCCCAAGCCCCATTCACAGCGTTGACTGCCCATGGTATCCTTATTCCTCATACCATACTATTTTGCGAGCTAGCTAATTAACAACTGTGATGAATGTATTCGAGAAACAACGCGTGCTCATTGTGCACATTTATGGATATTTTCAAGGAGAATTTGGAGACAAAATATAGTTTACACGTTTGTCAATAGTTCTTTTGATTCTAAGCCAAACCCCATCGGTTTTGCCCTGAAGACGCGGACTCGTCGGTCGTGTTGCTAAACAACACACCTGTCTATAGTGTTCCTCCATATTTCCATAGACTGGTCCGCAGTGCAGAGTAGACAGTGGTGTGCTGTTCTTCACACCAAAACCTTCTTTATCTTACTCACGCGCGTCTGTCCCAGCTACCTGTATGATGTGGCACGGTTGAGTGGTAGAACAGTATGATATGTATTAAGCCTGAGTGGTTGTCAGCCTAGAACCCATATGTTCTGGAACACAACGCACAGCGAGCATCACAGCACCTGTAATAACCCAGCAAGAGACCAAGCTGCTCTCTGTTCTCTCTCTCTCTCGGAGTTAAGACAGTTGTTCATCGATATAAACATCCCCCATAAACATGCACACACCTTCTTCTGGTTATTGGAGGATGAATCTGTGTAACGACACTGTCCGCTGTGTGTGTATGTGTGCGTTTGCGTGTCTGTTGGCTTCGCCGACGGACTCGGCAGAGTTAGAATGACAACCTTCTCGGTGTCATCTCCGCAGTAAGCAGAGAGCCCAGGAGAAGAAAGCCCAAGTAAAGGCTATTGAGCGATGTTGACATTAAAACGTGATGAAGCTCCATAAATAAAGCTTGGGTTGCTTGGAAACACTCGGTATAGGCAACCTGTCCTTTTTCTAAACCGTGTCTCTGCGAGTCAACCCTAGCAACAGAGTGAGGAAAAACACTGGAGAGCGAGCACGATTGGTTAACTCCAGCACCGGGGCTGTGGGTTAGAGTGGGGACAAGGTGCTTGGGTGACGGTGGAATGTGAGTGGGCGTTAAGGGAATAGGTGACGGATTGGCTGTGAGTCTCAAGCACCTGCGCTGCAGAGGGCTGGTAGGAATAGTGTGGCTCCAGGGAGAAGATGGGCTGTGGATTATCTCCGGCACCTGGACTGTCGGTAGGGACTAAGGAGAGGATGGGGCACATTGACTGTAATGGGTCCTCCCGGAGAGGGGATGAACCGTGTTGCCATTTCATGATGCTCACATCTCTCATTTAATATTTTTTTATTTAACCAGGTAGGCCAGTTGAGAACAAGTTCTCATTTACAACTGCGACCTGGCCAAGATGAAGCAAAGCATGTGACAAAAACCACAACACAGAGTTGCACATGGAATAAACAAACTTACTACAGTCAATAACAATAGAAAAATCTGTATACAGTGTGTGCAAATGAAGTAAGGAGGTAAGGCAATAAATAGGCCATAGTGGCGAAGTAATTACAGTTTAGCAATTGAAACTGGAGTGATAGATGTGCAGATGAGAATGTGCAAGTAGAAATACTGGTGTGCAAAAGAGCAGAAAAACAAAAACCATGGAAGGAGTGTCCAAAGAAGGGCCAGAAGTACAAAGAATGGTGTCGTCTGCGTAGAGGTGGATCAAAGAATCAACCTCAGCAAGAGCGACATCATTGCTATATACAGAGAAAAGAGTCGGCCTGAGAATTGAACCCTGTGGCACCCCCATAGAGACCGCCAGAGGTCTGGACAATTCTCATCTAAATGTTTATAGCCCGGAAGAGGGCTGCTCACACATCCTACAATAAACAACAGAATGCAAGCGGGCATATGACTGTGTGTGTGTTTGATCAGGAGAGATGACAGCAGGAGGGTGGCTGATAATGGAGTAATGGAGCCTGAAAAGCAGTAGCTAGCAACACACACGCACAACACAACACAGACTCTGCAGGGTTTCACAAGTAGCTCAAGCGTACCCCCATCCATCCCTCCATTCTCCCCATCTGCATGAAGCTCCAATTCCCACCGCGATAAAGGATTCCTTTTGAGATGCAACAGATCCGTGAACAAAGCCTTGCTGCCGTCCATTGTGGCTCGGAGATTTGAGAAGGCTATCGGGTGCTGTGAGGGGTCGCCCTCCTTCTCCCAGTCTTTTAATCAGGTGATGGGGTCCCTGCCACACTGTCAGAGATCACTGGCCCTCCATTGTGGCTCTAACATCAGAGGGTGCCACTCTGCTCCTCTGAAAGGCAGCAATTCAGGGAACCATTGTGGCTCTAAAATCAGATAGCAATCACTGGGGAGATAGCCCTGCTTGTGTTCCCTGGTCTCCGGGATTAGGACCTCAGTCTCTCTGTCAGAGATAAAAACAAAGCTTTACGGTCTCTCTCTCCATCTCTCTCTCTCACTGACCCATGCTGTCTGGCTTGGACCTGCCACTTCTCAGAGAAGTTCCAGCAAGTGCTGACGGGGAGTCTCCTCTGCTCTCGCCTCCGCTCCTCCTCCTCTCCTCTCCATCCCTCTCGTCTTCTCATCTCTCCTCTCCTCCATGTGCTCTCTGTGAGTGGAGGTAGGGCGGCCAGGCAGACTCGAGTCTTTCTGCACTTCATCTCTATCGGAGCAGCTCTCTTTCACCCTCTTCCTCTTTCTCCGCCCCCCCACACACACACTTCTCTCCTCTATTGTGGTGTGATTCAGCGGTGGAGGAAGACTAGTTCTCCATCTCTAACCAGGCTGTGGCTGTTGGCTGTGGCTCCATCAGTACAGCTCATTAACTGGGTAACACTCAGATCGATACGATGGGGGAATATTGAACAGAGGGGGCAATCCCAGACTACAAACAACAGCCCTATCCCGTGACACACACATGCACAAGTGATGCTCAGGTTGAGTCGTAACCCGCAGTCCCCACGTGGTAATATCCGCGGTACGGGCAGGTTGAATAAAGAGAAGAAAATCCCTTAAAAAATCCATAAATGTATAATTCTTGTACATTTTATATCTTATAAGCTACATTAACGTTTTTCTTTCGTTATTAGGCTATCTGACATTACTTCATAAGCCTAAGCTTCAGGGCATAACTGTACGCTCGCCAAATATATTACACGCCGATCGCCAAATGCTTTTGGGAATGGGCAGAGAAAGATAAGAGGCAAAAAAGGAACCACGTCAAAGTTTCATTCTATAAGAGAAAAAACGTGAAATGGAGAGTTGAAAATAAAGAGAGGGAAGGGACCGAGAAAGTCCTGTTCTGGAAAGATTTGGTGAAGTAATCAAAAAGACGGCAGCATGTTATGTGTGACGGCGCAACAGGACAGGGAATTCAAATAGGCCTGTGGCCCGTCAAGGGAACTGTCGTCCACAGTTCAGATGGGTTCAATTGAAACTGAAATCTGGACAGTGACTGTAGGTCTATAACCTCTCGCATGACCTGAATATTAACTCCTGCGGAATTAAGCATTTCTTGCAGTAAAATGATACACCAAATATAGGCTGTTTTTGTTTTTTACTCGGGAACAGGAGTGGAGAAATATGATTTCTTTCTTTCGGCATCTGGAGAGAATGCAAAGGTGCAGTTAGATAGCATCTGTAGAGGTGGTTTCTTTATCAGCATCATAAAAGCTGATAGTGTTTCAACCACATAAAATAAGCATCCAAGCTGAACTGAAATCTTAGCAGAAAATAGTTGGGTCGTTTTCACGACTTTCTGTTTCTATAAAACCGGTCAAACTGATGTCATTTTGAAATTGTGCACATGTTCCTTTTTTGGGGGTTGTTGCAGAAAAACGGTGTCACCACTTCCACCGAAGTTGGCTCCCCTGCCTGTTTGGGCGGCGCTCGGCGCTCGTCGTCACCGGCCTAGTAGCCGCCACCGATCCCTTTTTCTGTTTGTTTATGTCTTATTAGTTGTACCTGTGTCCTATTATGTTTTCATGATGAGTGCCATTATTTAAGGCTAGTAAACCCGCCCTTGTTTTGTGCGGGATTATTCTTGTGTTACATGTTGTGTTGTGTTGGGTGTGTTCGTGCTCCGGACTGGGTACCCTGTGTTTTGGGTTGGTCCGTGTTTTCGCGCCCTGTGTTTTGGGCATTGTATATTGGTGCCACATTTAAAAGTGCACTTCTCCCTTGGAACTCTCTGCTCTCCGCGCCTGATTCTATCCTCACACACCTAGTCCCGCGTATAGAAGCAGGTACCCACGTGCCATCTCCTCATGGGTTATACCCACGTGGGTGACTGAGAGACAAACTGTTTTGCCGGTAGTTGTGGTAATACAATGAAAGTTTAGATGCGATCACCATATAAGTTCAACGATGAAAAGGCCTGGAAGGAGGAGAGATGACTAGAAACGATTCGGTTGGACGTTTTATGTGTGGATTAATTGTCAGAGTAGAGGACCTTGTGCATTTCAGGTAAAATAACTCAATGTTTATATCCCAGGGCAAATTAGCTAGCAACAGCAAGCTAGCTAAATAGGAACAATTTACGCTAGCTAGCAAGTGCAAGCCAACTAGCTAAATTGCCATACATGTTAAATGATTTTCGACCTGTCCCCAAATTAATGTCATTGGTTCAGAGTTTGTTTTGATATTTTAACCTGCGTGTTGTGTTATTATTACTATTATTAATAGTAATAATAACAATAAGATCAAGAGAGTGAAAAGTGTAAAGCCTTTATTACAGCAAAGCAAAAAAAAACATCTGAATTTGTGAAATTGTTTACTTGACATGTCGTTGCGTGAGGCTTGGTGTTCACTGACTAACACAGGCAACAGAAGCAGGATCGGTCTCATTTCTGTAGATATATTGAGGATTTATAAAGCCAAGCATATTTAACAGTGAGGCTGTTGATTATAGACTTAATTCAGTTGGGGTTTTCTCTCCTCACTTTTCTTAGACAATAAAGGCAAGGACTGTTGTCTCATTTCTTCATTCTGCTGCTGCACCCCCCCCCAACCCCCTCATCGCTGACCCCTGTGACACACTGACCTCTACGGTGGAGAGGATAGGCCTCGGCCTCTGCTCTACACACACAAGACACACACTAGACACACAAAACACACACACACACTACACCACACACACACACACTCGCACAAGACACACAACACACACACTACACCACACACACAGCTAAATGTCAGAGCTGGACTAGCTGATGGAGCACATCACCTGCTCCTGAGGATATTTTTAATTATGGTCCCAGAAAATATGGAATCTCTGCCCCAAATGGCACTCTATTCCCTTTACTAGGCATTCTGTTGGCTTAAAGCCCTATGGGCCCTGGTCAAAGGTAATGCACTACACAGGGAGTAGGGTGCCATTTGGGACGCACACATGGAGATTAGTAGGGCTCTGTTTTTTTAAGCCTATGTCACAAAGTAGCAGGGAAGAGTTACCCTCAAGGCATCAATATCTTTCATGACATTTAGAAAGGAAATTGTCGAGGAAATAATGAATTTGAGCAGGGTGTGTCTGCCAGGGTGTGTGTGTGTGCCTTTTGTGTGTGTTTTTTTTTACATTACAAAACGTAAACGTCGTATTATACTGTATCTAAACGTCATATATACATCTGACCTTACAGTATATAGCATATATACACATTCATTTGTATGTTTATCTATATTACATCAGGGCTCTAAATGAAGGGCGTCCCGTCCGGTTCAAAACGGACGTTGGGACAGTTGTGGGATTATAGGCCAGAAAAAATATCAGATGCATACAGCAGTGGTTCCATACAAAAATGTT
Organism: Oncorhynchus keta; assembly: GCF_023373465.1. Lineage (NCBI taxonomy): Eukaryota > Metazoa > Chordata > Actinopteri > Salmoniformes > Salmonidae > Oncorhynchus > Oncorhynchus keta. The sequence goes on along the minus strand of NC_068449.1, from coordinate 36,090,112 downwards.
TAAACACAATAATGAGGCTGTTGAAACAGATCACAACATTTTAAAAGTTGATAAACTATGAGTAATTCACATGACAAGCGCAGCGAGCAATGTGTTCACTCGTCTCGGCCATATGTGTGAAAGTTCCAAAATGCTGTTACGAGAAAACACCATTTTCAAATGCGCACCGGACAGAGATGGATATACAGCCTAATGGTAGAAACCCCCAAGGTGCCTTATTGCTATTATAAACAGGTTACCAGTGTAATTAAAAAATACATGTTTTGTCATACCGAGTTATACGTTCTGATATACCACGGCTGTCAGCCAATCAGCCTTTAGGGCTCAAACCACCCAGTTTCTAATAGAGAATATAGTTGTATCTCTCTGACCTGAACCAAAGGTGCGCTGCTACGGTACACTGCCTAGCTGGGTGTTGTGTGTGCGTACTTGAAGAGTGACAGATTCATTTTTAAATGCGCTAATCACAGGCACAAAAGTTTAATTTACCTGAAACGGAAGTCTATTGAAGTAATACTTGGTCCTTGTGTTCTTTGGCAATTTACGTTGTTTTGCTCACAAACTAGGTTGTTTTTCAATGTTTGAGTTTCTAGTCAGATTTAGGGTGCGTTTGTAAAATCTACTCCGATTTCAGAGCACTCTCATCTGAGTGGTTGGTAGATTTTTTTAATCTACCTGCCACAGTGGCTGGTGTAACAAGAAGTACATTTTCGGCCCTGGCCATTAGCGAGTGGTGGCACTCACAACGGTCAAGGCGACCATTCTTCAGTGACTGAAGAGGGAGGGTGAAGCAGAGGAAGTGAAGGAAACACGTTCTTTATTGTATATTGTTGTATTATGTTTTTTTTAATGGGGTGGAATGTAATGTCTCTAACGTAAGTTTATTCAGTATAACATTGTTCTCACTTAGATATATTCTATACATGGGGCGGCAGCGTAGCCTAGTGGTTAGAGTGTTGGACTAGTAACCGGAAGGTTGCGAGTTCAAACCCCCGAGCTGACAAGGTACAAATCTGTCGTTCTGCCCCTGAACATGCAGTTAACCCACTGTTCCCAGGCCGTCATTGAAAATAAGAATGTGTTCTTAACTGACTTGCCTGGTTAAATAAAGGTAAAATAAAAATAATAAAAGACATGGGGTTAGCATGTTCAACTAATACATTATAGTGTCTGTTTTCATTAAGATGCAAAAAAAACAACATCTTAACAAATTAAGTTTATGTATTATAGACTGTATCTGTCTCAGAAATACACAAATTACTGTACTTTAAAAGCACCGCAAATGACCTAGACCCAGGTTGGCATTTCAAAAGAAAATATATATATATATTTTATTTTTGGGTTGGTTCAAGTTCAGTTTGGGACAGTTGATATTGTACTTCGAAATGGTACCAGGACGGTGAGGAAAGAAGTTAGTCGCAAGCCCTAATTACATCCATTACAAACCTATGACATGTTACCATATCAGACAGGAAAGTGGAGGAAATTCCATTATAGGCCATATAAAAAAAAATGAATATTTGTGACATACGCCAAGTACAACAGGTGTAGAACTTACCGTGAAATGCTTACGAGCCTTTAACCATCAATGCAGAGTGTTAAAAAAGTAAGTATGAAAAATTTGCTAAATAAACTAAAAGAAAAATAGTAACACAATAAAATAACAATAACGAGGCTATTTAAAGGGTATAGCCGAGTCAGTGTGCAAAGGTAATTGAGGCAATGTGTACATGTAGGTAGGGTAGGGGAAAAGTGCATACGCATGGAAAATAAACAGAGAGGTGTGTGTGTGTGTGTGTGTGTGTGTGTGTGTGTGTGTGTGTGTGTGTGTGTGTGTGTGTGTGTGTGTGTGTGTGTGTGTGTGTGTGTGTGTGTGTGTGTGTGTGTGTGTGTGTGTGTGTGTGTGTGTGTGTGTGTGGTTAGAGTCCAGTGACTGTACATCGGACCTGTGCAGGAGAGTCAGTGCAAAAACAAATAATAAATAATTATAAAATAAGGGGGTCAATGAAAATAGTCTGGGTAACCATTTGATTTGGCTTGGAGGAAGAATCTGTTAAGGAGGCTTTTGGTCCCAGACTTTTAGTACCGCTTGCCGTGAGGTAGCAGAGCGAACAGTCTATGGCTTGGGTGGCTGGAGTCTTTGACAATTTTTAGGGCCTTCCTCTGATACCGCCTGGTATGTACTGGGCCATACCCACTACCCTCTGTAGTGCCATGCGGTCGGATGCTGAGCAGTTGCCATACCAAGCAGTGATGAAACCACTCCGAATGCTCTCGATGGTGCAGCTGTAGAACTTTTTGAGGATCTGAGGTCCCATGCCAAATCTTTTCAGCCTCCCAGTGTTGGAGTTTTTGAACCATTATAGGTCCTTAATGATGTGGAAGCTAAGGAACTTGAAGCTCTCAACCCGCTCCACTACAGCCCCCTCCTTTTCCTGTAGTCCACGATCAACTCCTTTGTCTTGCTCACGTTGAACATGTTTGTGTTTATTTCATGAGGCTCTGTGTAAGGGGAAAACGATGCCTGTGCGTGTGTTAGCGTGTGTGTGTTGTGTGTGGGCAGGTGTGAACCCTACTGTACATCTGTAGATCAGGGCAATGTAATCTGCCATAATTTAACGCTGTTCTTGAGGGGGAGCATCACTACAACGCTTCTCTTTATCTATCCATCTCTTGCTCTCCCTCTGTTTCTCTCTCTCTCTCTCTCCCTCTGTTTCTCTCTCTCCTCTCTTGTTTCTCTCTCTCCATCTCTCCCTCTGTTTCTCTCTCTCTCTCTTGTTTCTCTCTCTCTCTCGCTCTCTCTCTCCTCTCTTGTTTCTCTCTCGCTCTCTCTTTCCTCTCTTATTTCTCTCTCTCTCTCCTCTCTTGTTTCTCTCTCTCCATCTCTCCTCTTGTTCGCACGCAACAGCTTATGTCAGCACAGGGAAGCACAGCAGTTAAGTTTACAAAACATGTTTACAGTATTACCTCAATGAACGCTAACAACCACAATACCACCTTAACTAACAGGGCTACATTTACATCTATTTTTATATTTATTTTTATTTAACCTTTATTTAAGAACAAATTCTTATTTTACAATGAATGCTTATCATCATTTTCACAATTTCACTGTATTATTCCAACCTCATAGTGTGGAGAGAGAGAGAGAGATAAATCACATTTGACTGGACTGGGCCTTTAATTGTCGTCCAAAGCAGGGAAAAAGGACAAACACTCCCCACACACACACACACACACACACACACACACACACACACACACACACACACACACACACACATTCTGCCTATGGTGTTGCCTGGTAAAAGGTCAACTGTCACATTAGCTGACAGAGAGAGGGAGGGACGTTCGTTATGAGTTGAGCCAAACTCATTTCAGGACCCGGTCCAGATCAACTTACCGAAGACAAACTGATGTCTTTAGTCTTTCTTCATTCCTTTAAATACAGTTTCTTATTTCATTTGATCTCTCCCTTACTCTCCATGTCCCCGGACTCACTTAGAGTCTCTATCAGAAGTACTGAGGAAAGGTCATTGAATGGAGTTGGTCCGTTTCCTTCATCTGAAATTGCACAGTGTATGAGGGCCGAGCTGTTAATCCTTGGCCTGAACAAACACATATGCATGGGCACACAGGCATCTACAACACCGGCATGCCAATACAGTGGCACCCACACTGCATACTCTCACACATTCCAATCAAACGTTATTTGTCACATGCACCAAATACAACCGTGAAATGCTTACTTACAAGCCCTTAACCAACAATGCAGTTCAGGAAATAGAGTTAAGAAATGGTTTGCTAAATAAACTAAAGTAAAAAAAAATATATATATATATATTTTTAAAGTAACACAATAAGAATACATAACAATAACGGGACTATTTACAGGGGATACCGGTACCGAGTCAATGTGTGGGGGTACATGTTAGTAGAGGTCATTTGTACATGTAGTTAAGGGTAAAGTGACTGCATAAATAAGAAACAGCAAGTAGCAGCAGTGTAAAAACAATGGGGGTCAATGTAAATAGTAGCAGAGAGAACAGTCTATGACTTAGGTGACTGGAGTCTTGGACAAATTTCGGGTCTGCTGAGCGCAAAATTCTGTGCAACTTCCGTTCACAAGCATTTCGCTACACTCGCATTAACATCTGCTAACCATGTGTATGTGACCAATACAATTTGATTTGAACACTGAGGCTGTACCTGCTTTTAAGTTAGTTTTAACAGTGGTCAAGTAGGCTACTGTGGTTATTTGATCATAATGTAGGCCAAAGTGGCCTACCATAAAAAAAACAATGGAGAAAATGCATCCCATAATATTTTAACATGGAAATAGCTGTTCTATCGTTCACGTACGGTAGAAGCCAATGTGTGGTGTTCAATGTAGGCCTACATTCCATGAGACTTTTGAACAAAACATGCAGGGTCTGCCATTAACCTGTTTATCCACTTGTCCTTCAGACAAGGTGACTGAAAATGTTGTTGTGTTGTTTTTACGCAAGAAACCACTTTACAAAGTAAAACGCGTCATTATTCACGTACCATTATTACAGAGAATCAGCTTTAAACCTGCAAAATTCTCTCCACCAACAAGAGGAGGGTGCAACGTTTGTGTCATGAACCGTGCTTGACGATGTCCATTTGCCCACTGACATGGGGTGAACAGCTGCAGCGATCGCTCTCTATCCAATATCATAAACCATGAGAGAGACCTGCCCAGCAGCCCTGACACTGTTTACACACGTCGCATATTTTTTGACTTGATAAATACTGCACCAAACACCTTAGTTAGGTGTAAAATTGGCCAACTAAAACATCCTTGAGTTATCTTAGGTGCATACTGGTTATCTTGAGGAAGTGAAATAGGCCGTCTCATTGGGGACAGCCATCATTTAACAAAATGCGGAATTGGTCAGAAGACACACTTCCATGAACAAAATCATTTTTTTCTAATGAGCAACAGAAAAACACACTTGCCAATTGGGGTGTTCAGTGGCTCTTTAAATGTAAAAATTAAATATGTCTATGTTGAAATTTGGTTAACATGATAACATAACCCTGTGGTTGAAATTTCAGCCTCAAAATAACAGTTGATGGCTTTTTCACAATACTTTGACAAAATTACGTTGAAACAACGTTGATTCAACCAGTTTGTGCCCAGTGGGTAGCCTATATGAGAACAGACAGATGAGGCCCATCTGAAAGACAGCATACAGCTGTTGTGAATGTGTTGTTTGTTATCTCTCTGCCTGCTCTCCTATCTCCTCCCACAGCACTGACCGGACACGACCTCTCTCCTAACAAAACAACCCTAAACACATACACACAAACGCACATACTGAAACACACACACACACACTCACACTCACACACACACACACACACACACACACACACACACACACACACACACACACACACACACACACACACACACACACACACACACACACACACACACACACACAACCTCTTCTTAGAAAATAACCTTAAAGCTTCTCCAACCACCAGATTGGCCTAGCAGATGTTGCTCACTTAATGTGACATTATTGAATATAACAATTTATGATTTAAGATAATCAGAAAAGCATCTCTTCCACCTGGTAATTCTGCGTCCATCGACCTAAAATTACTTGCTAATTTGCATCATAACTGTGTGTGTGTGTGTGTGTGTGTGTGTGTGTGTGTGTGTGTGTGTGTGTGTGTGTGTGTGTGTGTGTTGTGTGTGCGTGCGTGCGTGCGTGCGTGCGTGTGTGTGCGTGTGCGCTGTAGATCCACAGCCCCCCTACTTTAGAGTATCTCTGGCTTCCTCCTTTTCCACCTCACTGTAGGTGTGACAGCAGGGCTAAGCCAAGAATCACACACATACAGTACGTACACACACACGCACTCACACAACGCTCACACACCACACCCATATACACACTGCTACAGTATGTTATGGCCCAGAAACACGCTGCATATGTAAGGTGATAGCTGGCTGTGAAGCGTGTTTGGCCGTAGCAGGACAGGCACAGCAGCTCTGTTCTGGCAGCGCAGACCTTGTCCGATCCGAGTGAAGAAAGGTATTATTTTAAGCGACTATTAACCAGAGCTGATAAGGCGCCAGAGGAGCGAGAGAGAGGAGCCACAGGGGAGGGACTGTACTCACTCGGGGAGCAGGGAGGACTGAGGGAGAGACGAGAGACAGCAACCAACCAAGCACACTCGGGCTATAGTAGACCAATAGCTGCCATAGCTAGGTTATTTATCATCAAATATGATCACGTAGTACCTGTCGTGACTGCATCAAACCTGGAGAAACTAGTTAAGCTAGCTAGGCTAATTTCTACAATCTGCCTCCAGAAATAAAAAGCTTCTCCCAAGTGGGTGTGACACCTACTCCTATTGCTTACTCCGCTTCTGCTTGGATTCCACCTGGCGATCTGTTCACTGTCTGCCCTGGTCTGTCTCCCTCGGTCTGGTACAGGTACCTCCACCACATCCCGAGCGTTCGCTCGCCTCCAGCACACATGCACTATTGGGATGAGTGACTCTGAACTTACAATGGTCGTTATATGTTAAAAAACTTTCTTGTGCATTTTCCCATTTGCCTCATGACTCCTGCATACTGTTTTGACTGCAAACATTCTTTCTTTACCCACCCATGGGACAGACTGTGTTTGTTCCCACACTCGGGACTCTGACTCTCTGTTGGCCTCCCATCCTATTCTAACCACCTCTCGCCGACTTTGTATTCATGTTACCTGAATACAATGAAATTGCTGTAGAATATGATCTTGTTGGCATCTGATGCACCTTCAGATGTCATAAATCAATACTGCAGAGCTCTCTCTGTCCTATGCCATGCCTTGATTGTATTACTGTTGATGATATCTGGAAATGTGCATGTACACCCTGGCCCATCTACTGTTGCTAGCCCCAATTCTGACTTGTGCTCTGATATCGGCTTCACTGATTTCTGCTCTCGTAAAAGCCTGGGTTTTCTGCACGTTAACACTAAAAGTCTATTACCTAAAATGGATCAATTGAAAGTGTGTGTTCACAGCTCCTATCCAGATGTGTTGGTCATTACTGAGACATGGTTCAGAAAGAGTGTTTTGAATACTGATGTTAACCTTTCTGGTTATAACCTTTTTCAGAAAGACAGATCTTCCACAGGTGGTGGAGTTGCAATCTTTACCAAGGATCACCTTCAGTGCTCGGTTGTGTCCTCCAAGTCTGTCCCCAAACAATTTGATTTGCTGGTTTTAAGCATTAAACTTTCAAATAGTTCTTTGTTGACTGTTGCTGTGTGCTATCGTCCTCCATTAGCACCGGCCTGTACCCTACCTGCTCTAAGCTCTCTCCTGGCCCCTTACGCTAAGTCTGAATTTGTCCTGCTATGTGTCCTAAATTGGGACATGCTTAAACCACCTGACCAAGTCCTAAAGCAATGGGACTCCCTAAATCTTTCTCGGATTATCACCAATCCCACAAGGTATGACTCCAAAAACAGAAAAGACTACTCTCCTCGATGATATCCTCTCAAATAACACAAAAAATCATACAATGTGATTTTCTGGATTTTTGTTTTAGATTCCGTCTCTCACAGTTGAAGTGTACCTATGATAACAATTACAGACCTCTACACACTTTGTAAGTATGTAACGGCGTTCTTCGTTTGTTGAAAGAGAGTCGGACCGAAATGCAGCGTGGTGGTTACTCATGTCTTTAATAAATGAATCGCGATACATGAAATAACTTATACAAATACAAAACAACAAACGGAACGTGAAAACTAATTACAGCCTGGTGAACACTACACAGAGACAGGAACAATCACCCACGAAATACACAGTGAACCCCGGCTACCTAAATACGGTTCTCAATCAGAGACAACGAGAATCACCTGACTGATTGAGAACCGCCTCAGGCAGCCAAGCCTATGCAACACCCCTACTCAGCCGCAATCCCAATAACTACAAAACCCCAATACGAAATACCACAAAATAAACCCATATTTGGCGTGACCAAATATATAACGAAACACAAAAACACTATGACCAAGGCGTGACAAAGTAGTTAAAACCTGCAAAATTGGCAGTGTATCAGTCTGTTGTTTTCTGTAATGACCTTAGTGATCACTGTTTTACAGCTAGTGTTTGTAATGGCTGCTCAGTGAAATGACCTGTCCTGATTTAATGAGCAAGCCTTCCTTCATGAACTGGCCTCTGTAAAATGGTATAGAATCAGCTTGGACCTTCTTTTTTTTGATATTTTCAGTGGTATTGTGAATAAACACACCCCCATAAAGAAAATCAGACTTAAAAACAGGTTCAGCCCCTGGTTCAACCGTGAACTTGCAGAGTTACTCCACCTCAATAATTGAATTTGGCCGAAGGGCTCGGCAGACGCATACTCAAGCTGACCGGCTATCGTTCAGGCAAATGAGAAATAAGTGCACTCAGGCTATCCGGAAGGCCAAAGTTAGTTACTTTAAGGAGCAGTTCTCTCTTTGTGGGTCTAACCCAGACATGGGCAAACTACGGCCCGGCTTTTTAATCCGGCCCGCCGAACTTGTCCAAATTATAATAAAAACCTCCTTTTTTCCCCTTTCCCTGCAATGCCCACGTTTCCCCAATAGATGGCGCACTCAAAACACATTGACCGTTGTTGGAGTGGCGCGTATTTCTCTTTATTTCACTTTAATTTTCACTTCGTTTCACGTCACCATTAAGCCCTTCTGTGAAAATGAGCGGACCAAAGAGAAGGAAAGTGGACAGCGAATGCCGAGTGTTTAATAAGGAGTGGACAACAAAATACTTCTTCACTGAAGTCCGATCAACGGCTGTATGTCTGATATGCCAAGAAGCTGTTGCGGTTTTCAAAGAGTACAATATCAGCCGTCACTTTGCCACGAAGCATGCAAACTATGCTAGCAAGCAGTCAACACAAGAATGGGCGGCTACTGCTCAGAGGTTGGCAGCTAATTTACAGAGTCAACAGAACTTGACTCAACAAAAGCCCATCACAGATCCAAGTTAACTGACCAACACCTCAGATCTGTCCTGAGAATTGCCACAACAAAACTAACTCCAGACTTTGATGCACTGGCAAAAAAGGGAGACCAACAACACTGTTCCCACTGAAATGGTGAGTTTTTCTGCTGTGTTATGAAAAAATGCATATGGAAAGTTTGGAAGTGCGTCTTTTAATTAAGAGCAATGCGCATTTACGCACAGCAGCGGTACAGTAGCTTAATTAACACGCCGCACATCGCTCTTAATTTAAATTTAAATTTTCAGCTGCAGGTAGGATATTTAATACAGCCTATGTCTGTGTGCTTGGCAACGATACACGTGTACTGTTTGCGCGTGAAGGCGAGGGCGTCCGTGGTGAGTTTGTAGAGCGCGCGGTCAGGACAATCCATCCATGATTTTGCGGAGTTTAACACAAGTAGATATTATTGAGCTTGAGTATTTCGTTGTGTTTTGAATGTTGAAAGTGATTCCATTTTTCAATAAATGTTGATTTCTTTAACTGTGCACCTTCGATTGAAACTTATTAAAAACAGACGCAATCTTGATAAATCACAGTGCGTATGTTATTTTAATCTATTTACATTTCCTCCTCCCAGTATCTGCGAAATAGTATGTAAATGCCATATCTTGCATATTCCTTGAGACAAATTTATTAACTGATAAGGGCTATTTTTCACATTTGAAAGACAGTTAATAAATTGGGTTGTAGTGTTCTTACTGTGCTATGAGGTTTGCACACACTACATTTAATGCTTTAGTATATCCGGCCCAAACACTCCCTCCAAATGCTCCTGGCCCGGCCCCTCTGTCAAATTTTAGAACCCATTGTGGCCCGCGAGTCAAAAAGTTTGCCCACCTCTGGTCTAACCCCAAGAAGTTCTGGAAAACGTTTAAAGACCTGGAGAATAAACCCTCCTCACAGCTGCCCATGTCCCTTAAAGTTGATGATGTGGTTGTTACCGACAAGAAGCACATCACTTAGACATGCCTCCTTGCCCGTCCAACATTTCCTAATTTCCTACCCCTTCTAATGCGACTATCCCCGATGCTTCTCCATATTTTTCCCCTTTCCCGCTACAAAATTTCTCCCTGCAGGCAGTCACTGAGTATGAGGTGCTAAAGGAGCTCCTTAAACTAGACCCCCAAAAAACATCTGCGTCAGATGGTTTAGACCCTTTCTTCTTTAAGGTTGCTGCCCCTATGATCTCCAAGCCAATCTCCAACCTTTTTAACCTGTCTTTCTTTTCTGGGGAGGTTCCAATTGCTTGGAAGGCAGCCACAGTTGGTCTTTTATTTAAAGGGGGAGATAAAGCTGATCCTAACTGTTATAGGCCTATTTCTATTTTGCCCTGTTTATCAAAAGTGTTGGAAAAACTTGTCAATTGTCAACTGACTGGCTTTCTTGATGTCTAGTATTCTCTCGGGTATGCAATCTGGTTTCCGCTCAGGTTATGGATGTGTTACTGCAACCTTAAAGGTCCTCAATGACGTCACCATTGCCCTTGATTCTAAGCAATATTGTGCTGCTATTTTTATTGACTTGGTTCGCTAACTACCCCTCTCAAAGAGTGCCGTGTATAAAGTCCGGAAATCTGCTGTCTCAGCCACTGCCTGTCACCAAGGGAGTAACCCAAGGCTCGATCCTAGGCCCCATGCTCTTCTCAATTTACATCAACAACATAGCTCAGGCAGTAGGAAGCTCTCTCATCCATTTATATGCAGATGATACGTTCTTATACTCGGCTGGCCCCTCTCCGGATGTTGCGTTAAATGCTCTACAACAAAGCATTCTTAGTGTCCAACAAACTTTCTCTACCGTTAACCAATTCATTAATAAAAATAAGGAAAATGAAAATGCGTCGATCATTATTTTAATATGTTGTCCTCGAAGCCAGTGCATGCTCTTTCTCATCTTACAGTTAAGTGATAATGCCAGAGAAACCGGTGTTTGTTGGATACATTGACACGGGTGTTGGCAAACCATGCCAATATATACTCCAAACACCGGCTTCGAGGACAACATATTCAAATAATGATTGACACATTTTCATTTTCCTTATTTTGATTAATGAATTCGTACTTTCATCCTTCCACAAGATATAGTCCTGACGCAAATCTAGGGTTGCCAGACCCAGTTGTTCGTTCATTTTGTTCTGTATCTATGGACGTGCCCCATTCAGTCATTCTAAATGTTCCATTGTCATACTGGCTTTTATTTATTTATTTATTTATTTGGATACATCCATAACACCGAGCTAATGGGGAACGGTTTTGCCTGGCATAGAAAATGTGTTCTCTCGTTAGGACACTGTTGTTCAGAACAGCTAGCCAACATCACAGCGAACACAATAACTTCAAACTGAAGCTGGAAAGACTGCAAACTAGCTGCACTTGCTTTCGTTTGACCTTTTTTCAATTTACATTTCTTTGTATATATCCATGAAAATAATCTGTACGGACCCTTCCGGACAAGTCAGTTAAAATTACACATATCCAAGACCCGTGACAATCATATCAGATCCAACCCAGACCAGTGACATTCCGTGAAGACCTTCACACTGGAGTAAGCTCTGCAGGGTAGTAACTAGCTGGCACAGCCACAAAGTAATACAATCTCATTTTAAACATTTACATGTACATTTACATTTAAGTCATTTAGCAGATGCTCTTATCCAGAGCGACTTACAAATTGGTGCATTACCTTATGACATCCAGTGGAACAGCCACTTTACAATAGTGCATCTAAATCTTTTAGGGGGGTTGAGAAGGATTACTTATCCTATCCTAGGTATTCCTTAAAGAGGTGGGGTTTCAGGTGTCTCCGGAAGGTGGTGATTGACTCCGCTGTCCTGGCGTCGTGAGGGAGTGTGTTCCACCATTGGGGAGCCAGAGCAGCGAACAGTTTTGACTGGGCTGAGCGGGAACTGTACTTCCTCAGTGGTAGGGAGGCGAGCAGGCCAGAAAAAAGGCCAAAAAACCTAACCCTACCCTCACCTTACACTGCTAACCTTATGCTAATCCTAACCTTAAATTAAGACCAAAAAGCACATTTTTGTTTACTTCACATTTGACAATATATAGCACGTTTTGACTTTGTCTCTGGCCCATCTAGTGGAAATGTCTCAGCTCTGCCTCCAGGACAAGATTCACCCCAATAAACGTCAACCTGCTCTGGCATCCAGGCTCCTGTTTCAGTGCTGCTTCAGTGGCTCCGCTGCCTATGATGTAACTAGAGCCTTATCTCCGTATCTTTCTTTCACCACTAGCACACAGCCCGCTGGCCAACACTGGTCATGTGTCAGTCCATGGGCTTTTAACAGTAAGCAGACATTACTTTTCTCTCTCAAGTGAAGCAGAAGTAGCCAGCACTGGGGCTGGTATAAATATTATACATGTACCAGCTCTATTCTATCGTTTCTGAGTGGGATGGTTAGAAGATGGAGCGAGGCTTAGACAGGCTGAGGTGAAAGCCTCTTGGATGGCCTGAGCTGGCCTCTAATGAACCTGGGCTGGTCCCTGACCTCTGACTTCCCCTCATGTGGAACTGAGCTGCTATAGAAGAACTACAGACATCCAGATCAGCCTTAGCCCTGGCCTCATCCCTTGCCTCAACACGTGCACACACACGCAAACACAAACAGCACCAATCAACGTCCTAGCACCAAACAGCGTCCTAGTTTAGCAGGTTTAGAGTTAAGCCCTGGAGGCATAGCACTGCATTAGTTCCCTAAGAGAAGAGAATAGTGTGTGTGTGTGTGTGTGTGTGTGTGTGTGTGTGTGTGTGTGTGTGTGTGTGTGTGTGTGTGTGTGTGTGTGTGTGTGTGTGTGTGTGTGTGTGTGTGTGTGTGTGTGTGTGTGTGTGTGTGTGTGTGTGTGTGTGTGTGTGTGTGTGTGTGTGTGTGTGTGTGTGTGACTGCCTACAATAACAGCACAGCACTGTCATCCTCCATTATCATGACTAACACAACATCCATTTGGATTCTCAAATTTCACTTCACTGTGGGAAATTAAAGTGTTCAAACCAACCTTGAGGTGCAGCCAAAGTGCAAGATTCCCCCCAATGCAAATATGTTTTCACCAGGAAAACAGACATTCATATCAGAGATTGGGAGAGTTGGGGTTGGGGTGGGGGTGTGGTATAGGTCCCGTATTTTACCTTGAGGTGTGTTACCTACCTTGAGAACAGAATAACAGCCCATTGAACAGAACAGAGCTCATGGCGGGGCCCTGGGAGGGGGTGGACATTGGAGGACTAGAGACCGACAGATGTTACACTTGGGCTCCCGAGTGGCGCAGCGGTCTATGGCAATGCATCTCAGTGCGTCACTACAGACACCCTGGTTCGATTCCAGGCTGTATCACAACCGGACGTGATTGGGAGTCCCATAGGGCAGCGGAAGACATTTCCCCAGCGTAGTCCAGGTTTGGCCGGTGTAGGCCGTCATTGTAAATAAGAATTTGTTCTTAACTGACTTGCCTAGTTAAATAAAGGTTACACGCACACTACTGCTGTTATAGAATACCCCAGGTACTTACTAGAATCATCTAAGGACAAGGTAGCCTAGTTTCTTACTATGCATAGGGTCGTTACCTACCCATACAGTATTTTTTCAGTGAGAGAGAGAGAGATTAGGGTTTTTGCCTAACCCATATAGCATCCCTTCGCTCTGGAGAAGAGAAAGAGAGAAAGAATGAGAGTTAAGCTAACTTTGATTAGGGTGCCAAAAGACGTCTCCTTATTTCTCGTTCTCCTGATGTTGAATATTAATGGATATTAAAGGCTAATATTTATCAAATATGCAGTTCCTCATCACTTCTCTTCTTTTTGACTTTGACTGGCTAAACTCGGGCTCAGCGCTGTACTGGTATGGCACCGACTCAATTATTCATTGGCTAAGAGAGGCAGTACAAATGGATTTAGATGCCACCATTGGCTGAGAGATGCAGAGAAAACTGAATCCAACGCAACCATTGGCTGAGCGGAAGATAAAACGATTATCAGACTGAGGGACATTTAAGTCATTTTGTGGACACTGTTATGAAGGGCAACTAGGGTTAAGTGCCTTGCTTTTTACAGCACATCGGCAGATTTTTCACCTTGTCAGCTCGGGAATCTCAAACCAGCAACCTTTCGCATTATCATCACATTATCGTTCAGGTGTAACGTTTCATTTTATTTACCACACATGTACTGTATGTTCCATCTCCCATCTGTTTGCATTCAACAACGGTCCCAAAAATGTTTTACGGGTATTTTTCCATATATAGACACATCCTATGTGTTTTAATCAAATCAACTATATGCACTGAGCTTGTCTGATGCTTTAAGCACACTGTTTGATGAAATAATGAAGGCAAATGGAGGGAGTCCAACCAGCAATTGATTTGATTGTGCCGCCTGACTCTTCCTGCAATGTTTTTAAAAAAATGAAGAAAGAAAGACAGTGAGTGACTGTGTGAATAGCACTTCTCTCTCGCTGCAGTGACCACCACAGAACATCAGTGTGTATAGTGTTGTCCGTGTTGCTGAAGCTGCAACATAATTACAGCCATTTCTGACTGAAAAGTTATATTACCGAAATCCCTATTCCCTCTACCCTTGCTCTCTTTACGTGACGCATGCACGTGACCAATAGGGCCTGAACTATAGCATATCATAATCACATCAACATATTGGTTATAATATATATGCCATTTAGCAGACGCTTTTATCCAAAGCGACTTACAGTCATGTGTGCATACATTCTACGTATGGGTGGTCCCGGGGATCGAACCCACTACCCTGGCGTTACAAGCGCCATGCTCTACCAACTGAGCTACAAACTCTGAACACCATAACACGTGACAGCAATATGGATGCAGAGGATATGACAAGAAAAATGAAACGGGAATGTTTACTGGTTGCTCAGGAGGTAAAGGGGAAGTCAGATGTGTGGAATAAATTTGACTAGTTGTAGAAAATGCTGGAGATCTAGAAAAAGAAGGTAAGGAGAAAGCACTGCGTGCATATTATGTGTCCCAAACTGGTGCTGTTAGATTACAATAGAACTTTTCTGACCATTTGGAACGATGTAAACAACACTAAAGAAATTATAAGCCTACCAGAGAGTCTGTTGCAACGGTTTTTTTGTACAGCCTTTATTTCAGCAAAGACGAAAAACAGTCGCATTCATTCGTGAATGCAATTTCTGAAATGGAACGGTTTAGGCCTATTTATTGTTTACGCCTAAAACTAAACTAATTTTAAACTAAAATGCTTGATAGCCTAGGTCAGTACTAAAATATAGGCCTAAGTAAGACACCATATTCAGACTAAACAGGAGGTGCTCTTAGGCCTCCAGCTCGATGGTGGTTATACAAGGCTGCTATACTAAGCCTATTAATGATAATGAGAGTTAAGCTAACTTTTGATTAGGGTGCCAAAAGACGCCTCCTTCCTTCTCGTTCTGATGATCATAATAATATTAGTAATAATAGTAATACTAACAATACGAAGGAGATCGAGGAAAGGGGGTTGTTATTATTATAAAGGTGCTCACAGAATCAGTAGACAATCAACCAAACACTCAAAAAGACAACAGAAGCAGGATCTGTCTTATTTTTGTAGATATATTTGTACAGTAAATTCATGTTTTATAAAGCCAGGCACATTTAACAGTTAGACTATTGATGATAGACCTAATTCAATTGGGGTGTCCTCTCTACTCACTTTTCTTAGACAATAAGGCATGGGTTGTTTTCTCGGGTTGTTCTCAACACCAATATGCTGGTTAACTTTGCTGTCACGCACATAGCAACGTGGTCTAGGAAAAAGCGGCAATTTAAACAGCGCATTGTGGAGGCCGCACTGATGCGTTTCAGCATCGCAGACAGCGACCGCTATCCAACAGCCTCCACAATGGATTAGTCCACTCAGACAGATGCGAATCAGACCGGTGTCTTTGCTACTGCTCGACTAAAGAAGTCTCAGTCGGCCAACAGCCTATGGACCAAACAATCGACCAGTCGACTAAATGGGGTCAGCCCTAGTTTGCCTATATAAATACCCTGCAGATTGTTCCAAGCTGTCACAGATACAGAACATTCTGTTATTTGTGCTGTACTGTACAGACTAGCGTCATGTACACTTGTACATGTGCTTGTATGAATTGTTAGATAATACTGCACTGTTGGACCTAGGAACACAAGCATTTCGCTACACCCACAATAACATCTGCTAAATATATATAAACATTTGATTTGATTTGACACCACGCCTCACGCTACAGGAACAGGAAATGGGCCGTTCTGAATGTCCGTGTAAAATGGCCACCAGTGAGCGAACAGTCAGTGTTCTTTCCTTTCCCCAGACAGTTGTCTTTCATTCGGTCTACCATCATGGCCCATATAACAGCATATCATCTGTTGCTACTGGCCTGATATGGTTTATTACTGCCCTGTGGTTGGGTGTGTGTGTGTGCCTGCGTGCCGGCAATTGCCCGCCTTTGGCCATGGCTGTAAAAAATGAAAAACTGATGAATAAACGTGGACAGATTGACCGGGAGAAAAACACAACGGTAGGCAGGCGATCAGCGCATCACCGACCACTTTACAATGTGATCTGGAGGCCGTATGCATTTTTAAAACATACTTAATTGTTTGAAACCTGAGTATTTCACTTCATAATATGAGGCATATCTTACCTTGCTTGATGGACATATTGATACACCCGGGATCATTGGCGGCTAAATCATACATAGATGGCCGCTGTAGCCGTTGGCCTATAACTTCCATTGTCAACTTATTCAAATACATAAAGCCGAAAAAATGTAATTAGAAAATATACTGATGAGAATTTGGGTTCTTTCAATCGCAATCTCTCTACTCAGCGCATATGCCTCCCTTTCTATCTGTCTTGACTTAAGCTATTGCTAGTGAAGTGCAACATTGTATCAAATCAACTGGCTCAGGCAAGAAACTGTCTATAGGGAACTTGCAACATTGTATCAACTAGCCTATTCTGGGCCCTCAGAGTTTCCCAAACCGGGACAGACAACTGTTTTTGCTCAAGGGAAAGTTATTTTAAAACGTTTCCACTGGTTATATGGGATCATCAGACGATCATAATTTGCTCTTTCACACCGAGGCTTGGTGATTATCAACGGGAGGGAGGGGGGTTGTTGGAAAGATTTTTCAAATAGGCCTCTACTTTGCGGCCTATCATCCGCAAAGAATGACTTGAGAAGCTCAGCTTATTAGTGGTGGACATGGTGACTAAGACAACCAGAAATCAAGTGAGCACTTTCCTACATTTCTGCGCAGCAGGCCAGGTACTTCTATGCTTGCCCAGGCGTGCACACCCTCAACATTATCAGGATAGAGAAACCAGACCAACGCTCACTGTTCACATGGGAGCACTCCAAATAAAAGGCAATGAACGGGGGAAAAAATTGACAACTCGTAAATGATGGTTATAAAGTAAACCCGGACTTGCTTCTCACAAGTGTAACGGGAACTCTGCAAACAACGTTTCCACTCTGAGAATGAGAATGGTAAATGACTCTAGATCTAATTAGGCATACAGCGCATTAACAGAAATTAATGTAACCGAATGGTACGTTTGCTACTGGTGACATATATGTGATGGGGAATTCGTAAAACAGAAACAATCAAGCGGCAAACGATTCACATGAAACACTGAATGTGGAAGAATTGGTGGGAGACAGCTGAGTGCATTCTGGGGAGAGAAGTTCCTGTTCTCTCTTCGTCACACCCCCCTTCTTTTTTTTCTTGACATCTTTTATTACACAGAAGACACATTATCTTCACACGTGTTTCCGATGCTTTTCACTGACAGCCGCAAGACTAGGCCTTTTTCCACGCACGGTGCTTATGAAAGACGACCTCATTATGCCATTTTTCTCCTGTCCTCTTGTTTTTCATCAACGTTCTTTCAATATCCTTCAGGTGCTGTTTTAGAATGGCCTTTAGAATGGCCTTTTCCCGCGAATTGCATTTTGTTTTGTTGGATGCTTCATTACAGGAGTAGTATATTCTGTTCAGATTAACTCCCATCATCTAAATGGGATTTGTGTCATTCTGGGCGCCGTGGGTGGTTGGCCTAATGGGTTACACACCCAATGCATATGGGTGCAGTATATTTCTTAAAATCTCCCTGGTCACATTGTCCAGCACCAACATGTTGTTGGTGGACGCCTTAAGTAGCTTATAGCAGTTATTTACCAGCAAAACAACAGCATTCAGGATTATAACTTTAGCTGGAATGGTATATATATAGGCACTAGGCACTAGGCCGGTGGTTGAGCGTTGATCATACAGGCCGAGCAGTGTTGGTGAGAGAGAGAGACGAGAGAGAGAGAGACTAGAGAGACTAGAAAGAGGAGAGAGAGACGAGAGAGAGATGAGAGAGAGAAACTAGAGAGAGACTAGAGAGAGAGACTAGAGGGAGAGAGACTAGAGAGAGAGAGGGACTAGAGCGAGACTAGAGAGAGACGAGAGACTAGAGATATCTAGTAATATCATCAACCATGTGTAGTTAACTAGTGATTATGATTGATTGTTTTTTATAAGATAAGTTTAATGCTAGCTAGCAACTTACCTTGGATTACTGCATTCGTGTGACAGGCAGTCTCCTTGTGCAGTGCAACGAGAGAGAGGCAGGTCGTTATTGCGTTGGACTAGTTAACTGTAAGGTTGTAAGATTGGATCCCCTGAGCTGACAAGGTGAAAATCTGTCGTTCTGCCCTTGAACAAGGCAGTTAACCCACCGTTCCTAGGCCGTCATTGAAAGTAAGAATGTGTTCTTAACTGACTTGCCTAGTTAAATAAAGATTAAATAAAGGTATATAAAAAATTAAAAAATATCGGCGCCCAAAAATAACGATTTATGATTGTTATGAAAACTTGAAATCGGTCATAATTAATCGGTCGACCTCTACTTTAAAGGGTTCTCCTATGGGGAGAGTCGAATAACCCTTTAAGGTTCTAGATAGCACCTTTTTTTCTAAGAGTGAAGCAATTGAAAGTGAACAGCTTGACGATTATGGGAAAAATGATTAGGCCAAAGTTGAGGACACAACAGTTCACCTGACACAATACTTCATCCAAACATTACAAGGTTGATTTTATGTGCCTTTTTACATTAAATCACTGTACTATTCACTGCATTTGTTGATAACTGAATCTTAAAACACTCTGGGTACATTCAGTAACATGATAAAGTATCCCTGGAAAATGTGGGGTAGGAGCAACATTTTTTGATTACAAAGGTTTGTGTGAGAGGACGAACTGGTGTCTCCAACGTGGTCACACAACTCTCCAAAGTGATCACAGTTCCTAAGTCATTTCAATGCACTTTTCTGAACCAAATAAGAATCTTCAACCACTACACATTGCACATACAGTATGGTATTGGCACTGACCCTGGAACTGACCCTGTATATAGTTTACTGTGCTTGCTTTCTCGTGGTTCTTCTTATTTCTATTTCTCGTGTGTTTTTGTTCTACTTGACTTTAAAAAAAAATATATATATATATATATATATATAATGTATAGTACTACCGATGTTGATTACTGTATTGTCGGGAAAGAGCACGAAAGCCATTTCACTGTACTTGAAACTTGACAGACAAGCAGGCAGCACTACGCAGCTGAAGGTCAGTCTGCTGATTAATTAATTGAGTCCGCCCTTTGTTCGCGCTCGCCCCAAACCACTGCTACAATCTATAATACATTGTATATTCTCCACACAGAAATCCATAACTAACTAGTCTCTTATGTATTCAGCCAGCCTGCCAGTCATTTGTAATGAAGGGATAAGTATTCTATATCCCCTGTAATGAACATAGAATATTCAGCCATATCCATTATCGTTGCTGAACCGTTCAACTCGTTGCTGGCCTGTGATGTCAAAAATGTGTGTGTCTGTGTGTGATCTCCCTGCCTGCTCTGAGACTGTGTGTGTGGCCAGGGTCCTGGGGGGGGGAGTGTATGTATGTGAACAGAGCTGTGTCGGGGGGGGGGTGTCTCTCCTCAAATAGAGGGGAGGAGACCTCTATGCTGACATCCACACGCTCCTCCACATAACAATGGTTTAACCCAGTTTTATTATTAGACAAGGGAAGTACCGGTAGCCGCGTTTCTATTTTCAGTGTTCTCGCTCACAGGCAGTTAGCCGTTGGTTGTGCTCTAATCAGCGGTGGATTTTTTTGTTGCGTTCGGTGGGTTTGTGTTAAGTTGACTGGTGCGTTTGTGGTGTGTAGAAGTGGGTTTGTGGTGTTTTCAGCCAGTTTGTTGATGTAATGCTGAGTGGCATGTGACGTTTGTTTACTGCTGTGTGGTGAATTCATATAGCGAGGGGCACCTGACTCTGTTTATCACAGAGAAAGAGAGGACGGGTGGAGGAAGAAGATAAGGGCTGCGGTTTCTCTCAGATTTTGTCAGTGACCAACCCTACTTTGTTTGCTCTTTGAACAGAGGGAAGTATTCTACAAGGCCACTTCATAGAGACCCAGAGAGACATCTGTCAATCAGTCAGTCAGGACTACAGAGACACAGAGGGTGACAGACCAGACTACCAGACCCAGGATCAGCACACGCCCAGTCCAGCCTAGACCAGAGAGGACTCGGACATCCTAACTCCCTGGAGGAACCATAGCCATGCATTAACTAACCCCACCAACCCTACCTGAACTACCTCTCACCATCTCCGTCCTCCCCCTACGCCCTCCGGCATTCTCACCATGCCTCAAGGCCTATTGTGACGGGAGTGCTGTTCAGAGGGGTGAAAGATGCGCCCATGGGCAGGTTCGTGGCGCTGGATCATGCTCGTGCTCCTGGCGTGGGGCACACTGCTGTTCTACATCGGAGGTCACCTTGTGAAGGACAGCGAGCACCCAGAGAGATCCAGCAGAGAGCTGTCCAAGATCCTGGCCAAGCTGGAGAGACTGAAACAGCAGAACGAGGACCTGAGACGCATGGCTGAGACACTCAGGTGAGACGCGTGGCCGGGACTAACTGACACACTGACTGGAGTTTGGCTCTCGCTCTGTTTCTGCCTCTTCCCCCTTGTCTTTGTCTCTACTCGTAGCTTTCTCTTTTTCTGTCTGTCTCTCTCACCTTCTGTCTCTCACTCTCTCGCCTCTCATTACTTCACTGCATATTATCTCACCCAATAATCCCAGGCAGCGTTGGTAATCTGTATTCTTACATTACTGGATTTAGATGAAGTAGTCTTCAAGGTGTCAAGAGTATTTCCTCTGCTTCCTTACTTCACTGACCCTTTAATCCAAGTGTTGATCATCTGTGATCTTTACATTACCCTTCTTGGTTAGATTCTGTAGTCTAAGTTTACATGTTTGTATGTTTCTGTAATTGAAATGTATGCGTCTTTGTCAACAACAAAAAAATAACATATCTGATATTTGCTGCTCTCTCAGTTTTGGTCCTTGTCTCTCTTGAAAGAATAGATTGTATCTCAATGAGGCTAACCTGGGTAAATAAAATGTAAAAAACACTACATTACTGAAGTTCACTTCCAGGTTAGGTGTGGACTTACATCAGAGTACTGCAGTATGTTTCCTCTCTCTTCAGCATCCTCTCTCACACGCTGTTGGTGGTGGTCTGATCAGTGGTGGATTTTTGTTGTGTTCTGATGAGACGCGGGATAAAGTAGTCTAACGTCAAGAGTATTTCCTTTCCTTGCTGCCGTTTACTAAATCCATGTAATGTCGGTGCCTCTCATGGTAGCTATGGTGTAGTGTAAGATGGCGTGTTGAGATACGTGATGGACAGGGTGCCAACCTGGGCTGATGGGCTGTGTCTAAAGGCCGTGAGAAAAGCTATTCTGTTATTGCGCTTGTCACATGCCGTATTCCGGCCCTCAAAACACTGGCGTGCCAATTTTGATTCAAGCCTGAAGCAACAGTCAAGAGCTGTGAAGTGATAGGGTCTGTCCTAATTTAACGTTTCTAAAGGTTGTTCAGAGTAAAGAAAAGATGTGCAGAAGTTGTTCTTACAGCGGGCTGATTTGAGACATATTCACACATGTACGCTCAAACTCATACACTGGCACGCTCACACACACACAGCCTCCCTCTCTTTTACTCTCTCACACTCCGTTGTATGTAGCCTGCTCTATTGAAGGAGAGCGAGAGTGTATCTAAACTAACTGATCTAAGGTCAGTTCTGTGTGTGTGTCACCTTTGGTAAAGGTTAGAATTGGGGTATGTAAACTGATCCTAGACCTGAGGAGCAGCTCCTACCCAGAGTCAGACATTACTGATGGCCGTGAGTAGGCCTCAGCTCACATTGTTAGCATTACTGCAGTGTTACTACAGTGTTACTGCGGCATTACTGCGGTGTTACTGCGGTGTTACTGCGGTGTTACTGCAGTGTTACTACGGTGCTACTACGTTGTTACTGGGGTGTTACTACGGTGTTACTGCGGTGCTACTACGGTGGTATAGCGGTGTTACTGCGGCGTTACTGTGGTGTTACTGCGGTGTTACTACGGTGTTACTGCGGTGTTACTGCAGTGTAACTGCGGTGTTACTGCGGCATTACTGCAGTGTTATAGCGGTGTTACTGCTGCGTTACTGCGGCGTTACTGTGGCATTACTGCGGCGTTACTTTGATGTTACTGCAGTGTTACTACGGTGTTACTACGGTGTTACTGCGGTGTTACTACAGAGTTACTACAGTGTTACTACGGTGTTACTGCGGTGTTACTACAGTGTTACTATGGTGTTACTACAGTGTTACTACGGCGTTACTACGGCGTTACTGCAATGTTACTACGGTGTTACTACAGTGTTACTGCGGTGTTACTACTGTGTTACTGCGGTGTTACTACAGTGATACGGTCCTTTCTCAAGTCCAACGGGTTTGAATATTATTTGCAGTGGCAATGGGGTGGTGTACAGGGTTGTGTCGACAGTCTTAATGGGGTGGTGTACATGGTTGTGTCTACAGTGTTAATGGGGTGGTGGACAGGGTTGTGTCTACAGTGTTAATGGGGTGGTGGACAGGGTTGTGTCTACAGTGTTAATGGGGTGGTGGACAGGGTTGTGTCTACAGTGTTAATGGGGTGGTGTACAGGGTTGTGTCTACAGTGTTAATGTGGTGGTGTACAGGGTTGTGTCGACAGTCTTAATGGGGTGGTGTACATGGTTGTGTCTACAGTGTTAATGGGGTGGTGGACAGGGTTGTGTCTACAGTGTTAATGGGGTGGTGGACAGGGTTGTGTCTACAGTGTTAATGGGGTGGTGCACAGGGTTGTGTCTACAGTGTTAATGGGGTGGTGTACAGGGTTGTGTCCACAGTGTTAATGGGGTGGTGTACAGGGTTGTGTCTACAGTGTTAATGGGGTGGTGTACACAGTGTTAATGGGGTGGTGTACAGGGTTGTGTCTAAAGTGTTAATGGGGTGGTGTTCAGGGTCCAGGCCCTGTGGTAATGGGTGGTGTACAGGGTTGTGTCTACAGTGTTAATGGGGTGGTGGACAGGGTTGTGTCTACAGTGTTAATGGGGTGGTGCACAGGGTTGTGTCTACAGTGTTAATGGGTGGTGTACAGGGTTGTGTCTACAGTGTTAATGGGGTGGTGTACAGGGTTGTGTCTACAGTGTTAATGGGGTGGTGTACACAGTGTTAATGGGGTGGTGTACAGGGTTGTGTCTAAAGTGTTAATGGGGTGGTGTTCAGGGTCCAGGCCCTGTGGTAATGGGTGGTGTACAGGGTTGTGTCTACAGTGTTAATGGGGTGGTGGACAGGGTTGTGTCTACAGTGTTAATGGGGTGGTGTACAGGGTCCATGCCCTGTGGTAATGGAGTGGTGTACAGGGTTGTGTCTAAAGTTTTAATGGGGTGGTGTTCAGGGTCCAGGTCCTGTGGTAATGGGGTGGTGTACAGGGTTGTGTCTACAGTGTTAATGGGGTGGTGTACAGGGTCCAGGCCCTGTGGTAATGGCTGCTCTGCTATGTGTGGAGGCCAGGCAGCATAATGAGAAGCAGCCAGTGAGACTTAAATCTGCGTCCCATTTGGCACCTTGTTCCCTTCATAGTGCAATAGTTTTAACCAGGGCCCTATAAGGCTCTGGTCAAAAGTAGTGCACTATAAAGGGAATAGGGTGCCATTTGGGGTATAGACTGAGACTGCAGCAGTGTGCTGAGTCTCTCTGAGGAACTGCAGTAATGAGACTTCTGGCTGCACTGCTAACAGAGCTGTCTGAGTAGGACAGAGCGTGTGTGTGTCTGTGTGTGTGTGCATGTGTGTCTGTGTGTGTGTGCGTGCGTGGTTTCACTATCCTTGCCGGTCCCCACAAGGAAAAGTGCCATTTTAGGTATAGGAGTTAGGTTTAGGATTAGGGTTAGGGTTAGGAGTTAGGGTTAGGTTAAGGGTTACTGTAACGACGTTCTTCGTTTGTCGAAAGAGAGTCGGACCGAAATGCAGCGTGGTGGTTACTCATGTCTTTAATAAATTAATCGCGATACATGAAATAACTTATACAAATACAAAACAACAAACGGAAAACCTAATTACAGCCTATCTGGTGAACACTACACAGAGACAGGAACAATCACCCACGAAATACACAGTGAAACCCCGGCTACCTAAATACGGTTCCCAATCAGAGACAACGAGAATCACCTGACTCTGATTGAGAACCGCCTCAGGCAGCCAACCTATGCGACACCCCTACTCAGCCGCAATCCCAATACCTACAAAACCCCCAATACGAAACACAACATTTAAACCCATGTCACACCCTGGCCTGACCAAACATATAACGAAAACACAAAACACTATGACCAAGGCGTGACAGAACCCCCCCTAAGGTGCGGACTCCCGGACGCACCTCAAAACCATAGGGAGGGTCCGGGTGGGCGTATGTCCATGGTGGCGGTTCCGGC
Organism: Oncorhynchus keta; assembly: GCF_023373465.1. NCBI lineage: Eukaryota > Metazoa > Chordata > Actinopteri > Salmoniformes > Salmonidae > Oncorhynchus > Oncorhynchus keta. The sequence continues at coordinate 36,065,175 of NC_068449.1, read as the reverse complement.
TCGGGACGTGGACCCCACTCCATTAATGTCATAGTTCCTCCCCTTCGCGTCCTGGTATAATCCACCCTCGCCGCCGACCATGGCCTAATAGTCCTCACCCAGAACCCCACTGAACTGAGGGGCAGCTCGTGACTGAGGGGCAGCTCGGGACTGAGGGGTAGCTCGGGACTGAGGGGCAGCTCGGGACTGAGGCGGCTCGGGACTGAGGGGAAGCTCGGGACTGAGGGGCAGATCGGGACTGAGGGGCAGCTCGGGACTGAGGGGCAGCCCAGTACTGAGAGAAAGCCCAGTACTGAGAGGAAGCCCAGTACTGAGATGAAGCTCAGGCAGGTAGTAGGCTCTGGTAGATCCTGGCTGGCTGGCGGATCTGGAAGAGACTGGTTGACTGGCAGATCTAGAAGATCATGGCTGACTGGCAGATCTAGCTGCTCTATGCAGACTGACATCTCTGGCTGCATCATGCAGACTGACAGCTCTGGCTGCTCCATGCAGGCTGACAGCACCTTGCAGACTGGCAGCTCCTTGCAGACTGGCAGCTCCTTGCAGACTGACAGCTCTGGCTGCTCCATGCAGGCTGACAGCTCCTTGCAGACTGACAGCTCCTTGCAGACTGGCAGCTCCTTGCAGACTGGCAGCTCCTTGCAGACTGGCAGCTCCTTGCAGACTGACAGCTCTTTGCAGACTGGCAGCTCTGGCTGCTTCATGCAGACTGACAGCTCTGGCTGCTTCATACAGACTGACAGCTCTGGCTGCTTCATGCAGACTGACAGCTCTGGCTGCTTCATGCAGACTGACAGCTCTGGCTGCTTCATGCAGGCTGACTGCTCCATGCAGGCTGACAGCTCTGACTGCTCCATGCAGGCTGGCAGCACCTTGCAGACTGGCAGCTCCTTGCAGACTGGCAGCTCCTTGCAGACTGACAGCTCCTTGCAGACTGACAGCTCTGGCTGCTCCATGCAGGCTGACAGCTCCTTGCAGACTGGCTGCTTCATGCAGACTGACAGCTCTGGCTGCTTCATACAGACTGATAGCTCTGGCTGCTTCATGCAGACTGACAGCTCTGGCTGCTTCATGCAGACTGACAGCTCTGGCTGCTTCATGCAGGCTGACTGCTCCATGCAGGCTGACAGCTCTGACTGCTCCATGCAGGCTGGCAGCACCTTGCAGACTGGCAGCTCCTTGCAGACTGGCAGCTCCTTGCAGACTGACAGCTCTGGCTGCTTCATGCAGACTGGCAGCTCAGGCTGCTCCGAACAGGCAGGAGGCTCCGGCAGCGCTGTAGAGGAGGAAGGCTCTAGAAGCACTGAACAGGCGGGAGACTCCGGTAGCGCAGGAGAGGAGAAAGGCTCTGATAGCGCTGAACAGACAGGAGACTCCAGCAGCGCTGTAGAGGAGGAAGGCTCTGATAGCGCTGAACAGGCGGAAGACTCCGGTAGCGCAGGAGAGGAGAAAGGCTCTGATAGCGCTGAACAGACAGGAGACTCCAGCAGCGCTGTAGAGGAGGAAGACTCTAATAGCGCTGAACAGGCGGGAGGCTCCGGCAGCGCAGGAGAGGAGAAAGGCTCTGATAGCCCTGAACAGACAGGAGACTCCAGCAACGCTGTAGAGGAGGAAGGCTCTGTTAGCGCTGAACATGCGGGAGGCTCCGGCAGCACAGGAGAGGCGAGGCGCACTGTGGGCCTGATGCGTGGTGCTGGCACTGGTGGTACTGGGCCGAGGACACGCACAGGAAGCCTGGTGCGGGGAGCTGCCACCGGAGGGCTGGTGTGTGGAGGTGGCACAGGATGGGCTAGACCGTGAAGGCGTACTGGAGATCTTGAGAGCAGTGTTGGCACAGGACATGCAAGGCTAGGGATGTGCACAGGAGGCCTGGTGCGTGAGGCTGGCACATTTTTCACCAGCCGACTAACACGCACCTCAGGACGAGTATGGAGCGCTGACCCAGGTGCCATCAAATCCCTGACACGCTCCGTCGGACGAATCTTGTACCTAAAGCACCAAGCTAGCAACTCCCTCATTACTCCCCACTCCACCTTCCCCATTAACTCCTTCACAGTCTCTGCTTCGCTCACCTCTAACACTGGCTCTGGTTCTGGTCTCCTCCTTTGCTCCTCACGATTAACAATGAAGAGTTGGCTCAGGTCTGTCTCCTGACTCAGCCACTCTCCCTCTGAGCCCCCCAATACATTTTTGGGGCTGACTCACGGGCTTTCCTCTGCGCCGTGGTGATTGCCTCTCCAACTCCATTCTCCTATAGCCCTCTTCGCACTGCTCCAGCGAATCCCAGGCGGGCTCCGGCACTCTCTCTGGGTCGACCGCCCACCTGTCTATTTCTTCCCACGTCGTATACTCCATACTTCTACTATCCATAACGTCCTCCCTTCGCTGCTCCTGCTGCCTGTTACCATGCCACTCGGTCCGTGTGTGGTGGGTGATTCTGTAACGACGTTCTTCGTTTGTCGAAAGAGAGTCGGACCGAAATGCAGCGTGGTGGTTACTCATGTCTTTAATAAATTAATTGCGATACATGAAATAACTTATACAAATACAAAACAACAAACGGAACGTGAAAACCTAATTACAGCCTATCTGGTGAACACTACACAGAGACAGGAACAATCACCCACAAAATACACAGTGAAACCCCGGCTACCTAAATACGGTTCCCAATCAGAGACAATGAGAATCACCTGACTCTGATTGAGAACCGCCTCAGGCAGCCAACCTATGCTACACCCCTACTCAGCCGCAATCCCAATACCTACAAAACCCCCAATACGAAACACAACATTTAAACCCATGTCACACCCTGGCCTGACCAAATATATAACGAAAACACAAAACACTATGACCAAGGCGTGACAGTTACGGTTAGGAGTTAGGATTAGGGTTAGGAGTTAGGGTTAGGAGTTAGGTTTAAGGTTAGGATTAGAGGTCGACCGATTATGATTTTTCAACGCCGATACCAATGCCGATTATTGGCGGGCCAAAAAAAGTCGATACCGATTAATCGGCCGATTTATTTATTTATTTGTAATAATGACAATTACAACAATACTGAATGAACACTTATTTTAACTTAATATAATACATCAATAAAATACATTTAGCCTCAAATAAATAATGAAACATGTTCAATTTGGTTTAAATAATGCAAAAACAAAGTGTTGGAGAAGAAAGTAAAAGTGCTATGTAAGAAAGCTAACGTTTAAGTTCCTTGCTCAGAACATGAGAACATATGAAAGCTGGTGGTTCCTTTTAACATGAGTCTTCAATATTCCCAGGTAAGAAGTTTTAGGTTGTAGTTATTATAGGAAATATAGTACTATTTCCCTCAATACCATTTGTATTTCATTAACCTTTGTTCTTATAGGCACTTTAGTATTGCCAGTGTAACTGTATAGCTTCCGTCCCTCTCCTCGCTCCTCCCTGGGCTCGAACCAGGAACACAACGACAACAGCCAATCTCGAAGCAGCGTTACCCATGCAGAGCAAGGGAAACAACCACTCCAAGGCTCAGAGCGAGTGATGTTTGAAACGCTATTAAAGCGCTCTAACTAGCTAGCCATTTCACTTCGGTTACTTTCACTTCACTCATCTCGGGAGTTGATAGGCTCGAAGTCATAAACAGCGCAATGCTTGACGCACAACGCAGAGCTGCTGGCAAAACGCACAAAGGTGCAATTTGAATGAATGTTTACGGGCCTGCTTCTGCCTACCTCTGCTCAGTCAGAAACTTAGATACTTGTATGCTTGTATGCTCAGTTAGGTTATATGCAACGCAGGACAAGCTAGATAATATCTAGTAATATCATCAACCATGTGTAGTTAACTAGTGATTATGATTGATTGTTTTTTATAAGATAAGTGTAATGCTAGTTAGCAATTTACCTTGGCTTACTGCATTCGCGTAACAGGCAGTCTCCTTGTGGAGTGCAACGAGAGAGAGGCAGGTCGTTATTGCGTTGGACTCGTTAACTTTAAGGTTGCAAGATTGGATCCCCTGAGCTAACAAGGTGAAAATCTGTCGTGCTGCCCCTGAACGAGGCAGTTAACCCACCGGATTAGAGTTAGGGTTAGGAGTTAGGTTTAGGATTAGGGTTAGGGGTTAGGTTAGGAATTAGGGTTAGGAATTAGGTTAAGGGTTAGGTTTAGGGTTTGGCGTTAGGGGTAGGTTAAGGGTTACGGTTAGGTTAAGGGTTAGGTAAAGGGTTAGGTTAAGGGTTAGGAGTTAGGGTTAGGTTAAGGGTTAGGAGTTAGGGTTAGGTTTAGGGTTTGACGTTAGGTTAAGGATTTGGCGTTAGGGTTAGGTTAAGGTTTAGGGTTTGGCGTTAGGGTTAGGTTAAGGATTTGGCGTTAGGGTTAGGTTAAGGGTTGGGTTTGGGGGTTACAAGAAATCAGATTAAGAATGGGAATCAATTGTTTGGTCCCCACAAGGATAGTAAAGCAAACGTATTTGTGTGTGTGCGTGCATTTTATATCTTTAAAGTGGGCGTTGGTTTGGTCTCTTGTAAGGGTTCATCTTTATTATATATTGACTCAATGGTCAATTTAAAATGGGCTAGCACCCTGAGCAGTTTCACCCCATCTACTTTAGCTGGGCTGTCAGTCATTCTGACAAGCTCCCTGTGGACACACACTTATGATGAGCTCAGATGGGTCCAGCAGACGTGTGTGCGTGCGCACGACAGCGATGGTGAGCGCTGGGTAGATTGACCCTTTGCTGGTTGATTGACAGGGTGATGGATGAGTGGGAGTGAGGGATGAAAGGACAGAGGGATGGAGAGAGGGAGGGAACTAGGAGCAGGGTAGTCTCTCCCCCCACATCTATAAACTAAGTATTGTTGACAGTAGGACCTCTGGAGAGAGGAGGATGACAGCACCAGGACGAGACACAGGAGGAGATGTAGGGACCTGATAACCAATACAGTGGTGTGTGTTTACCAGCAGGTGACCAAGCCTCAGTATGTGCATATGTTTACTACACCAGCATGTGTGTTCAGTCAGACAGTGTCCGAGGATGGAGGGGAGTTGATTTTGTTACTGTGTGTGTGTATAGTCTGTGTGTCTGCCTGGTTCGTATGGTCTGTGGATGTTGCTGTAGGCCTATTTTCAGCTGAGCTGAGGTGTAGTCGTGTTTGTGCCCTAACTTCACCCTGTTCAATCAAACTAACTCAACAATACATTTTTCCAGAGTAGCGAGACAGGTGATTTTTTTTCTACCAAGACTCCTGTAAATAAAAGGGTCCTGTCTGGTCACTATGGTGCTATCTCGCTCCAGAGTAGCTGTCTGCCAGCCTGTCAGACTGCTTTTGTGTTGGTAGCGATTGGAGGGAGGGAGGGAGGGAGTAAATGGAGGAGAGACAGAAGAGAACGAGAGATGGAGAGGGCGGTCAGAGATGGCGAGAGAGAGAAGGAGACATTTCTGTTGTGTGTGTGGCGATGGAGGGATGAGGTAAGGAATGGAGAGGAGAAAGATAAGAGGCTGGCCAAGAAGATCTCATGCAGCTGATTAGAGGTGTCGACACTGCTTCTTCCTCTGCAGCAGCCAGCAGGCGTTATCCATGTAGCTCCCTGAAGTTCACCATCCGGTTTAGGAAGGCACAGAAGCATTTACAATACAATCACTCTGCAGTGTATAACAGTAGCCTGGGGAAATGGCTCTGATATAATCCTAACAGTGATTTAGTCAGACACACATGATGTAAATCACTGCTGGGACAGTTGCAGAATTGACTTCATCTCTCAGGCACTTTTTGTCCATCCGTCATCTGAATAGGGTTGGGAGTGTATTTTCTATTTCATGGCCATATCAAAGGCACAGATTTCAAGCCAGACAAGTTATCAACCATATTCCTTATAGCTATTGTGACAAAATGTGTGTATTTAAACAATAAAGCACAAGACACCGTGCCATGTGCTGAATACAGTCACAGGTAAATGGCGTTGTTCGGCTCGACGCGAAGCAAACAACAATTGTTGCTATGCTAGCTAAACTACAGCGAGCCTAATCATGTCTTTCATGTTCCTCAGCAAGAAAACCAATTAATGTTGCTCAAACAGAGTCACTGACAACAGCCAAAACGAAACCGGTTTGGTTTTAGGAAGGTTTCTGAAAGACACTTATGGGGGTGTCCGCTGAAAGTTGACTAGCAGCAACAACTGGAACCTAAAAGACACCCACCATGAGCGCCCACGAAATTTGGCCAAGAAGAGGCAAACAAAAGAAAAAACCCCACACCAAACTTCAAGACAGGAGTCAAAACAAAAAAGTAGTGCAAAACAAAAATCAGGGGAAGATCAGATAAAGGATTGTTTTGTCTAGAAATCAAAAATAGGGGGCGTGTTAACCCTCCATATCTCTCAAGACAACTTGAGTACTGGGCCAGCCGCTCATAAATATCACCTGGGCCAGCACAGGTGAAACACCTTCTAACTAACGAGCCAGCACAGGTGTAACACATGCTGACTAACGAGGTGACACCAATCGTTGCTAACGCGCTATACGTGTGGAAAATTCCAACCTCAAATCATAAATGTAAAAACCACAAGCTGTAACAAGGTCCCGCTTAAGGCAAGTTTGCTCACCACCAACAGAAAACAACTTTAATTTCACTTAAATGCGTCACTCCTTATGCGTCGCCTTCTCCAATATAAACATGGCGTCAACTGGCTGTCAACAATTAAATAGAAAACAAAACAAACACTTTTTAAAAATATATATATTTTTCATATATATAGTTGCCTTAAACTCTGAAGTTTTCAGAAACGGGTCAAATAAAGTATGTTTTTAATACTCTTACCCCCCTGGAACGAGCTCAACCAAAATAATACTCATCTAAACACAAAACCGCCCACCCTTGAAAGACTATCAGCAACCACGTTGTCCTTACCACATCCGTAGTAACTTTCCTCTCGTGATTTTCCTCAGTGGAATGGCCCTCAGGGAAACGAGTTGCAGCTTACACGATGTTCAAGGGAAACAAGGTTTACCACTCTTTTCTGGACACTGTTCGCTCTTTATGGTACAGGAGAGATCGCATTTCAAATTTGACACGTCGTTTCCGAGGTCGGACAGGCAAACAGCTAGGCTTACCACTGTACCAAACTGAATGCTAGGCTAGAAACAAGGGGAAATACAGCAACGTGAACATGATATTCCTATGAAGGCGACGTGAGAATTCAGATGGACCTGTTAGCAGGCTTAGGTGTGCCTGTCTAGGCCAATACAGCACGGCTTGGAACGCTGCTCGTCCAGTAAGCATTCAGAATCCAAACAACCCGTTTTATAATGGAAATTAAAGGTACACTAGTGTCACCTGAATGTGTTCTATTTAAGACCTGATCCTTTATTTCACTGGCCTGTTTCTGTTCTGTAAGGCGTAGAACTGACCGCAATGAAAGCGTTTAACTGTGATTTCTGCGTGTTTTAAGCTGAAGGGAATGGGACTGGGTTCATCCCCCTGCTAATACAGACATTAAACTGTCTTCTAAGCATTAGTTGGTGTAGGCAAACTCTCACTCAGACACGCACACACACACACACACAAGCTCAAACATACACACTCACTCGCTCCCACTCAGACCGACACACATTTGCAATAATACAGATATTCTGACTTGCTTTAATGCACTTTGACAGACTCACTTAAACACCAACTGAAACACACAAGGCTTAATTCTGATTGCTGGCTACATTTAGACACACACACACACACAGATCCAACCGATATGCCTCTCGAGTGGTGTTGATGGCAGTGATGCAATGTTACTGTATGTCACACAGTCGATTCTCTCACACACAGCTCAACTCTCCTTTCTCTCACTTCCTCTCCCACGAGCTGACACTCTAGAGGCTACATGCCTTTGTCCCACTCGACCTACATATCCCACACATCCATTGTGTGTCTGAATGGCCCTATAATGGAGCGTATACACCAGCCGTTAACACAGAGGCACAGAGCCGCATCTCTGCCTATATCCTTTACAGTTTCCATTCATCCACAGCCACTGTGACTGCAGGTGCTGGTCAACTATAGTGCGGTATGTAGGCAATAGGGTGCCATTTGGGATGCAGACAGTGGCTCCCAGTCCCTATCTACTGGCCCAGTGTGTACAGTGTGTACATTGTGGCTTACACCATAGTGGGCTGATAACAAAGAAAGGAACTAGGCCACTGTAGCTACGTGTGGAATTACTTTTTGTTATTTTGTTTTTTCTTTGGTGTGTGTGTGTGTGTGTGTGTGTGTGTGTGTGTGTGTGTGTGTGTGTGTGTGTGTGTGTGTGTGTGTGTGTGTGTGTGTGTGTGTGTGTGTGTGTGTGTGTGTGTGTGTGTGTTTTGCACCCAGATACTCTGCACCCTCAGGGCTCTGTTCTGTCTTATTCCCGTCGCTGGGTTGCAGCAAGAGACACTTTTCTCCCAGCATCAGGACGATTATTATTTTTACACCGCTGTTGTTTTATCCTTCTCTACTTCTCTGCGTTAGAGAGGTACGTGTCCTCGTTCTCTGTGCAACTCCCCCCTCCCCTTAACCAGTGGAAGCCATAAAACATTTAAACCACCGTTCTGAACTTTATACCAACCGTTTTAGGGTCCATACATATCCATAGGCATACAGGTATTTTTATCCTACACTATACAATAAGCAAGAAAAAGGTTAGCTATCTACGTTGCATATACAGTGGGGCAAAAAAGTATTTAGTCAGCCAACAATTGTGCAAGTTCTCCCACTTGAAAAGATGAGAGAGGCCTGTAAATTTTCATCATAGATACACTTCAACGATGACAGACAAAATGAGGGGGAAAAAATCCAGAAAATCACATTGTAGGATTTTTTATGAGTTTATTTGCAAATTATGGTGGAAAATAAGTATTTGGTCACCCACAAACAAGCAAGATTTCTGGCTCTCACAGACCTGTAACTTCTTCTTTAAGAGGCTCCTCTGTCCTCTACTCATTACCTGTATTAATGACACCTGTTTGAACTTGTTATCAGTATAAAAGACACCTGTCCACAACCTCAAACAGTCACACTCCAAACTCCACTATGGCCAAGACCAAAGAGCTGTCAAAGGACACCAGAAACAAAATTGTAGACCTGCACCAGGCTGGGAAGACTGAATCTGCAATAGGTAAGCAGCTTGGTTTGAAGAAATCAACTGTGGGAGCAATTATTAGGAAATGGAAGACATACAAGACCACTGATAATCTCCCTCGATCTGGGGCTCCATGCAAGATCTCACCCCGTGGGGTCAAAATGATCACAAGAACGGTGAGCAAAAATCCCAGAACCACACGGGGGGACCTAGTGAATGACCTGCAGAGAGCTGGGACCAAAGTAACAAAGCCTACCATCAGTAACACACTACGCCGCCAGGGACTCAAATCCTGCAGTGCCAGACGTGTCCCCCTACTTAAGCCAGTACATGTCCAGGCCCGTCTGAAGTTTGCTAGAGAGCATATGGATGATCCAGAAGAAGATTGGGAGAATGTCATATGGTCAGATGAAACCAAAATATAACTTTTTGGTAAAAACTCAACTCGTCGTGTATGGAGGACAAAGAATGCTGAGTTGCATCCAAAGAACACCATACCTACTGTGAAGCATGTAGGTGGAAACATCATGCTTTGGGGCTGTTTTTCTGCAAAGGTACCAGGACGACTGATCCGTGTAAAGGAAAGAATGAATGGGGCCATGTATCGTGAGATTTTGAGTGAAAACCTCCTTCCATCAGCAAGGGCATTGAAGATGAAACGTGGCTGGGTCTTTCAGCATGACAATGATCCCAAACACACCACCCAGGCAACAAAGGAGTGGCTTCGTAAGAAGCATTTCAAGGTCCTGGAGTGGCCAAGCCAGTCTCCAGATCTCAACCCCATAGAAAATCTTTGGAGGGAGTTGAAAGTCCATGTTGCCCAGCAACAGCCCCAAAACATCACTGCTCTAGAGGAGATCTGCATGGAGGAATGGGCCAAAATACCAGCAACAGTGTATGAAAACCTTGTGAAGACTTAGAGAAAACGTTTGACCTCTGTCATTGCCAACAACGGGTATATAACAAAGTATTGAGATAAACTTTTGTTATTGACCAAATACTTATTTTCCACCATCATTTGCAAATAAATTCATAAAAAATCCTACATTGTGATTTTCTGGATTTTTTTTCTCATTTTGTCTGTCATAGTTGAAGTGTACCTACGATGAAAATGACAGGCCTCTCTCGTCTTTTTAAGTGGGAGAACTTGCACAATTGGTGTCTGACTAAATACTTTTTTGCCCCACTGTATGCATCTGTTGGTCACGGATAGTTAAAAAAAAAAGTAGGGCTATGGATCAGAAAACCAGTCAGTATTGGGTGTGACCATCATTTGCCTCTTGCAGTGCGACACATCTCCTTCGCGTAGAGTTGATCAGGCTGTTGATTGTGGCCTGTGGAATGTTTTCCCACTCCTTTTCAATGGCTGTGGGAAGTTGCTGGATATTGGCGGGAACTGGAACACGCTGTCGTACACGTTGATCCTGAGCATCCCAAACATGCTCAAGGGGTGACATGTCTGGTGAGTAATGTAGGCCATGGAAGAACTGGGATATTTTCAGCTTCCAGGAATTGTGTACATATCCTTGCAACATGGGGCCGTGCATTATCATGCTGAAACATGAGTTGATGGCGGCAGATGAATGGCACGACACTGGGATTCAGGATCTCGTCATGGTATCTATGTGCATTCAAATTGCCATTGATAAAATGCAAATGTGTTTGTTGTCTGTAGCTTATGCCTGCCCCACTATGGGGCGCTATGTTCAGCAAACCATCAGCAAACCTCTCACCCACGCGACACCATACACGCATCTACCCGGTACAGTTGAAACAGGGATTTATCCTTGAAGAGCACACTTCTCCAGTTCTCCGGTTGTGAGGCCGGTTGGCCGTACTGCCAAATTATGTAAAATGACTCTGGAGGTGGCTTATGGTAGAGATAGTCAGATTCAATTTCCAGGCAACAGCTCTGGTGGACATTAATGCAGTCAGCATGCCAATTGCACGCTCCCTCAAAACTTGAGACAGGTGGATGGATTATTTTTGCAAATGAGCAATGCTCACTAACAGGGATGTAACCAAATTTGTACACAAAATTTGAAATACATTCTGTGCGTATGGAACATTTTTAGGATATTTTATTTCAGCTCATGAAACATGGGACCAACACTTTACATGTTGTGTTTATATTTTTGTTCAGTGTAAAATTGTTTATTCAATTTGCAGTAATGTTAAATGCTTTAGCTAGGCTCTTTATATCCACTGGTTTTCACATGATGACAGCCTGGTTTTATGGTCATTAAAACATTTAACAACATGAATTACAGTTCATATAAATGTCAAACACCCATAAAGAAAAATAAATGTATAGCTAGCTGGCAAATTAACTTTAGCTAGTCAGATAGCTTGTTAAATTGCGCTGTTCGTGAATGTATTTTATGACCCAAAAATACGCAAAATCGTTTGTTTCTACATGAACTGACATACACTTAGTGTACAAACATTAGGAACACCGTCCTAATATTGAGTTGCACCCCCTTTTGCCTTCAGAACAGCCTCAATTCGTCGGTGCGTGGACTCCACAAGGTGTTGGAAGCACTCCACGTGGATGCTGGCCCTAGTTGGCTGGATGTCCTTTGGGTGGTGGACCATTCTTGATACACACGGGAAACTGTTGAGCATGAAAAACCAGCAGTGTTGTCGTTCTTGACACACTCAAAACAGTGTGCCTGGAACCTACTACCCTATCCCGTTCAAAGGCACTTCAATATTTTGTCTTGCCCATTCACCCGCTGAATGGCACACATACACAATCCATGCCTCAAAACTCTTAAGGCTTAAAAATCCTTCTTTAACCTGTCTCCTCCCTTTTTCCTCCATCCTAGTATTTTTTCAGCATTTATTAATTGAAGCAACTCTCCATGGTTGGGTTCACAGAGCATCATGAGAGTTTTGGGAAACACTCGATAGAAAATCTGCATCTTAATTTGCTTAGTCTGGATGGCCAGCTAGAGGGATGACAAGGCATTATGCCTCGCTCAAAGTTCATTTGGGATACCACTACGCCTCGATGGGGGTCACGTAAAACGGAGGGGGAGGAACACATTTCATGTTGTGCTTTAGTGAAGGTCTATACACTATTCTACTGGGGTGGAAAGTAACTACAGGTCGACCGATTAATCGGAATGCCGATTAATTAGGGCCGATGTCAAGTTTTCACAACAATCGGAAATTGGTATTTTTGGGCGCCGATTTTGCCGATTGTTTTTATTAATATATATACATATATATATATATATATATATATATATATATTATACCTTTATTTAACTGGGCAAGTCAGTTAAGAACACATGCTTATTTTTTGTTTGCCTTGTTCAGGGGCAGAACGACAGATTTTCACCTTATAATATATAATATTATTATATTATTATTATTATTATTATTATTATTATTATTATTTCACCTTGTCAGCTCGGGGGATCAAATCTTGCAACCTTACAGTTAACTAGTCCAATGCTCTAACCACCTGCCTCTCATTGCACTCCACGAGGAACCTGCCTGCAGTAGAAGCCAAGGTAAGTTGCTAGCTAGCATTAAACTTATCTTATAAAAAACAATCAATCAATTAATCATAATCACTAGTTATAACTACACATGGTTACTAGTTTATCTAGCGTGTCCTAAACGATGTAACGCTGGGGGATGATTTAACAAAAGCGCATTTGCGAAAGAAAGCACAATCGTTGGACGACTGTACCTAACCATAAACACCAATGGCTTTCTTAAAATCAATACACAGAAGTATATATTTTTAAACCTGCATATTTAGCTAAAAGAAATCCAGGTTAGCAGGCAATATTAAACAGGTGAAATTTTGTCACTTCTCTTGCGTTCATTGCAGGCAGAGTCAGGGTATATGCAACAGTTTGGGCAGCCTCGCAAATTAATTTGCCAGAATTTTACGCAATTAACATTGAAGGTTGTGCAATGTAACAAGAATATTTAGACTTAGGGATGCCACCCGTTAGATAAAATACCGAACTGTTCCGTATTTCACTGAAATAATAAACATTTTGTTTTCGAAATGATAGTTTCCGGATTCGACCATATTAATGACCAAAGGCTCGTATTTCTGTGTGTTATGTTATAATTAAGTCTATGATTTGATAGAGCAGTCTGACTGAGCGATGGTAGGCAGCAGCAGGCTCGTAAGCATTCATTCAAACAGAACTTTAGTGCGTTTTGCCAGCAGCTCTTCGCAATCACAGCGCTGTTTATGACTTCAAGCCTATCAGCCTAATGACTGGTGTAACCGATGTGAAATGGCTAGCGAGTTAGCGGGGTGCGCGCTAATAGCTTTTCAAACGTCACTCGCTCTGAGACTTGGGAGTAGTTGTTCCCCTTGCTCTGCATGGGTAACGCTGCTTCAAGGGTGGCTGTTGTCGTTGTGTTCCTGGTTCGAGCCCAGGTAGAGGCGAGGAGAGGGACGGAAGCTATACTGTGACACTGGCAATACTATAATACCTATAAGAACATACAATAGTCAAAGTTATATGAAATACAAATGGTATAGAGAGAAATAGTCCTATAAATACTATTAACAACAACATAAAACCTCATACCTTGGAATATTGAAGTCTCATGTTAAAAGGAACCACCAACTTTTATATGTTCTCATGTTCTGAGCAATGAACTTAAACGTTAACATTTTTACATGGCACATATTGCACTTTTACTTCTCCAACACTTTGTTTTTTATCGTTATTTAAACCAAATTTAACATGTTTCATTATTTATTTGAGGCTAATTGATTTTTATTGATGTTTTATATTAAGTTAAAATAAGTGTTAATTCAGTATTGTTGTAATTGTCATTATTACAAATAAATAAATAAAAATCGGGCGATTAATCGGTATCGGCTTTTTTTAATCCTTTAATAGTAACTGGAAGAGAGGCTGTGATGGAGGGGGGGGATACTGGGATTGAGGCCATGTATTCCTCCGTCCTTCCCATCTCAGCCTCTCTTCCAGCTTTTACTACCCACCCCAGTGGAAATATTTCAGCATTCAGCTGTATAGACCTTCACTACAGCACAACAGGAAATGTACAAATAGAAGCTTTTTGTACTTGTAGATCCCAGACATTGATTCACTCAAGTGAGAGCTGTGAAACTCTGATGGGGTGTAGAGATGGCAGTGAGGGCTGTTGTCTCACTCTGTCATATAACACACATCTTCTGGAACTGTGTGTGCATGCATAGCATGGCGAGTGTTTGTAATATAATAATAATAATAAATAATATAATAATAATATATGCCATTTAGCAGACGCTTTTATCCAAAGCGACTTGCAGTCACGTGTGCATACATTCTACGTATGGGTGGTCCCGGGGATCGAACCCACTACCCTGGCGTTACAAGCGCCATGCTCTACCAACTGAGCTACAGAAGTGTGTGTGTGTGTGTGTGTGTGTGTGTGTGTGTGTGTGTGTGTGTGTGTGTGTGTGTGTGTGTGTGTGTGTGTGTGTGTGTGTGTGTGTGTGTGTGTGTGTGTGTGTGTGTGTGTGTGTGTGTGTGTGTGTGTGTGTGTGTGTGTGTGTGCATCGATAATGTGTGTGCATGAGTGTGTTTGTGTGCTTAGATATACGGTGTAGGGTGTATGCTTTGACTGTGTGCCTGGCCTGCGTGAGAGTTCCTGCTGGCCTCATTTGCTGAGTGTGTGTTGTGTCATGTTACTCCTGTCCCTGTTCCCTGTATATTGATCCTGAGGACAGGGAGGAGAGGGGAGGAGGGTGTGTCGGTGTCCATCTGATCCACCCAGCCTTCTCAGCCTGGCCGATGGCGCTACAGCTGCTTTGACAATAGATAGCCTTCTGGGTCCTGAGTATTACTTCCGTGGTCTATTAGATTCATGCAGGGAGGAGGACACAGCGGGCTCAGAGGGATCTCCAGTTTCACTCTGACACTATAGTAAAGGGATACCCAAGCTGAAGCTGAGAAGCCATTGTGCGTGTGGATTATAATTTGTGTGCTTTTGAGAGTGTCAAAAAGAGGGCTTGTGTGAACTTTGCTGAATATAAATCACCGTACTGCTTTGTTTTATACTTTAATGAGATGTTAGTATTATTGTTGATAGTCACAGCTTTGGGTATGACAGTAGACCGACAGTTTTCCCTTTTGATATACATTATCTAAACCCCAGCCTCTCTCTCTCTCTCTCTCTCTCTCTCTCTCTCTCTCTCTCTCTCTATTGGCATGAAGTAACAATGTACATATTGACCAAGCTTATTTTGGATATTTACAATATTTTTTAAAAAAATGCATAAAAATGAGAATCAAAATTGTCAACGGGACAACAGTAACAACAATAACCAAGGGTCAAAATAACCATACATTCAACAATAAGCATAGAGTAGAGTACGTGTGCAGGTAGATTGGTCTGTCAGACACTGTCCCTCAACTTATGGCAGGCAGCAATGTAGTGCGCTGCCAACCCACAGCTCTCTGCGTCCTCCCCCAACAGGACGGGTAGCCTATCCTCATCAGAGAGGTCTTTGAAACCCTGAATAAGGGTTTCAAATTTGGGAAAATGACACTCTCTAATTGTTTTATATTTTTTATATTTTGTCAGGAAATGCAGCTCCGTCTCAGGTTTCTCTTTCTCTGACTCTTCTCCTCGACTCCTCCTCTCCTCTCCTCCTCTCATCCTCTACTCTCTGACTCTCCTCTCTGACTCTTCCATCCTCTTCTCTTCTCTCTGACTCTCAGCTCATTTCATCCTTGACCAGCCAAGAATGACATAACATTTTGACATTGCGGTTTCTTTCCCCTGTTTCAATCTCTGTACTGTGGCTGTGCATTCCTGATGACAACCATGGACTATGATGTGACCAACCACACACACACACACACACACACACACACACACACACACACACACACACACACACACACACACACACACACACACACACACACACACACACACACACACACACACACACACACACACACACACTCACACACACACACAGGGAAACCCGCTGTTTACCATTACAGAACTCCACGCATCATTTCATGCTAGAGACAGAAACATATTTATTCTCAGCCAGGCTCCCTAGATAAGACTACTGCTTCTGCTGCCTGCTGCGTTCATGGAATACCAGTCACCACGGTTACTCTCACATCCTACTCGGTTCATATTTTGTTAGGCCATACACTATGTGAGGTAGCTACAGTATATCACAAAAGTGAGTACACCCCTCACATTTTTGTAAATATTTAAGTATATCTTTTCATGTGACAACACTGAAGAAATGACTCTTTGCTACAATGTAAAGTAGTGAGTGTACAGCTTGTATAACAGTGTAAATTTGCTGTCCCCTCAAAATAACTCAACACACAGCCAGTAATGTCTAAACCGCAGGCAACAAAAGTGAATACACCCCATATTGGGCCAATTAGCCATTTTCCCTCCCCGGTGTCATGTGACTTGTTAGTGTTACAAGGTCTCAGGTGTGAATGGGGAGCAGGTGTGTTAAATTTGGTGTCATCGTTCTCACACTCCCTCATACTGACTGGTCACTGGAAGTTCAACATGGAACCTCATGGCAAAAAACTCTCTGAGGATATGAAAAAAATAATTGTTGCTCTACATAAAGATGGCCTGGACTATACTATACTACTACGCATCCAAGATGGCGTAGCAGTAAGACGTCTTGTTGTGTCGTGTCCCTTGTATATATCGTTTTTTTTCTTGTTTTTACATATTTTTCTTCGCATATCTTTTAATACATTTTGCTAAACCTCAACTTCTAAATACTCTCCTGCAACCCGCCTCACCCAATGTAGCTATTTTTCCTAAAGTATTTATATTTACTTCGGATCCGGAACCCCTCAACTGAAGCTAGCCAGCTAACTACCAGCTATCAGTCAGCAAAACATTGCTAGCGGTCTTCAGCTAACCGGTCATCAGCTAACCTTTAGCTCGGAAAGCTCTCGCCACAGTTCGAACAACGCGACTCTAACCAGAGCATAACGGACCTATTTATTTATTTTTTTTTTTATCCCCGGATTCCCACCGCAAACGGAACATTTTCAGCTGGATCTTCACAACTAGCTATCTAGCTAACCACAACCCCGGATGATTACTCCTGGCTAGCGTTTCCACCCACTTAGCTTGAAGCTAGCCCGGCCAGAGCTCCTGTGCTACCACCGTAGCATACTCCTGGGCTACAATATCCGGACCCACGACCGGTCTATCGATGTCACCGCATGAAGAGGAATAAACAGACCCCATCGCGACGTCCCCCAAAGGCTAACTTTCTAGCCCTTGCTTATCTCCTTGCTTGCTAATTCGGCCTGCTAACTGTTATCTTGTTTAGCCCCGGTCCACTAACTTCTACCTTGTTTAGCCCCGGCCTGCTAACCGTCTGAATGGCCGCGTCCCAAACACTCACTGGACCCATATTTACTTTCTATCTCTTTTCGATTTTTAATTTGTTTATACCTTCCGGTAACCTGTCTCACCCAATGTGATACGGAATCGCTATTACTTTTAATTTTTACAACACACTCAAGAACCTCCAGAAGCTAACCAGCTTAGCTGCAAGCTATTTAGTCATTGTTAGTTTTTTAACCTGGATAACACTCGCCAGTCCAGCTTCCCTGCCCCATCCACTGCTGCCTCCTGGACACTGATCACTTGGCTACAATAGCTGATGCATGCTGGACTGTCCATTAATCACGGTACTCCATTCTGCTTGTTTATGTTTTATCTGTCGGCCCCAGCCGCACTCAGGCTCTGTGTGTAGTTAATCCGACCCTCCCTCTGCCTAGTCAACGCCATTTTACCTGCTGTTGTTGTGCTAGCTGATTAGCTGTTGTTGTCTCACCTACTGTTTTAGCTACTGTTTTAACTAGCACTCCCAATTCAACACCTGTGATTACTGTATGCCTCGCTGTATGTCTCTCTCAAATGTCAATATGCCTTGTATACTGTTGTTCAGGTTAGTCATCATTGTTTTAGTTTACAATGGAGCCCCTAGTTCCACTCTTCATACCCCTGATACCTCCTTTGTCCCACCTCCCACACATGCGGTGACCTCACCAATTACAACCAGCATGTCTTCTCACCCCCTTAAAAGATTTAGATGCACTATTGTAAAGTGGCTGTTCCACTGGATGTCATAAGGTGAATGCACCAATTTGTAAGTCGCTCTGGATAAGAGCGTCTGCTAAATGACTTAAATGTAAATGTAATGTCCAGAGATACAACCTCTCTCATCATCACCCAGTGCCTGGGCTTACCTCCGCTGTACCCGCACCCCACCACACGGTCACCACCGATAAATCCATGATTATCGAAAACTTCAACAAGCATTTCTCAACGGCTGGCCATGCCTTCCGCCTGGCTACTCCAATCTCGGCCAACAGCTCCCCCCCCTCCCCCGCAGCTACTCGCCCAGATAGCAGATGTTCTGAAAGAGCTGCAAAACCTGGACCCGTACAAATCAGCTGGGCTTGACAATCTGGACCCTCTATTTCTGAAACTATCCGCCGCTATTGTCGCAACCCCTATTTACCAGCCTGTTCAACCTCTCTTTCATATCGTCTGAGATCCCCAAAGATTGGAAAGCTGCCGCAGTCATCCCCCTCTTCAAAGGGGGAGACACCCTGGACCCAAACTGTTACAGACCTATATCCATCCTGCCCTGCCTATCTAAGGTCTTCGAAAGCCAAGTCAACAAACAGGTCACTGACCATCTCGAATCCCACCGTACCTTCTCCGCTGTGCAATCTGGTTTCCGAGCCGGTCACGGGTGCACCTCAGCCACGCTCAAGGTACTAAACGATATCATAACCGCCATCGATAAAAGACAGTACTGTGCAGACGTCTTCATCGACCTTGCCAAGGCTTTCGACTCTGTCAATCACCATATTCTTATCGGCAGACTCAGTAGCCTCGGTTTTTCGGTTTTTCGGATGACTGCCTTGCCTGGTTCACCAATTACTTTGCAGACAGAGTTCAGTGAGTCAAATCGGAGGGCATGCTGTCCGGTCCTCTGGCAGTCTCTATGGGGGTGCCACAGGGTTCAATTCTCGGGCCGACTCTTTTCTCTGTATATATCAATGATGTTGCTCTTGCTGCGGGCGATTCCCTGATCCACCTCTACGCAGACGACACGATTCTATATACTTCCGGCCCGTCCTTGGACACTGTGCTATCTAACCTCCAAACGAGCTTCAATGCCATACAACACTCCTTCCGTGGCCTCCAACTGCTCTTAAACGCTAGTAAAACCAAATGCATGCTTTTCAACCGTTCGCTGCCTGCACCCGCACACCCGCACATCTCTCTGAGGGGAAAGGTCACACAAGCACACAAAGTTTGCAAAGGCTAAAAAACATAATTCAGCAAAATTGTAATTATTCGCCTACCTCCTCATGCCTTTTGCACACAATGTATAGACTCCCCTTTTTTTCTACTGTGTTATTGACTTGTTGATTGTTTACTCCATGTATAACTCTGTGTTGTCTGTTCACACTGCTATGCTTTATCTTGGCCAGGTCGCAGTTGCAAATGAGAACTTGTTCTCAACTAGCCTACCTGGTTAAATAAAGGTGAAATAAAATAAAAATAAGAAGATTGCCAAGACCCTGAAACTGCAGCACGGTGACCAAGACCATAGTGGCCACCGTGGAAGAGGACTCAAGTGGCAACCTGCAACTCTGCTGAACTCCATGCCAAAGAGGGTTAAGGCAGTGCTAGAAAATGATGGTGGCCACACAAAATATTGACACGTTGGGCCCAATATGGACATTTTCACTTAGGGGTGTACTCACTTTTGTTGCCTGCGGTTTAGACATTAATGGCTTTGTGTTGAGTTATTTTGAGGGGACAGAAAATGTACACTGTTATACAAGCTGTACACTCACTACTTTACATTGTAGCAAAGTGTCATTTCTTCAGTGTTGTCACATGAAAAGATATACTCAAATATTTACAAAAATGTGAGGGGTGTACTCACTTTTTTGATATACTGTATATTCAGTGTTGTCTCATCTTCTACATGGTACGTGTGGAGGCAGTTTCACAACACCTTTCTTCAACTGACCGCATCTACTTCTCACTCTTCTACTTGTTCTCGAGGAGTAGCTGCAAGGGGACTTTTACCCCATCTGGCCCTAGCTTCCTTCCCCTGTCCCTTAAAATGTGCCCTCTCATAAGTTAGTCCTGCAGTGAGAGAGGGGAAGGGAGGGTGGATAGAGGGGGGGGGGGGGGTGGAAGGGGAGGCCCAGCCCAGCTCAGAGATGGCTTTCAAGGATGTGGGTGTTTGTTGGTAATGGATTTTAGTCAATAGAGGGGGGTGAAGGTGCCTTTCTCTCTCTCTCCCCCTTCTCTCTCTCTCTCTCTCTCTCCCTTCGCCTCTCTCTCTCCCTTCGCCTCTGTGTGTGTGTGTGTGTGTGTGTGTGTGTGTGTGTGTGTGTGTGTGTGTGTGTGTGTGTGTGTGTGTGTGTGTGTGTGTGTAGCACGTGGGGTGATGAATTGCTACTGCCAGTGAATGATTTGCCCTGCGGTCACCGGTTGCTCTCACACCTTACCACTGATCATTATACACACACACCTCACCACTGATCATTATACACACACACCTCGCCATTGATCATTATAAACACATGCGCGCGCACACACACACACACACACACACACACACACACACACACACACACACACCTCCCATGGTCGGCTGGCATACCTCACTACTGATCATTGCATTAAATTGGCACTGGGAGGTGGGAGGAAGCGCATCCAAACGCAAAAGGCCCCTGGGAAATCAGCCTGCCAACAATCACCTTGACCTGGAAGGACAGAGACACACACATCTATACTGTATACACAAACACACAGACACACACACCTATAATGTATACACAGACACACACACCTATAGTGTATACACAAACACACAGACACACACACCTATAATGTACACACAAACACACAGACACACACACCTATAATGTACACACAAACACACAGACACACACACCTATAATGTATACACAAACACACAGACACACACACCTATAATGTACACACAAACACACAGACACACACACCTATAATGTACACAGAAACACACAGACACACACACCTATAATGTCTACACAGTGCCAGCCGGACACTTACAGTAAAAACAAAAAAATTGTTGGTTAACGGAGAACCAGGCTAACCACTGACAGACACCCTGTCCTGTATGTTTACACTTCTCCCTGCACCAGGCTGTATTCCAGAGTAGGGTTGAATATTTTCTCACTGTTTTACAAATGTTCCATCCTGAGAATAAATCACTTTTCTCCCAGGTAACCCAGTATTTCCTGCCATTGGTAACCGGGTTCCTGCCATTCAACCCTATTCCAGACCACCTCAATTCCTCTCCGCTGTCTCTAGGTTACCAGGGCCAGGTTGTGAATGAAGCCAGACTGACCTCTAACCTCTCCTCTCCCCCTGTACTGTAGGTTACCAGAGGGCCAGTCTGACGGGGGCCCGGTGGTGAGTGCAGGCAGACTGCGGATCCTGGAGGAACAATTGATCAGAGCTAAGGAACAGATCAACTCCTACCGCAGCCTGCCTGGAGACGGTATGACACTCACATTGCGCACGCACACACACACATACACATGAACTTGAGATGCACACACACACACACACATACACACACACACACATACACACCTTGGAAATTAGGACAGGAGGCAGTGAGGAGGAGTATTCCCAGGCAGGATTCCCTGTCCACTCCTCTTTCCTCGTATTTCAGCCGGAAATCTTCCGTCCTTGTCCTTCACAGTAACACGAGCCACACATGCAGCTCTTTTCTGGGTCAGCTGCTTTCATTGGCCTGCTACAACCTTTGTGTCATTTGAAACATTATGAAAACATGATCAAACCACCCGCGGGCCGGATTGGACACCCCTGCTTTAATAGTCCAGTTTAGGCTACTATGCCTGTCGTCGATACATTAGCAGGGTTACGCTGTCTCTGTACTCTGGCCCTGTCCATGTAGGAGAAGCATGCACTTAATGACCTCTGTGACACTTATTATGTCTGTGGCACTAGGCCGAGACACTGATCTAAGGACAGTTTGCACTTGACCTTTTAAGGGTGGATGGGCGACTGGCCCTTTTGTAGGCCCGCGGACCATTCACTTTAAAAGTTCCTTTCTGTAAAACTGGAGGTGGGTATACAGACCCACAAGCCACTGCAGCCCCCCCATGATGATTTCTGTGTTTTTTGGGGGGAGGGGGGACTCAGTCGGGGTCTCAACTTCATGTTGAGAGTTAGAATAGTAGAATACACAAGGTGCAATTTATACCTGTTGTTTTGGATCAGCAGTCACTCAATTAGCCCATGTCAGCAAAACATTTTTAGATTGTTGAGTTTGTCTAGAGGGCAGCTATCTAAACTTGTCGTGAACATTGTCGGGTAATCAAATAAAAAAATGCAAACATTTGCCTCCACCCCATGGAAAAATATGTAGAATTGCAGGAAATTAACTTTAAAACTTTAATATTTTCTCTTGGTTGTCACAAGGGGGGCCACTAAAATGTTTTTAGGGGTGGGGGGGTGGTATGGATGTGGGTACGCAGACACAGGAGCCACTGCGGCCCCTCATGATGAGTTCCGTTTATTGGTGGCCCCCACCCACATCAAAGTTGCCCATCTCTGCTTTAGGGTGAGAGTAAGTTATCCTTGGATCTGTCTCTAAGGGCAATTTGTATTGTCCATTGAAATGGAAAGAAAATGTTTTGCTGTAGTCTGCAGGTTAGGGGTTAAGTGTGTTGCTCAAGGGATCAGCTGACTGTGTGTGATGTGATGTCCTGTGTTCTTAGCTGATCCCGGATCTGTGTCTAAGGTCAACCCCTATATGTTGCTAGAGAAAATCTCAGCTGACTATGTGTATATATTATCGTATATACGTGTTCTCCCAAAATGCATATGATTGAATGATAAATATGTGTGAAACAACCTTCCATTGTCCTACCTTTTTCTCTTCCTGTGTTCTTCTTATTTCCAGGGCCAGGTAGGAACCAGGAAGAGCTGCGGAGGAAGATAGAGAACGGGGTGAAGGAGATCTGGTACTTTGTCCGCAGTGAGGTCAAGAAGCTGGGTCACATGGAGCAGGGGGACCTGCAGAAACACATCGACACACTGCTGCAGGAGCTGGGACACCAGCAGAGGTAACACACACACACACACACAATTTGCTGCAGGAGTTGGGGCACCAGCAGAGGTAACATAAATGTACTTGCACACACACTGAAAAGTTGTAAAATGCCCAGAAAAGGAACCTCTTCTATCAGCATCCAATTTTGTAAAAGTGACTTAAGCTTAAGTTGCTGTCGATCGAAAAATGGAAAGTGTCTTCTCTTCTATCACACACAGACACACACGTTTACACCAGAACACAGGTGGATAACATGTTACCTAATTCACCATGGGAGCCTTTGCAACGCTACGACCCAGCTGTGACTTCTAACCCTGTGTTAATGTGTGCGCGCCTGTGTGTGTTAACCCCAGGTCCATCATGACTGACCTGCACTACCTGAGCCAGGCTGACGGAGCAGGAGACTGGAGAGAGAAGGAGGCCAAGGACCTGTCTGACCTGGTACAGAACAGGATCACATACCTCCAGGTACCGTAATGTCCCCCACACAGCTCAACACCTAGTACACGTATGGACACCCACATTAGATTAGGATGGGCTTTATACCACACACCAGGGACTGGTTACAACCCACATAGGGATATTCCACACGTCACTTAATCGTCGACATTGACTTTAGCTGATCATTTAAACAAATCCAAATCTGTTCAGCTTTTATTGGGGCAAATTTCTGTCCCGGTAATGCTGGACTGTACTGTGTGTGTGGACTGAGCAGGTCTGTATGGAGAGGCAGGTAGACCTCCCCTCTGCCAGTATACTGTATAACAGGATTAAGACGGTAAAGGATGCGATTGTCTTCCGTCTCCGCTGTGAGTTGGGCAGAGGCAGCACGATGCTTCTCTCCCTCCTCTTGACACGCGTGTAATGGTGTAAGGCCTCACGACAAAGTGTCATTCAACAGGGAAACCATAGAGAACCTTCAAAAGTTCCCTGCTGTATGTCTCGTAAAGAAGCTGCCGCTAACTAGGTTATGCAACTTTGTTCTGTTTGTGAGAGTGACAGGAACCCAAACTGTGTCCGTTTACTAATATATTACAGAAAATGGGCATTCGTGCGTGTAAGTGTGCGGGTGCATATGAAAAAATATTGTCACATACTGTATTGAACACGAGGGGAGACCGAGAACTGGTTTCAAGCGCAGGGCGCAGCAGGTGTTTATTGTAGAGGACCACAGGAGGAGGCAGGTGGCTGGGTCCAGGGGCAGGCAGAAGGTCATACACAGGGGGACCAAAAAGGCAACAGTACAGGCAGGGAAAAGGCTAGTAACGTCGTCCGGGAGATCAGGCAATAGGTTGATAACAGGAAATCCAAGTACACACTACTGTACAGGCAGGGAATAGGCAAAAGGCGTCGTTAGTGAGACAGGCAAAAACTATCATACACTGGAGGATTCAGTTACAGGACCACCAGCGTTCCAAATAGAAGTGTGTCACAAAACAAACAATACTTCACAATGATGGGGTGCCAAGAACTGAACTAAATAGGTGTAACCTTTCGGTTACTGGCCCAAAGTGTGTGTGTGTGTGTGTGTGTGTGTGTGTGTGTGTGTGTGTGTGTGTGTGTGTGTGTGTGTGTGTGTGTGTGTGTGTGTGTGTGTGTGTGTGTGTGTGTGTGTGTGTGTGTGTGTGTGTGTGTGTGTGTGTGTGTGTGTGTGTAGGCTAGGTAATAATAAGGAATGGTGAGAGCAGGGTAGAGGTTGTTAATTAGTCATATTGAGTCCATGTGTGCTATTAACGTTAACTAGCTAGTGATTAACTTGATGAAGTGTGTGTGTGTGTGTGTGTGTGTGTGTGTGTGTGTGTGTGTGTGTGTGTGTGTGTGTGTGAGTGTGAGTGTGAGTGTGAGTGTGAGTGTGAGTGTGAGTGTGTGTGTGTGTGTGTGTGTGTGTGTGTGTGTGTGTGTGTGTGTGTGTGCGCGCTAGTCTGATAACATAGTGGCTGTGTGATGGAGGAGCATTAGTATTGCCTGTCTCTCTGGCCCTGCCTCAGCTTTTCATCACCAGTCACACAGTCAATGGAGGGAGACTAACCCTTTGCTGCTTATACGTTCTATACACACACACACACACACACACACCACACACACACACACTAATATAATTACAGCCGCACACATTCACATGCATATACACACACTACACTCTCTCACTCTCTATCTCTCTCTCCATGCTCGCCAGTCCCCACTATACATCTCCCATCATCTGCCATTGACTGACGGTTGACCTTCCCATAATCTACCCTCCTAGTCTCTCTCACACACACACACACACACACACACACACACACACACACACACACACACACACACACACACACACACACACACACACACACACACACACACACACACACACACACACACACACACACACACACACACACACACACACACACACACAAGCTCCTACAGTCTCAGAGCTGCAGTCATAGATCTTTGTCAACATGTTCTCGACCTGATTATCAGGATCAGGATAGGAGTTAACACGGTAATGGATGTTGCCTTCAGACCCTCCCTGACTCCACTCTAGCAGAGCATACAGGCACCGTGTTTTGAAGTATGAAGTAGAACGCCAGTCAAAGCCCTCTGGGCCCACTAGGGCGTGTCTGTCTTTCTGTCCGTCTGTCTCTGTATTCCTAGTACAGAAAGGGTGGCATGTCTGTATTTTGAAAAGGTAAAGAGAAAGTAAGCAGAAGAACCTGCACACTGAAATACACTTTTGGCTCTCAAATGCGTGACAATGCCTCGACTCTCTGGTCTTCACCATAACATTTACTAACCAGGCACCTCAGGCCTCCCTGTGTTGTAACAACCCCACCTCCTGTCCCTTCTCCTCCCTTCTCCCCTCCAGAACCCCCAGGACTGCTCCAAGGCCAGGAAGCTGGTGTGTAACATCAACAAGGGCTGTGGCTACGGCTGCCAGCTGCACCACGTGGTCTACTGCTTCATGATCGCCTACGGCACCCAGCGTACCCTCATCCTGGAGTCCCAGAACTGGCGCTACGCCACGGGAGGCTGGGAGACCGTCTTCCTCCCGGTCAGTCAGACGTGCACCGAGCGCACCGGGGTCACCACCGGACACTGGTCAGGTGTGTTGACCATGACGTGATCTCTGACCTCTGATAATGGGGTCGTGTCCATGACAACAGGCCAGACGCAGACAGAACACGTTCTCCCCTCTGTCCTCCGTTGGGGTTCTGTCCATAGCTACAGACCTCACGCAGTGTGCAGGATACCATAAAAACAGAATTACGTTATACATCTATGACGCATACATGGAGAATGATGATGAGTATTGTGGAGCTTTGAGTCTGCCCCGACACTTTCTTCTTCTCACATCAGATCTGGGAATGAGATGAAAAACAAAATACGATGAAAAACAGCCTTGGAGGGAGGGAGGGAGACTTCCAACTGTAGAGATTTTTTTGGTTTTACACAAAGCATGCAAGTGTAGTGCCTGAGCAAGAGAATGGCAAACAAACATGAAAGAACTGACCTCAAAAACAGCAAAATTGTACCCTTTTCTCTTTGTTCAGAGGGCTTGTCTCCCTGTCCCAGTGTTACTGCTGAAGTAGGTCCTCCAGTTGAGAGGACAGAGGAGAGGAGACAGACGCTAGAATAACAAAGTGTTGAAGGTAGGAAAGAGAGAGAGACTGAAGGAGAGAACAGCGAAGGGAAGATTGAAGAGAATGGGAGGAAGGAGCGGAGAGAAAGGAGAAGAAAGAGGAAAAAGAGAGACTGTGGGAATAAAATGATCTGGAGAGAAGATGAAAGGCAGGAGGAAATGAGAGATTGACTGGAGGGAGAGAAGGAGCGAAGAAAGGGGAACATGGAATTGCATTATATACTGTAGGAAACAGGGTGCCATTTGGAAATCAACCATAGGGACTCTAGCCTTGCACCTTGTGACTGGGCTGTGTAGAACAGAACAGTAAGTGGGTGACCGTCATCGACCTAGTTTGGTTTTTATTAAAATCGTTAAAGCATTATGTAGTTTACGACATTGGTAAATGATTGGTTGTCTGAGACATTGATGTGCCCTTGTCAGGTCTGAGGCAGAGGGGAACAGAAGGACAGAGGCTGACATTACTACCGTGGTGGATGGATTATAACCCTATCCCACACTCAAACACTCGCAGCAAGAATTACAGCAAACACAAACACACCCTCCAAACCCCCCTTAATTTCTTCAAGATGTAATTTAGATTTGAGGTCTTTCCTAATTAGCCTGAAAAGGGAGAGGGGGTTGAGAGAGAGAGACCATTTATTAGTGCAGCCAGAGAGAAACCCTCTAGTCTCACCACTGAATTCTGACAGCAGGGTTATATAAGCCAGGCCAGGCAATTTCCTAAATACTTCTTTCAGTGAGAAGAGAGAGAGGAAAAAAATTGCCTTTTAATATTTAATGCAGCGCAAGATTTAAATTCTGGACACTGGTGTGCACATGCAGTCTGTTTGTTTCTCTCTGGCTGTATTCTTAGCTTGATGATTATTTGTATTTATTTGATATATTGCAAAATGGTGATGAGCTCTTTGACTGTCTTTACTGGTTTTGTTTGGTGAAATATTCCAGTTCATTCAAATCTACATTTCTTATTTTCATTGTGTGCTTTTTATTTAAAAAAATAATAAAGAGAGAGAGAATTCAAGGATCTCTCTACCCCTTCTTCACTCTCTCTTCCTCTCTCTTCCTTTCCTTTCCTCCGTGGGAATGTCCCATATGTGATAAGTCATTCGTTCATATCTTGGCAGATCTCAGGCAGAACCAGAGAGAGAGAGAGAGAGAGGGGGAAGAGGAACTCTTCTCCCTGGGTTCTGCTGTTCAGACAGCTCCTCATGTACACCATGATGCTTAGTGCATCTTCACTGCTACATGCATCAAACCCCTCTGCTGGAGGCTGGAGATCTGATCATTTATATCTCTCTCTGTCTGCATGTCAAAAGCACTCTATTGTTACCTCCTATCTCTCCCTCTCTGGCTCTCTCTCTATCTCGGTTTCTTGCCTTCTCCCTCTCCAGCGCTCTCTCTCTCTCGGTTTCTTGCCTTCTCCCTCTCCCGCTCTCTCGGTCTCTTGCCTTCTCCCTCTCCAGCGCTCTCTCTCTCTCGGTTTCTTGCCTTCTCCCTCTCCAGCGCTCTCTCTCTCTCGGTCTCTTGCCTTCTCCCTCTCCGGCGCTCTCTCTCTCTCTCTCGGTCTCTTGCCTTCTCCCTCTCCGGCTCTCTCTCTCTCTCGGTCTCTTGCCTTCTCCCTCTCCGGCTCTCTCTCGGGCTCTTGCCTTCTCCCTTTCTGCCGTTCCGTCAACTCTTTTTATTATCCCTCGCTCCTCCCTCTCTCTCCCGCAGGCGAGGCCAATGACAAAGACGTCCAGGTGGTAGAGTTACCCATCGTGGACAGCCTGCACCCCCGCCCCCCCTACCTGCCCCTGGCCATTCCCGAGGACCTGGCCCAGCGCCTCCACCGGCTCCATGGTGACCCTTCCGTCTGGTGGGTGTCTCAGTTTGTCAAATACCTGATCCGGCCCCAGGCCTGGCTGGAGAAGGAGATCCAGGACACCACCGCCAAACTGGGCTTTAGGCACCCCATCATAGGGTAGGTGGACACACTACGCATGCAAGCACACATGTACTGTACGTGCGCGCGCACACACCTACAGAGACACACGCGTACTATTTATTTTTGGCCCTTCTATCTATCTCTGTCCTAATGGATACAAGCACCCATGCACACACATTCCTTATCGCTATCCCCACTGAGAGATGTAATTGAAAAGTAAAAGCAGTTATTTTCCTTTTATGTTGTGGGAGGGAGGGAGGGAGGGAGGGAGGGAGGGAGGGAGGGAGGGAGGGAGGGAGGGAGGGAGGGAGGGAGGGAGGGAGGGAGGGAGGGAGGGAGGGAGGGGGAGGGAGGGAGGGAGGGAGGGAGATAGACAACCCAGCACTTCACAGGACTCTGTCTCTTTGTTGTGCATAGTGGGATCTTCTCTCCTCTAAAACCTTCTCAGGAAGTACCACACTGTAGGTGTCGGCAACAGGTGTGATTTAAATACAGTACCAGTCAAAAGTTTTAGAACACCTACTCATTCAATGTGTTTCTTTATTTTGTACTATTTTCTACATTGTAGAACAGTAGTGAAGACATCAAAACTATGAAATAGCACATATGGAAGAATCATGTAGTAACCAAAAAGGTGTTAAACAAATCTAAATGTATTTTAGATTTTAGATTGTTCAAAGTAGCCACCCTTTGCCTTGATGACAGCTTTGCACACTCTTGGCATTCTCTCAACCAGCTTCACCTGGAATGCTTTTCCAACGGTCTTGAAGGAGTTCCCACATATGCTGAGCACTTGTTGGCTGCTTTTCCTTCACTCTGCAGTCCAACTCATCCCAAGCCATCTCAACTGGGTTGAGGTCAGGTGATTGTGGAGGCCAGGTCATCTGATGCAGCACTCCACCACTCTCCTTCTTGGTCAAATAGTCCTTACACAGCCTGGTGCTGTGAGTCATTGTCCTGTTGAAAAACAAACGATAGTCCCACTAAGTGCAAACCAGATGGGATGGCGTATCGCTGCAGAATGCTGTGGTAGCCATGCTGGTAAAGTGTGCCTTGAATTCTAAATAAATCACTGACAGTGTCACCAGCAAAGCACCCCCACACCATCACACCTCCTCCTCCATGTTTCACGGTGGGAAACACACACGCAGAGATCATCCGTCCACCTACTCTGCGTCTCATGAAGACATAGCGCTTGGAACCAGAAATCTCAAATATCTTCTGTATATCACCCCTACCATGTCACAACACTATCACAACAGAATCTTGTTTCTCATGGTCTGAGAATCTTTAGGTGCCTTTTGGAAAACTCCAAGCAGGCTGTCATGTGCCTTTAATTGAGGCGTGGCTTCCGTCTGACCACTCTACCATAAACTCCAAGCAGGCTGTCATGTGCCTTTAATTGAGGCGTGGCTTCCGTCTGACCACTCTACCATAAAGGCCTGGTGGAGTGCTGCAGAGATGGTTCTCCCATCTACACAGAAGAAACTCTAGAGCTCTGTCAGAGTGACCATCAGGTTTCTGTTCACCTCCCTAATCAAGACCCTTCTCCCCCGATTGCTCGGTTTGGCCGGGCGGCCATCTCTAGGAAGAGTCTTGGTGGTTGCAAACTTCTTCCATCTGGCCATTCTACCATAAAGGTGGAGTGCTGCAGAGATGGTTGTCCTTCTTGGTCACCTCCCTGACCAAGGCCCTTCTCCATCAATTGCTCAGTTTGGCCGGGTCGACCAGCTCGAGGAAAAGTCTTGGTGGTTCCAAACCTCTATTTAAGAATGATGTCCACTGTGTTCTTGGGGACCTTCAATGCTGAAGACATTTTTTGGTACCCTTCCCCAGATTTGTGCCTCGACACAATCCTGTCTCGGAGCTCTACGGACAATTCCTTCGAGGCTTCGTTTTTGCTCTGACATGCACAGTCAACTGTGGGACCTTATATAGACCGGTGTGTGCCTTCACTAATCATGTCCAATCAATTTGTAGAATCAAGTTGTAGAAACATCTCAAGGAGGATCAATGGAAACAGGATGCACCTGAGCTCAATTTCGAGTCTCATAGCAAAGGGTCTGAAATACTTATGTAAATACCTTTCTTTTGCTTTTAATACATTTGCTAACATTTCTAAAAACCTGTTTTTTGGTTTATCATTATGGGGTATTGTGTGTAGATTGCTGAGGAAATTGTTTTATTTAATCCTTTGTAGA
Source organism: Oncorhynchus keta (assembly GCF_023373465.1). Taxonomy (NCBI): domain Eukaryota; kingdom Metazoa; phylum Chordata; class Actinopteri; order Salmoniformes; family Salmonidae; genus Oncorhynchus; species Oncorhynchus keta. The sequence goes on along the minus strand of NC_068449.1, from coordinate 36,034,156 downwards.
AGAAGGCTGTAACGTAACAAAATGTAGAAAAGGTATAAAAGGGGTCTGAATACATTCCGAAGACACTGTACATATCTACCTCAATTACTTTGTACCCCTGCACATGTATAGAGCCAAGTTATCATTACTCAATGTGTATTTATTCCTTGTTTTAGTATTATTGTATTATTTTATTTTTCTCTCTGCATTGTAAGCAAGCATTTCACTTTTAGTCTACACCTGTTGTTTATGAAGCATGTGACAAATAAAATGATATTTTATTTTAATTTGAGAGAGAGGAGAATTCGAAGGGAGAGAGAGTGCGAAGGGAGATGGGGAGAGAGAGAGAGAGAGAGTGGGAGTGAGCTGGAGAGAGGGAGCGAGCTGGAGAGGGGGAGAGAGCTAGAGAGAGGGAGCGAGCAAGACGCAGAGAGCTAAAGAGAATCAGAGGGAGAGTGCTGCGTGCTCCAGCCGCTATCCAAACAACCCACTCTGCCATCCATCACTAGAAAGCACCATGACCTTCACTCTCGGAGAGGAGCGCTCTGCTTCACACACACACAAATCACTCACACACACACACACACACACACACACACACACACACACACACACACACACACACACACACACACACACACACACACACACACACACACACACACACACACACACACACACACACCTGTAGAGACATGCAGACAGACACACATACACACATACACGTGCACAGACAGACACACACCACACACTCCGCTAACTCCTCTCACCATCTTCCCTATATATCCTGTCCTGTAGGGTCCATGTGAGACGGACAGACAAGGTGGGGACAGAGGCAGCCTTCCACCCTATAGAGGAGTACATGGTACATGTAGAGGACCATTTCCAACACCTAGCCAGGCGCATGCTAGTGGACAAGAAGAGAGTCTACTTGGCCACTGACGACCCCTCACTACTACAGGAGGCCAAGGCTAAGTGCGTATGCCTGGCTGTGTGTGCGTGTGTTTCTGTGTGTGTCTGTGTGTGTGTGTCTACGTGCCGCCGGCAGTGTGGCTGTGTGTGTCTGCAGGACTGCCTTGTGGTATTCTGGACCTGTTTGTGATGACGAGAAGCTGTATTTGATGTGTGCTCCAAAGTACTGACAATACAAAGAATGAATGCCATATGCACGTTGACATCTGTATGGTCCTTTAGCTCTCTGACTGACTCTGTCTCTGTGTGTGTCTCAGGTACCCAGAATATGAGTTTATCAGTGATAACTCCATCTCGTGGTCTGCGGGGCTGCATAACCGCTACACCGAGAACTCTCTGAGAGGAGTCATCCTAGATATTCACTTCCTGTCCCAGACCAACTTCCTGGTCTGCACCTTCTCCTCACAGGTGACCTACCTTACCTACTCATCTTCCTCCTCCTCCTCCTCCTCCTCATTCTCTTCCTCAAAACTTTACTTTGGGAAGGCCCATACAATAGTAAGACCTAAGTAATACGCCATTGAGTGATACTGTACCATAACTATACCACTGCTGGCTTGCTTCTGAAGCTAAGCAATATCCCAATGCCCCAGGGCAGTGATTGGGGACCAGGGCAGTGATTGGGGGACACTGCCCTGTGTAGGGTGCTGTCTTTCGGATGGGACGTTAAACGGGTGTCCTGACTCTCTGAGGTCATTAAAGATCCCATGGCACTTATCGTAAGAGTAGGGGTGTACCCTGGTGTCCTGGCTAAATTCCCAATCTGGCCCTCAAACCATCACGGTCACCTAATAATCCCCAGTTTACAATTGGCTCATTAATCCCCCTCCTCTCCCCTGTAACTATTCCCCAGGTCGTTGCTGCAAATGAGAACTTGTTCTCAGTCAACTTACCTGGTAAAATAACGAATAAATAAATAAAATAAATAAAACTACTGCCTTTTCCTGGTCAGGTCACAAGGTCCTACCCATAATCACCACCATAGAACCATAGGTCCTATGTAGCTCAGTTGGTAGAGCATGACGCTTGCAATGCCAGGATGGTGGGTTTGATTCCCGGGACCACCTGTACGTAAAATGTATGCACGCATGACTGTAAGTCGTTTTGGATAAAATTGTCTGCTCAATGGAATGTATTATTATTAGCCTCAATTCGTCAGTGCATGGACTCTACTCAAACCGGTGCCTGGCACCTACTACCATACCCCGTTCAAAGGCACTTCAATCTTTTGTCTTGCCCCTTCGCCCTCTAAATGGCACACATGCACAATACATGTCTGAAGGCTTAAATATCCTTCTTTAACCCGTCTCCTCCCATCTACACTGATTGAAGTGGATTTAACAGGTGACTGCAATAAGGAATCATAGCTGCAATAAGGAATCATGGCTTTCACCTGGATTCACCTGGTCAGTCTGTCATGGAAAGAGCAGGTGTTCCTAATGTTTTGTACACTCAGTACCAGTCAAAAGTTTGGACACCCCTACTCATTCCATTCCACGTTGTAGAATAATAGTGAAGAACATCAAAACTATGAAATAACACATATGGAATCATGTAGTAACCAAAAAAGTGTTAAACAAATCAAAATATATTTATATTTGAGTTTCTTCAAAGTAGCCACCCTTTGCCTTGATGACAGCTTTGCACACTCTTGGCATTCTCTCAACCAGCTTCATGAGGTAATCACCTGGAATGCATTTCAATTAACAGGTGTGCCTTGTTAAAAATTCATTTGGAATTTCTTTCCTTCTTAATGCATTTGAGCCAATCAGTTGTGTGGTGACAAGGTAGGGGTGGAATACAGAAGATAGCCCTATTTGGTAAAATATCAAGTCCATATTATGGCAAGAACAGCTCAAATAAACAAAGAGAAACAAGAGCCCATCATTACTTTAAAACATGAAGGTCAGTCAATCCGGAAAACTTCTAGAACTATGAAAGTTTCTTCAAGTTCAGTCACAAAAACCATCAAGCGCTATGATGAAACTGGCTCTAATGAGGACCGCCACAGGAAAGGAAGATCCGGAATTACCTCTGCTGCAGAGGATGAGTTCATTAGTTACCAACCTCAAAAATCGGCAATTAACTGAAATCTCTGAGTCTCATAGTAAAGGATCTGAATACTTATGTAACTAAGGTATTTCTAAACACCTGTTTTCTCTTTGACATTATGGGGTATTATGTGTAGATCGATGAGGGGAAAAAATTATTGGATCCATTTTAGAATAAGTCTATAACGTAACAAAATGTGGAAAAGTAGAGGGGTCTGAATACTTTCCAAATGCACTGTATATTAGCCTCTGTGTTCCATTTCTCATGCGGTCCTGTATATTGTGTTGTGCTCCTGCTCCAGGTGTGCCGTGTGGCCTATGAGATCATGCAGACCCTCCATCCTGACGCCTCATCTCATTTCCACTCCCTGGATGACATCTACTACTTCGGGGGCCAGAACGCCCACAACCAGCTAGCCGTGTACGCCCACCAGCCCCGGAGCTCCGACGACATCCCCCTAGAGCCCGGCGACCTGATCGGGGTGGCGGGGAACCACTGGGACGGCAACTCCAAGGGCATCAACCGCAAGACGGGCCGCACCGGCCTCTACCCGTCCTACAAGGTGAAGGAGAAGATCGAGACCGTAAAGTATCCCATGTACCCCGAGGCAGACAAGATGCTGAATCAGTAGAGAGAGACTTCTCAGCAGACTGCTGCCCAGACAGACACTGCTAACTTATGAGAGAAAACGTGGACCTTCAGCCCGAGAGAGGGGACGAAGGGGAATGCACTTTGAATGAGTGTGGGTCTTGGTCAGTTGAAGTGTGTATGAGTGCGTGTGTGTGCGCGTTTGTGAAATGCGGCATGAGGAGTATCTACAGGGTATAGGACCCTCCAGTGACTAACTCCTCACCAACCTGACCCTCCGGGACTAGGACCCTCCAGTGACTAACTCCGTCAGGGGGGGGGGAATTAAAGACTACAATTAGCAAAGAAATGAAAGAAAAAACGAAAATAAGGAATAAACAAATGATAGCACTCCGGTGGAATGATGAAGGGATCGCCCAATCAGAGCTCTTTATTTAAATAATAGTTGAAATGACTGAGAAACCTCAGAATGATGACTGAAAAAATAACTACAAAGAGAACTAATTGTGAACTGTAAGAGCCAACAAACAAACTCTTGAATTTCGCCTCTCCCCCTGTGCTGTTCTCTTCTCTTCTTGTGGACATTGGTTGTAGCCAATTGTTTTCTTCCTTCTTTCCTTCCTGCCCCTGCTTCCTCTCCTCCTTTCACTCCTTCACTCACTCCGTTTCAACTTACGCCAACTCATGCATTTTTTCTGTCCCACCCTCTATTAATTTTTCACCGCCATATTGTGCTTTTGGATAAGTGATTTTAATGTTTTTAGTTGTTGTCGTTGGTGTGTGCGAGAGTGTGCAAGTGTGTGAGCATTCAAGCATGTGTGTGGGGTGTGTGTGAGTCCAAATAGGGTGCCTACTAAGGAAAATGGCTTCTGTACTTCTCTCCAAGTGTCTCTGTTTTTGTTAGTGTCAAAGTGACGTCAGAGCCATAAGGACCCAGGCCTTGCCATGCAGATACTGCACATGCAGAATAATACATACTGCACATAATAGAGAAAACTGTATATGCAGAATATTGTATATGCAGAATACCACATTCAGAATACTGTATATGCAGAATACTACATGTAGGATACGGTATATGCAGAATACTACATGTAGAATACTGTATATGCAGAATACTGTACACTCCAGTCCAGACTCACTTAACTGTGTCTTACTCGTTTTCTGTTGTTCATGTCCTTTTTCAAATGTTATTTTAATGTTATTGAATTTGAAAGAAAAATGAAAATTGACAACTACACTTTAAAAGATTACAAACAATGATTATTTACGTATGATGATGATAGCATTGATCAAGATGATGATTAATGAAGAATATGATTATTGTCCACCATGAAGATGTTCATATTTTATGTTTCTGGGCATTGTCTTTGATAAAAGCAGATCAAATAAAGTGATCGGCTCAACTTGTTTGTGTTTCTGTGTCTGTTCCCACAGTCCACTCAAATTCTTTGTTGTTCAGAGTAGAGCAAGTGTACCTATTAAGCCCAACGAAATCTAAGTTTAGACATTTCTAACAGATACTGCCCTAATTTTGTGTAAGAAAAGTGCATATAAACTGAAAGATGAATATATCTCTCTCGTGAAGTTTAATTACTTTACTTACAACATGTTTTAATAAGACTTACAAATATTTAATCAAATGTGAAACGTCCAGGCTGGGCTTGATGGTTACCGAGTGTACCCTTTAAGCCCATGGGTGTTCCACATAAGCCCACCTCTTAAATAATCCATTTAAATTCATTTCCAAATGTTAAAAGCTTACAAACGGACATTTCTTATGTAAAATTATATTCTATTAATCTCATCTAAAGTTATTAAATAAACTGATAATTACTATTCATCGTGACAGTAGTACTCATAAAAGGGGTTATCCACAGAGATCAATGTGGACTTTGTGAACATTTATGTGAACATTTATGCTCATGTTCTTTGAATATTAGGGATATCAACACACTATCCCCATGTGTTTCTATGCAAACTGAGCTTAATAGGAGCATACCGAGCTTAATTGGAACAAATCAAATCGTACAACTCCGTGGAATGCTTAATTACAAGCCCTTAACCAACAATGCAGTTTTAAGAAAATTGAGTTAAGAAGTTATTTACTAAATAAAATATAGTAAACATTTTTTATTTTTATAACAATATATGTATATACAAATATATATATACAGGGGTTACCGGTACCGAGTCAATGTGTGGGGGTACAGGTGAGTCGAGGTAATTTGTACTATGCATAGGGTAAAGTGACTATGCATAGATCATTAACAACAGTGATTTATGGTGAAAACAGCAGAATAGCAAAGTCTACCCATAAAATATTTGGAAACCAATGGTTTGGGGTATAAATATACACTATAGACTTAAATATTATTTGAAGTTAGTATTGATCATGTTGAACAATATTGCTGCATTGTCATTTACATTCTGTAATAGAGGGAGTGTTTTTGTGCTTTAAACTCATCTGAGATAAATGTCAAATTTACACAAAAATTGCATCTATGTATAGCAATGCAATGTTAATTTAACAGTTAAATAATCTGTGTCTGCCTGAAATCTATTATCTTGTTTTAGTTGACCGAGTTATGTTGCTACTGTGAGCCTGTGACATGCAGGCACGATTTGCTAGCTTGAAAACCCATATTTTCAATTGGTAAGAAGGGGTAATGAATTCTCATTAAATATGCTGTCGTGCATATATCATCAGCACATCCATCTCTTAATTTTAGATAAAGTAAGATCACTTAGAAGGTACTAAAAATATTTGAAAGATGTGTTTATCTGAGGGTAGCCTCAACACCAATGTTTTTTTGCAGCTTTGAAATTAGCCGCGAGTGGGAATTTAAGCATAATTGTAAATAACTTAAAAGATCAATTTTGAAATGTTTATTCTTCATATTCATCATATCCAGCACCACCCCAACATCAGCATATGTGAAAATGGTGTGTTTCTATGTTTTGTAGTAAAAAAAGATAAAGGAAGATAAGTGTTTCCAATGACATCGTCAATGCCTACTCTTAATTGGTTAAAATCACACAATGCATACCGATGATGTCATTGGAAACACTTACTTTCCTCTATCTTTTTTACTACAAAACATAGGTACTTGACATTTTCACATGTTGATGGAGATGGAAAATATACATTTTTACATTTTAAAAATGTCCCTTTAATAACAAAATATCTGATTGGTTTAGAATATAATATCTTATTGATACAGTGCTTTCAGAAAGTATTCATACCGCTTGACTTATTCCACATGTTGTTGTGATAGAGCCCAAATTAAAAATGGATGAAAAAACACACAATACCCCATAATGACAAAGTGAAAACACATTTTTTGTATTTATTGAAAATTAAATATAGAAATTTCTCATTTACTTACAGTATCAGTCAAACGTTTGGACACACCTACTCATTCAAAGGTTTTCCTTTATTTTTACTATTTTCTACATTGTAGAATAATAGGGAAGTCATCAAAACTCTGAAATAACACATATGGAATCGTGTAGTAACCAAAAAAGTGTTAAACAAATCAAAATAGATTTTTAGATTATTCAAAGTAGCCACCCTTTGCCTTGATGACAGATTTGCACACACTTGGCATTGACAGCCCCTGAGTCGATATACACTAAGTATATCAAACACAAGGAACACCTTAATATTGAGTTTAAATGTTTTAAGTCAAAACTGTAACGAGGCCTCTCAAGAACATTCAATGTTGTCTTGTTAAGCAACTCCAGTATACATTTGGCCTTGTGTTTTTCTCACTGTGATCCAGGTTTTCCTCTAGGATTTTGCCTATTCTGATTATTTTTATCATTAAAAAAATTCCCTAGTCCTTGCCAATGACAAGCATACCCATAACATAATGCAGCCACCACTATGCTTGAAAATATGAAAGAGTGGTACTCAGTGATGTGTTGTGTTGGATTTTTGCCAAATCTCTACAGGCTTCCTTCTTTTCACTCTGTCATTCAGGTTAGTATTGTGGAGTAACTACAATGTTGTTGATCCATCATCTGTTTTCTCCTATCACATCCATTATACTCTGTAACTGTTTTAAAGTCACCATTGGCCTCATGGTGAAATCCATGAACGCTTTCCTTCCTCTCTGGCAACTGAGTTAAGAAGGACAACTGTAAATCTTTGTAGTGACTGAGTGTATTGATACACAATCCAAAGTGTAATGAATAACTTTACCATGCTCAAAGGGATATTCAATGTATGCTTTTTATTTGTAACCATCTACCTATAGGTGCCCTTCTTTGCCAGGCATTGGAAAAACTCCCTGGTCTTTGTGATGGAATCTGTGTTTGAAATTCACTGCTCGACTGAAGGGCCTTACAGATAATTGTGTGTGGGGTACTTAGGTAGTCATTCAAAAATATTATCAATACTATTATTGCACACAGAGTCCATGCAACTTATGTAACTTGTTTAAGCACATTTTTACTCCTGAACTTATTTAGGTTTGCCATAAGGGGTTGAATACTATTGACTAAGGACATTTTATCTTTACATTTTTAATTCATTTGTAAAACTTCTAAAAACATAATTCCACGTTTACATTATGGTGTATTGTGTGTAGGCCAGTGACACAACATCTCAATTTAATCCATTTTAAATTAGGCTGCAACACAACAAAATTTGGAAAAAGTCAAGGGGTGTGAATACTTTCTGAAGGCACTGTACCACAATCAAATGTTGAAATGAGTTGAAACCTTAAACAGCAGAACATAAAAAAATAAAAAAATAGAATTAATTGTTATCCAAAGATCGAAGTGGGCTTAATGGGTACGCTTTCCCTAGCTGAACGCACTTACACATTCTACCTCCTTGATAATTGCTACCACATTTGTTGTGTTTACTATAAGAACAACACCCTGTGTTTTTAAAGTGTCATTACCAACTGCACTTTGAGCTACTCTGTCTGTCAAACTGCATTTGTGCAGGTTATTGGTGAGCCTGGGAAGTTTTATGTGAGGGGTACTTTGTCTGTGTGTGCGTGTATCCAGACAGCGAGAGAAAAAGTGAGAGAGCAAACGAGAGAGAGGTAATCGTCTCTTTTCTGTCAACAAGTAAAAGCAAATGAGGTCTTCAGTGACAGACCCCAAATGACTCATCAAAGGAAGAGGTGGCTCTCTCTCTCCCTCCCTCCATATAGCCGTTTACAGAGAAAGGTGTATTGTCCCGACCAGGGGCTACTCAAAGGGCACTTTAATTTAACCACAGAGAGATGCGGTGATGTGGTGGCGGAGAGCGCGGCGTGTCTTAAACTCTCATTTAAACAGTCTCTTCACTCAACTATTTTGCTAATTAGCTGCCACTGAGCTGTTCTCTCTCAAAGACAGAAGGGAGAAACACTTTGTCAGCTTCATTCACTCATTCTCTTTTTGATTAATGAAATTATATTTTTGGGTCTCTGCTTCGGTCAGTGATAAACATGTGTTTGTTTCAGAGGACTATAACACCAATGTCAATTAGATGTTTGGCCACACTGGCTCCTGCTGTGTCCTCTCTGCCTGAAGTCTGCCCACAGACCTACAGTATCTATCTCACACAGCACAGATTGACCAGGGTGATTCCAATTGGAGATTTATATTCCTTCTAAATGAACTGTAGGCAATCATACTATGTGAGGCGGACGCAATATATCCATCATAGTAGCTATATGACTCCGATGTACCGGTGTGCAGTTACATGCACCACCAAGGGCATTTGTTGTTGGAATATTAAAGCTCTGCCACCGACATCACTGGCCTGTCTGTATCAGCTATTTCTCAGTACCATACCAGCTCTGTCAGTGACCCCATCACTGTCGCTCCGTTGGCTTCCAGGGGTGTGTATTTATGGATGCCAAGTGAAGCCAGACTTCCAAACAAAAATGTACCAAGACAAATATAAAATATACATAAAATAATGCTGTCTGGTCATAAAGAGTATGACATTGTTGCCACATGTAGCATTGAATGCAAGGGAAGCCAGCAAGCATTTGGGATCCCTTGACAAATAAAGTATAAAATAATACCCAATCAGCGTTGAGCTAAACTGAGTGAGATCAACTGTGAATGGTCCTGGCCCACCCAAAAAAAAGGGTTAAGGGAAGCCATCTTGGAATTGACGTCTCTCCTCTCTTAACAACCTTGATTTGTTGCATCTCGTTGTGCTGGTGTCCTCCGTTGGCTAGTTAGCTAGCTAGCAAAAATTGTCACTCTCCTAAATAACCCATGGATGGAGATAGGGATTTGGACTTGTGGTTTAACTTAATTCTCCGTACTGACTAGGTATCCCTCTTTCCACATCCAATTTAGCTTACGTTGATTGGACTATATTGTTTTTGGTATCTTTTAGTAGACTTTACTTACTTACAAGCCCTGAACCAACAATGCAGTTTTAAGAAAACAGAGTAAAGATTTTTTTTTTTTAAATATATGAATTGTTGATGAATTGTTCAGCAGCCTTATGGCTTGGGGGTAGAAGCTGTTAAGGAGCCTTTTGGACCTAGACTTGGCACTCCGGTACCGCTTGCTGTGCGGTAGCAGAGAGAACAGCCTATGAGTCCTGGAGTCTTAGGCAATTTTTGTTGGTCCTTCCTCTGACTCCGCCTAGTATATGCAGTACCAGTCAAAGTTTATTTTAAGGGTTTTTCTTTATTTGGACTATTTTCTATACTGTAGAATAATAGTGAAGATAACACATATGAAGTTATGTAGTAACTAAAACAGTGTTAAACACATCAAAGTAGATTTTATATTTGAGATTCTTCGAAGTGGCCACCCATCGCTTTGAAAACAGCATTGCACACTCTTGGCATTCTCTCAACCAGCTTCATGAGGTGGAATGGAATGCATTTAAATTAACAGGTGTGCCATGTTAAAAGTTAATTTGTGGAATGTCTTTCATTTGAGCCAATCAGTTGTCTTGTGACAAGGTAGGGGGTATACAGAAGATAACCCTATTTGGTAAAAGACAAAGTTTATATTACGGCATGAACAGCTCAAATAATCAAAGAGAAACAACAGTCCATCATTACTTTAAGACAGTCATTCTGAAAAATGTCAAGATCTTTGAAGGTGTCTTAAAAGTGCTGTCGCAAAAACCATCCAATTCTATACTGAAACTGGCTCTCGTGAGGACCGCCACTGGAAAGGAAGACCCAGAGTTACATCTGCTGCAGAGGATACGTTTATTAGAGTTAACTGCACCACGGATTGCAGCCCAAATAAATGCATCACAGAGTTCAAGTAACTGATACATCAACATCAACTGTTCAGAGGAGACTGTGTGAATCCGGCCTTCATGGTCGAATTGCTGCAAAGAAACCACTAGTAAAGGACACCAATAATAAGAAGAGACTTGTTAGGGCCAAGAAACACAAGCAATGGACATTAGACTGGTGGAAATCTGTCCTTTGGTCTGATGAGTCCAAATTTGATATTTCTGGTTCCAAGCGCCATGTCTTTGTGAGATGCAGAGTAGATGAACGGATGATCTCTGCACGTGTGGTTCCCACCGTGAAGCATGGAGTAGGAGTGTGATGGTGTGGGGCAGCTTTGCTGGTGACACTGTGTATAAGACAGTAGTTTTGGAATTGTTAGTTAGATTACTTGTTGGTTATTACTGCATTGTCGGAACTAGAAGCACAAGCATTTCGCTACACTCACATTAACATCTGCTAACCATGTGTATGTGACAAATAAAATTTGATTTGATTTGATTGTCTGTGATTTATTTCAAATTGAAGTCACACTTAACCAGCATGGCTGCATTCTGCAGCGATAGAGGATCCCATCTGGTTTGAGCTTAGTGGGACTATCATTTGTTTTTCAACAGGACAATGACCCAAAGCACACCTCCAGGCTTTGTACGGGCTATTTGACCAAAAAGGAAAGTGATGGAGTGTTGCATCAGATAACCTGGCCTCCATAATCACCTGACCTCAACCCAATTGAGATGGTTTGGAATGAGTTGGACCGCAGAGTGAAGGAAAAGCAGCCAACAAGTGCACAGCATATGTGGGAAGTCCTTCAAGACTAGTTTGATAAGCAGACACCTCACAAGTCATCAAATGGCAGCTTCATTAAATAGTACCCACAAAACACCAGTCTCAGTGTCAACAGTTAAGAAGCGATTCCGGGATGCTGGCCTTCTAGGCAGAGGTGCAAAGAAAAAGCCATATCTTAGACTGGCCAATAAGATTAAGATGGGCAAAAGAACACAGACACTGGACAGCAGCACTCTGACTAGAAGGCCAGCATCCCGGAGTCGCCTCTTCACGGTTGACGTTGAGACTGGTGTTTTGTGGGTAATATTTAATGAAGTTGCCAGTTGAGGACTTTTGAGGCATCTGTTTCTCAAACAAGATGTACTTGTCCTCTTGCTCAGTTGGGCAACGGGGCCTCACACTCCTCTTTCTATTCTGGTTATTGCCAGTTTGCACTGTTCTGTGAAGGGAGTAGTACACAGCATTGTACGAGATTACATTACAAAAAACTTAGTAGCGGATATTCCATCAGTCACATATAAAATTATACTTCAGACACATCAGATGATACAGTATCCCATCAAGCTGAATATAGACACCTTCTAAAGTAAACAATCTCAGAGCCCCTCTCTTGTAATCATTGTCATTTTGACCTGTTGCATTGACATACAATTCTGTACAAACTTTCCCTGGGACATAAACGTAATCAAAATATAAAACCTGTTGTTTAACAAATCTGCTAAAAAAAGTTGGTGCTGACTTATCAGCTCAAGATTCTGTACTAAAACATTTCCTTGGATCTACTTCATTCTGGACACAGTTCCATGTAATGGAAACAGATTATTGTTTTAGATGATATTACCTTCTTACTTAAATCCCTGGGATACCCAAACTTTAGAATTGAGTAATAAATTGTCAAAAATGTCTTGTTAAATGATTCATACCTCTGTGCCAAATTTCCCCACTGTCTCTTTAAGAGCCTGTTTGATTTCAGTGTGTACTGGCGGCTATCTATTGTTCCACAGGAAGCTCCTCCTGGGGGAGTGGTTAAATTTGCCTGCTTACTCATTGTTTGGGATATCATTGAAAACTCCAGAAGGAGTACCATAAATTGTAGCCTTAAGTTTAGTTAACAGAAAAGCATGTTCAACATTCATTGGTTCTATTTATAGGTTTATTGGTTAGGGGTAAGTCAAGTCCCGTACAATCATACCTCAAATGATCCAAAAAGGGACCACTCTGAACATTGCTCATAATACTTTTTACACCACTTACGTATGTCTACGTGTGGGTGTGCAAGTCGTAAATTATTTTACATTTGATTTTTATTGTTATTTCATCAGATCTCTAGCAACACATTATACATTTGTGTTTACATTCCTCCTCTACACCAGTGTTCTATTCATACAGGGGTTGTGTCACGTCTTTCTTCTGTTGAAGCAGAGGCGGAACAAAACGCAGCGTGGTTATTTAGATACATCTTTAATAAGGATGAAAATAAAACAATATACAAAAACAAGAAACGTGTAACAAACACAAAGACAGGAACAATCACTCACAAAACCCAACACAAAACAGGCTACCTAAATATGGCTCCCAATCAGAGACTAACACCTGCCTCTGATTCAGAACCATATCAGGCCCAAACACAGAAACAGACAAACAAGACATCCAACATAGAATGCCCACACAGATCACACCCTGACCAAAAAAAAACATAGAACATACAAAGCAAGCTATGGTCAGGGTGTGACAGGTTGAAATATTAATATTAACTAGTGTTCAATTTAACAGCATATTCAGGAATAGTACTTTCTCCTTTCATATCTCCATACAGAATCCCCTTATAACGTTATAAATCTTTAGGTTTTCACCTTCACACCGCCGCAACAATCACAGCGCAGCAGCCCGAGAGGTACACATATCTTTCATATCAAGGAAATCAGTGTCCGGGGGCTGTTACCTTCTCAAATCTTTCAATTGCTTCTCCTGTCAGTGCTCACTACCTGTAGATCGATGGGCGGCGGTGGACAGAACCCCTAAATAACGTATATATCTAAAAACTCAGCTCACACAGAACTGATTGGGATATCCATTCTTTCACGCACTCAGTAATCCTCTTTCACACTGGAGCTAGTCCCCTGACAGCTCTCATTCACTCTGTACAGTCAGCTTAATATCCACATTTCAATCTCTTGTTATACAAATTTCAATCATCTTATTATCTACATTTCAATCAGCTTAATATCCAAATTTCAATTTTGTAATTTCTTATTATCCATATTTCAATCTTAATAGTAATCATTTCAATCCATTTATTATCCAAATTTCAATCAGCTTAATATGTCATATCTCACAATCACACAACTTTCACATCCACATTCACTTTGTACTATCCCTTATTACTCATGTGCATCTTCAATGATTCTCTTGTCATTATTTGGTACCATATGCACCATATGTATCCTGTACATATTTAATAACACCATATATTCAAAAACACCTTGTGTTATATGTAGTTGCTACAGACCATGTAGACATTTCTTATACATAAATGCCTACAGACAGCTGTCAGCTGGGCTTTCCATGGTACCGTTACGCCCTCGCCCTAGTCCTCTTATAAAACTAGTGAATAGCCTTCTCTCTATAAGACTATGGGTATCTTTTTATGCGTTACTTGCCTTGATTTTATTTTTCATCATTTATTTATATTGTTATACAGATTCATTTCAATTGACTTACTGAAATGCAGTTGCCGTCCCTCAATTGTTCGCGGATGATGTGTCTCCTCCTGGGCAGCTCACAGTAAGGGTCTGGTCTGGGCAGGTCTCGCCGTCTTTTGGTCATACAGGAAGTTCCTCCTCCACGCTTCATAAAATGCGCCGCCAGTTTTCACTGCAGACCCCACTGGAGAGCTCCGCAAGCAGAATCAATCATCCTGTTAGTTGATGCCAAATTGTTGTTTAAATTCTTACACAGGGACACTCAAAGTCAATCTTAAATGAATCATTGTTTATTGTCAGTGCACTCTAGAGGTTCCAACAAACTTGATGCACCAAAGTGAATGTCTGTCTTGAGCTCTAACGTGGCAGTACTGTTAGTTCCCTTATATACTGACAAAATATATGAGCATGATTTAGCTTATTCATCATTCAGAATTAATATTTTTTTAATTCATATGACAACCAATACTGGGTCATGCATGTGACAGACCAATACCTCACGAAGATGAGACCTTGAAATTGAGATATACCTTTCTCTAAACAAAGTTCTGGGCGTACTGCCAAATTGCAGATACAGATAGTGAGGATTCGTTCAATCAGTCACTTGCATAAACACCAAGGAACTTGAAACTCTCGACCCGCTCCACTACGGCCCCATCGATGTGAATGGGAGCGTGTTTGTCTCTCTTTTTCCTGTAGTATTTGGTCAAATCAAATCAAATGTTATTTTTCAGTAAGCAGTGAAATGCTTACTTACAAGCCCTTAACCAACAATGCAGTTTAAGGGGAAAAAAGTTACAAATAATTAAAGAGCAGCAGTAAAATAACAATTGCGAGGCTCTATACAGGGGGTGCCGGTACAGAGTCAATGTGCAGGGACACCGGTTAGTTGAGGTAATTGAGGCAATATGTACGGATAGAGAGAGTTATTAAAGTGACTATGCATAGAGTATAACAGAGAGTAGCAACAGTGTAAAAGAGGGGGGGGGGGCAATGCAAATGATATGGGTAGCCATTTGATTAGATGTTCAGGAGTCTTATGGCTTGGGGGTGGAAACTGTTTAGAAGCCTCTTGGACCTAGACTTGGGGCTCCGGTACCGCTTGCCGTGCGATAGCAGAGAGAACAGTCTATGACTAGGGTGGCTGGAGTCTTTGATCATTTTTAGGGCCTTCCTCTGCCTGGTATAGCAGTCCTGGATGGCAGGAAGCTTGGCCACCATGACGTACTGGGCCGTACGCACTACCCTCTGTAGTGCCTTGCAGTCGGAGGCTGAGCAGTTGCCATACCAGAAAGTGATGCAACCTGTCAGGATGCTCTCAATGGTGCAGCTGTAGTACCTTTTGAGGATCTGAGGACCCATGCCAAATCTTTTCAGTCTCCTTAGGGGGAATATGTTTTGTTGTGCCTTTCACGACTGTCTTGGTGTGTTTTCCCTCAATGTGTCTTGCTCACGTGGAGAGAGAGGTTGTTGTCCTGGCACCACACTAAGCACGCACCCCGGAGGGGGCCATGTGTTGAGGATCAGCATGGCAGATGTGCTGTTGCCTACCCTTACCACCTGTGGGAGACCCGTCAGGAAATCCAGGATCCAGTTGCAGAGGGGAGGTGTTTAGTCCCAAGGTCCTTAGCTTAGTGATGAGCTTTGTGGGCACTATGGTGTTGAACACTGAGCTGTAGTCAATGAACAGCTTTCTCACATAGGTGTTCCTGTCGTCCAGGTGGAAAATAGCAGTGTGGAGTGCAATTGAGATTGCGTCATCTGTGTATCTGTTGGGGCAGTATGAGAATTGGAGTACATGTGAGCCATGACCAGCCTTTCAAAGCACTTCATAGCTACCGACGGCAGTCATTTAGGCAGGTTACCTTCACTATTTGGCACAGGGACTATGATGGTCTGCTTGAAACATGTAGGTATTACAGACTTGGTTAGGGAGAGGTTGAAAAAGCGACTTGCCAGTTTGTCTGCCGATGCTCTGAGTTTGTCCGTCTGTTTGTCCATCTGGCCCCACGGCCTTGTGAATGTTGACCTGTTTAAAGGTCTTGCTCACATTGGCTATGGAGAGTGTGATCACACAGTCGTCCGGAACAGCTGATGCTCTCATGCATGGTTCAGTGTTGCTTGCCTCGAAACGAGCTAACCAGTCTGGTTAGCTCGCGTCACTGGGCAGCAGGTGGCTGGGTTTCCCTTTGTAGTCCGTAATAGTTTGCAAGCCCTGGCACATCCAACGAGCATCTAAATAGCAAGATGGCGCCGACATACATTGCAACTCTGCTTCTAGCTCCTAAGCAACTTTGCTGTATTTTTTGGAGCTGTGTGCTATTTCTTACATTATTAGCCCAGAACGTTTTTTGTGTTATTAGATACAGCCAGAAATAACTTCAGGATATTAGAGTGGCGTTAACTCCCCAGCATTACGACTTTCCTTAATTGGATCCTTTGTTCGTACCCACCAGGGCAATTAAACTTATCCCAGAGGCTGCTCCAAGACACCGCCGACGGAGAAGAGGTATTCGGAATGAACTTCTAGTCTGACTCAGGATGCATGCACACTATCTTCCATTACTCGCTAATGTTCAGTCTCTGGACAATAAAGTAGACAAGCTCAGGGCGAGGATCTCCTTCCAGAGAGACATCAGGAATTGTAACATTCTGTTTCACGGAATCAGGGCTCTCTCCAGATATACTGTCCCCTTTCATACAGACAGTTGGGTTCTCAGTACATCGCACAGGCAGGAATAAAGTACTCTCCGGGGGGAAGAATGGTGGTGGAGTATGTTCCATGATTATCTACTCATGGTGTGATTATGATAACGTATAGAAACTCAAGTCCTTTTGTTTACCTCACCTAGAATACCTCACAATCAAATGCTGACCGTATTACCTCCCAAGATAATTATCTTCGCTTATAGTCACAGCCACGTATATTCCCCCTCAAGCCGATACCACGACGGCCCTCAAGGAACTACACTGGACTTGTAACAAAGCAAATTTGAGGAAAACGTTACCGAAGTTCTGTCAACACATTGACTGTAGTACTCGCGCTGCTAAAAAGCTCGACCACTGCTACTCCCCCTTCCGGATGCCAGCAAATCAGATCACTACTCCATTTTGCTCTTATAGGCAGAAACTACAGGAAGTACCCGTGCTAAGGTCTATTCAGCACAGGTCTGACCAATCGGAAATCCATGGTTCAAGATTGTTTTGATCATGTGGACTGGGATATGTTCCGGGTAGCCTCTGAGAATAACATTGACGTACACGGTGACTGAGTTCATCAGGAAGTGTATAGGGGATGTTGTTCCCACTGTGACTATTAAAACCTACCCAAACCAGAAACAGTGGATAGATGGCAGCATTCATGCGAATCACTGAATATAACCATGGCAAGTTGACTGGGAATATGGTTGAAAACAAACAGTGTAGTTATTCCCTCCATAAGGCAATCAGACAGGCAAAACGTCAGTACAGTGTCAAAGTGGAGATGCCATTCAACAGCTCAGACACGAGATGTGTGTGGCAGGGTCTACAGACGATCACAGATTACAAAGGGAAAACCAGCTACGTCCTGCTCCCGGACAAGCTAAACACATTTACCCACTTTGAGGATAACACAGTGCCACCGATGTGGCCAGCTCTCAAAGACTGTGGGATCTCATACTCCATGGGCAATGTGAGTAAGACATTTAAGCGTGTTAGCAAGGCTGCCGGCCCAGACAGCATCCCCAGAGCATGCGCTGACCAGCTGATTGAAGTTTTTACGGATACATTCAATCTCTTCCTATCCCGGTATGCTGTCCCCTCTTGCTTCAAGATGTCCACTATTGTTCTTCTACCCAAGAAAGGAAAGGTAACTGAACTAAATGACTATCGCCCCGTAGCACTCACTTCTGTCATCATGAAGTGATTTGAGAAGCTATTTAAGGATCATATCACCTCTACTTTACCTGACACCCTAGACCCACTTGAATTGAAATACCACCCCAATTGTTCCACAGATGATGTAATCGCCATCGTACTGCACACTGCCCTATCCCATCTGGACAAGAGGAATACCTACAGTATGTAAGAATGCTGTTCATTGACTATAGCTCAGCCTTCAACACCATTAAGCTCGAGGCCCTGGGTCTGAACCCCGCTCTGTGCAACTGGGTCCTGGACTTCCTGACAGGCCTCCCCAGGTGGTGAAGGTAGGAAACAACACCTCCACTTCGCTGAGCCTCAACACAGGAGCCCCAAAAGGGTGCGTGCTCAGCCCCCTCCTGTACTCCCTGTTTACCCATGACTGCGTGGCCACGCCTCCAACACAATCATCAAGAGGGAACACGCCCCTATCCACATCGACGGAACCGCAGTGGAGAAGCTTCAAGCTCCTCGGCGTACACATCACTGACAATCTGAAATGGTCCACCAAGACAGACAGTGTGGTGAAGAAGGCGCAACAGTGCCTCTTAAACCTCAAGAAGCTGAAGAAATTTGGCTTGGCCCCGAAGACCTTCACAAACTTTTACAGATGCACAATGGAGAGCATTTAGCCTGGCTGTATCACTGCTTGGTACGGCAACTACACAGCCCGCAACCGCGGGGCTCTGCATAGGGTGGTGCGGTTTGCCAAAAAGATAATCAAGGACATCAACCACCTGAGCTACGGCCTGTTTACCCCGTTACCATCCAGACGGAGAGGTCAGTACAAGTACATCAAAGCTGGGACTGAGAGACTGAAAAACAGCTTCTATCACAAGGCCATCAGGCTGTTAAATAGCCATCATTAGCCGGCTACCACCCGGCTACTCAACCATGCACCTTAGAGGCTGCTGCCCTATATACGTAGACATGCACTCACTGGTCACTTTAATAATGGAAAAGTCACTTTAATAATGTTTACATACTGCTTCCACATTTCATGTGTATACACTGTGTTCCATTCTACTGTATTTTAGTCAATCCCACTCCGACATTGCTCGTCCTAATATTTATATATTTCTTAATTCCATTCTTTTACTTTTAGATTTGTGTGTATTGTTGTGAATTGTTAGATACTACTGCACTGTTGGAGCTAGGAACACAAGAATTTCACTACACCCGCAAATATGTGTATGTGACCAATAAAATTGGATTTGATATTTTTATTTATTTCACCTTTATTTAACCAGGTAGGCAAGTTGAGAACAAGTTCTCATTTACAATTGCGACCTGGCCAAGATAAAGCAAAGCAGTTCGACACATACAACGACACAGAGTTACACATGGAGTAAAACAATCATACAGTCAATAATACAGTATAAACAAGTCTATATACGATGTGAGCAAATGAGGTGAGATAAGGGAGGTAAAGGCAAAAAAAAGGCCATGGTGGCAAAGTAAATACAATATAGCAAGTAAAACACTGGAATGGTAGATTTGCAGTGGAAGAATGTGCAAAGTAGAAATAAAAATAATGAATAGGATTCACTAGGATTGCCGCTTCTGGATGAGCATTTTCTTGTTTGCTTATGGCCTTATACAGCTCATTGAGTGCGGTCTTAGTACCAGCGTCCGTTTGTGGTGGTAAATAGACGGCTGCGAAAAAATATTGATGAAAACTCTCTTAGTAGATAGTGTGGTCTACAGCTTATCATAAGGTACTATACCTCAGATGAGAAATACCTTGAGACTACCTTAAACCAGTTGAAGCTCGGGGGGCGATATTTCATTATTGGATAAAAAACGTGCCCGTTTTAAGCGCAATATTTTGTCACGAAAAGATGCTTGACTATGCATAGAATTGCCAGCTTTGGAAAGAAAACACTGACGTTTTCAAAGCTGTAAAGATATTATCTTTGGGTGCCCCAGAACTGATCTTACAGGCGAAACCAAGATGCAACTTCAACCAGGAAATGAGCAGGATTTGAGGCTCTGTTTCCCATTCGCTCCTTATATGGCTGTGAATATGCTGTGAACGAGCTTATGCGCTCTGCCGTTCCTCCAAGATGTCTGCAGCATTGTGACGTATTTGTAGGCATATCATTGGAAGATTGGCCATAAGAGACTACATTTGCCAGGGTCCCGTCCGGTGTCCTTTGTCCACGTTGGTGCGTAACTCTCAGCGGCAAAACTTTTACCATGCGATACAGACAGCGAGGTATCATTCCTGGAAGTGTGCATCATTGAAGAGATATATGAAAAACACCTTGAGGATTGGTTCTAAACAACGTCTGCCATGTTTGTCGATATTATGGAGTTAATTTGGAAAAAAGTTTGGCGTTTGGATAACTGAATTTTCGTTTTTTTTTGGTAGCCAAACGTGACGCCAAACGGACCGATTTCTCCTGCACAAAAAAATCTTTCAGGAAAAACTAACTGAGAGTCTCCTCATTTAAAACATCCGAAGTTCTTCAAAGGTAAAAGATTTATTTGAATGTTTTTTCTGTTTTTTGTGAAAATGTTTCCTGCTGATGCTAATGCTAAATGCTACGCTAGTTATCAGTACTGTTACACAAATGCTAGTTTGCTATGCTTGAGAAGCATATTTTTGAAAATCTGAGATGACAGTGTTGTTAACAAAAGGCTACGCTTGAGAGTTAGCATATTAATTTCATTTAATTTGCGATTTTCATGAATAGTTAACGTTGCGTTATGGTATTGAGCTTGAGGCTATGATTACGCTACCGGATCCGGCATGGCTCAGCGCAAGAAGTTAATATTAAACAGCTGTCATTAACAAATAGACACACAACCCCACCTCTCGTCTTACCGGATGTAGCTGTTCTGCCGATGCATGGAAAACTCAGCCAACTGTATATTATCGTGTCGTCATTCAGCCACGACTTGGTGAAACATAAGATATTACAGTTTTTAATGTCCCGTTGGTAGGATAGTCTGGAATGGAGCTCATCCAGTTTATTCTCCAGTGATTGCACGTTGTCCAATAGAACAGATTGTAGAGGCAGTTAACCACTTGCCGACGAATTCTCACAAGGCACCCTGATCTGCGCCCCCAGTATCTCCTTTTTTTTATTCATGCGAATGACGTGAATTTGGGTCTTGTCCGGGAGCAACAATATATCCTTCGCGTCAGACTCGTTAAAGAAAAATCTTTGTCCAGTTCAAGGTGAGTAATCACTGTTCTGATATCCAGAAGATTTTTCGGTCATAAGAGACTGTAGCATCAACATCATGTACAAAATAAGTTACAAACAATGCGAAAAAACACAAAACCACACACCACTACTGCTGGCATCTACTGTATCCTTCTTATCTCTCAGGGCCGTCACAACACTGCTGGTGACATGAGTTTCCTAGGCCAGTTCCCCCATAGAGATACTATTAAATTAATATATGAGCTATGACATAAACCCTCAAAGTTATTTATGCTTTGAGGGTACTCTAATTTCTAATTCTATAGGTTCCCCCTGTCTCTCTCCCATCCTGGTCCACTCTCTTTCTTCTTTCCCTCTCCTCCCCTTTTCCTCAATCTTCTCCTCTCTTCCCTCCTCCGCTCAGAAGGTGCCATCAATGTCCAGAATCCCCCTTGTCCCCCCCATCTCCTCCTTCCTTCTTTCCTCCTCCTCTAAGAATGGGACAGTAGTGTCTGTGGCTGCAGCAGGATCAGATACTGTTGGTGATTTAGTGGCTGCGTCTCTACACTGGCGGCAGGAGAGGGATTGCAGCGTGTCTCTTATCTCTTCACATGCCACACGTCCTCACTTTTACACCCAGCTCTCCACATCTCCAGCCATCCCTCATCCTCCTAGCCTCATGCCATATTCCCTACTTCTCCTCTTCTACTGGATAGGCAGCAGGAGGATGCTACTCTCAGTGTGAGTTGTTACACAGGTTGTGTGTGCGTGTGCATGTGTGTGTGTGAGACAGCCAAGCCATTTGCAGTCCATATTTATGAGATGAGGTGTGGTTTTAGTTTCATAACATGCGTAATGCGTACACTCTCACTTTCAAGTCTGTCTTTAACTAGCTCCAGTGGCGAAACGTGACTATTTGACCTAGGCCTTCAGTTGGGGGGGGGGAATCTTCTCATACTTCAAACTCAAAAATCAAGAACAATTACCGAAACATCAACACTTATCGCGCACAATATTATATCGAACTCTAATGCAGGCAGAGAAATCCTTTTTGATGACATGATGAAATAAGCAAACAAGCCTGAGTCACGCATCAGGCTGTCACTCACACGCCCAGCGTGGAATAATACAACCAGCAATAACAACCACTTAAACAACCTATGGTAATCTAACACCATCAACAGTGGCACATCAAAGATGACAGGCTCGTGGTGCTGAAAGGACAGCAACCGTAATCTGTGTAGGAGAGAACACTTTTTGTAAAACAGATAGATAGAGAGGAGTCACACACAGCATACTGTTTAAAGCAACCCATTCATAAAAAGCTAATAGGTCCTAATCATAACAATACAAAAACACAACCATTAAGCATTTCCAATTCAGAATTTACAACTATTATTTCCCATTGCAAACATGTTTATCACGTCTACGTGAACGGATTATCTCCGCATCTCTGCATATTTCCCACCGCACAGCATGGAGGAGGAGGTGTGATGGTGTGGGGGTGCTTTGCTGGTGACACTGTGTGATTTATTTCAAATTCAAGGCACACTTAACCAGCATGTCTACCACAGCATTCTGCAGCGATACACCATCCCATCTGGTTTGCATTTGTTTTTCAACAGGACAATGACGCAACACACCTCCAGGCCATGTAAGAGCTATTTTACCAAAAAGGAGAGTGATGGAATGCTGCATCCGATGACCTGGCCTCCACAATCGAGATGGTTTGAGATGAGTCGGACCGCAGAGTGAAGGAAAAGCAGCCAACAAGTGCTCCGCATATGTGGGAACTCCTTCGAGACTGTTGGAAAAGCATTCCAGGTGAAGCTGGTTGAGAGAATGCCAAGAGTGTGCATAGCTGTCATCAAGGTGAAGGGTGGCGATTGGAAGAATCTCAAATGTCAATAATATTTTGATTTGTTTAACCGTTTTTTTGGTTACTACATGATTCCATATGTGTTATTTCACAGTTTTGATGTCTTCCCTATTATTCTACAATGTAGAAAATAGTAAAAAAATAAAGAAAAACCCTTGAATGAGTAGGTGTTCTATACCCTCAAGGTTCATCGGGAAATCCTGAAGGAAGGTCAGGGGTTGCATCTCTTTGACTTGCTTCAGGGTATCACTCTCACTCATCTTTGGGGACAGGTTGGACATGATGTAGTGCACGTCCACCTAAGAAACATACAAAGAATACGATTTAGTACACTAAAATAAGTCATGTAATCACAACATAGATTCAGAAGTTGGCCATAACATATTGACATCGCCAATTACGAAGAGACTGGGACAGTGTTCCGGGTTCTTCTCCATGACATCAACAAGATGGTACACACCTGTAAGCCTTCTCACAGCTGCTTCAACAGAATTTGGCAGAAAAAAAGCAGATAAATAAAAATGTAGCAGGCCAAATTGTTGGGGGAAGAGGCTGTCTATCATAACCTACACCCCGAATTCAGCTTCAGCACCATTCTCTCAAGCCTTGCACGCATGTGCTCCTGCTGCTGAGGAGAGAGAGAGCAACAGAGGAGCCTTGGCCTAGGCTACTGTTGATTCCTAAAATGGAGGCCTTTTTCTTTGAAGTAAAACAAAAGTTAGTGGAAAAACAGTATTCCTATAATGAAGAGCCTACGCTTTAAAATTGTCGTGGACTGTAACGACGGGTGAGTGAAATGAGTGAGGAGTCAGATGCAGAGAGCGAAATGAACGGGAAAACGCTTTAATGTCCTTCAAATCGTAACAGGTCCAAAACATGGGTGAATGCCCAAAACACTGGCGCTAAACCAACCCAAAACTTAGACGCACACTGGACAGCGAAAAACCCCAAACCAAAACACGATACATCACCAAACGTAACAACCAACAAGCCCGCACAAACATCAGCGGGCAAAACTAACTGAAATAACACCCATCCCAAAACCCCAACAAGGTACAGCTGAAAACATTTAGACAAAAACAAACGAAAAGGAAAAAGGGATCGGTGGCAGCTAATAGACCGGCGACGACGACCGCCGAGCGCCACCCGAGGAAGGGGAGCCACCTTCGGTGGTATTCGTGACATGGACTAAGATGAGAAGAATGCAGGGTACTGTGCAACTCCTTATTCATGTAGCATACAATTTTGGAACATATTTAATTCATCATTATTATTATTACTGTATATCATTTTATTGTTGTAAGCCTGTTTATTAATCCAAAACTTCTTTAAATATGCAAAACCTGTTTTGTTAGATGCAGGTTCCCTAAACAGGGGACCTTACGTGGTTCTGGTAGTGTTTCTGATTTACATTTTTGTTTATAAATCAAGCTGTGGACGCCGTAAATCGAAATTCATTGAGCGAATGTTCCCACGGACACAGTAGTATTATTTTCTGAGCCTGTGTGACATACAGTGGGATGTGAAATCTGAAACCACTTGAAGCTGGGATGTCCCTCCTACCATTTCATTCGCTCTTCCAACTGTCCATCAACTCCTGGCTGAGCCCTACATCACAGTTACTGACAAAGCACGTGCTGCAATTATTACATCATAGAGCAGCAGGAGAGAGTGGTTTCATCACGGAAGCACATTCAGAGATGGATTTATAGCTATTCATCTAAAATATTTAATAGATTTTAAATAAACAAACACTTTCTGTTTCTCATAGATGGACAGAATTAATATGAGAAAAAGGCAAGTTCCTAATGAGTTCAGCAAACCAAGCTAAAGCTCTGTGAGACTTTCACAGCAGTGGGGGCAGATGTTTTGATCAAGAGAGAAATATGCACATTTTCTCTAACCCTATACATACAAATATGTATTTTACAGTTATAAAGAAGGTGAAATCTTATAGTTAGTCATTTTATAATTCATTATGTTATATTTAGAAAGCATATAAGTAATTTCAGACATTATTCATACAGTTTTGTTGAATAGGAAATACATCATAAAATACTTCATATTTTTATCAGTAAGGTGAGATTTGAACCTTTCTTTTAGCATGCCACATTTCTAGTTATTGGTTATGGCCCTCTCATGATAAATAATTACTTTCGGGGATTACGTAGCTTACATTTTCCATTACATTTAATTTCATTGCACTGACTAAATTAAATTCGGTCCGTCTTTTTAACTGTGTGCTCCGTATTTAGTGAAGATAGATTATAAGTAG
Organism: Oncorhynchus keta; assembly: GCF_023373465.1. Classification (NCBI taxonomy): domain Eukaryota; kingdom Metazoa; phylum Chordata; class Actinopteri; order Salmoniformes; family Salmonidae; genus Oncorhynchus; species Oncorhynchus keta. Next base: position 36,008,639 of record NC_068449.1, on the reverse strand, counting down.
GTCTGTTGTAAAATAAATAACATCAGTCTATTTCTGTCATTTGTTGGGTATGGTAGGCACTTATTTTTGTTTGTAATTACTGCAACATGGCCTACTCAAAACTTTTGTGAAGATTTAAACCAGTTCGCAAGTGTTTTGTTTAATTCTGCTGAGACATTCTCTTTGGCCAATTTTTACACAGATTGTTGCTCAAATTTTAACTGCCTGCTCAAATTTTCCCTATGGCTTGACATAAAGAAATGCATGTCGGTATTTATCTCTCTCTATGTAGCTAGGCATAATCTTCTCTTCCTTTATATAGCCTGTATATATTTTTAAAATATTAATATCTCAGCCTATAGGCCTATGCATTTATGTAATCAAAACAACCACATAAAGGATTCAGAATTCATAAAGGTCATGTTAACCTCTTTAACCTATGGGGGCGCTATTTCATTATTGGATAAAAAAAACGTGGCCGTTTTAAGCGCAATATTTTGTCACAAAAAGATGCTCGACTATGCCTATAATTGACAGCTTTGGAAAGAAAACACTCTGACGTTTCCAAAACTGCAAAGATATTATCTGTGAGTGCCCCAGAACTGATGCTACAGGCGAAACCAAGATGAAACTTCAAACAGGAAATGAGCACGATTTTTGAGGCTCTGTTTTTCATTGTCTCCTTATATGGCTGTGAAAGCGGCAGGAATGAGCCTGCCCTTTCTATCGTTTCTCCAAGTTGTCTGCAGCATTGTGACGTATTTGTAGGCATATCATTGGAAGATTGGCCATAAGAGACTACATTTACCAGGTGTCCGCCCGGTGTCCTTTGTTGAAATTGCTGCGCAATCTCCAAGCTGCTCGCATTCATCCATGTGATTGAGATAGAGAGGAGAATTCCAGGAACGATATATCATGAAGAGATATGTAAAAAACACCTTGAGGATTGATTCTAAACAACGTTTACCATGTTTCAGTCGATATTATGGAGTTAATGTGGAAAAAAGTTTGGCGTTTTGATGAATGAATTTTCGGGTTTTTTTGGTAGCCAAACATGACGCAGAAAACGGACCGATTTCTCCTGCACAAATAATCTTTCAGGAAGAACTGAACATTTGCTATCTAACTGAGTCTCCTCATTGAAAACATCCAGAGTTCTTCAAAGGTAAATTATTTTATTTGAATGGTTTTCTGTTTTTTGTGAAAATGTTGCCTGCTGAATGCTAATGCTAAATGCTATGCTAACTATCAATGCTGTTACACAAATGCTTGTTTTGCTATGGTTGAGAAGCATATTTTTGAAAATCTGAGATGACAGTGTTGTTAACAAAAGGCTAAGCTTGAGAGCTAGCATATTTATTTAATTTCATTTGCGATTTTCATGAATAGTTATGGTAATGAGCTTGAGGCTGTATTCACGATCCCGGATCCGGGATGGCTCGACGCAAGAAGTTAAATTACTTATATTATCTCATAGAACAAAACTTATAAGGTCTCCTAAGCCTGTGTTAACCTCAGACCGTATTTATCCCAAAACCCAATTTTTTCGCCATTAATTTCCCTCATAGGAATGTCTGAATGAACCAGAGCAATTTGTCAGCAAGAATGTTGCTAGGACCGTCTGGGCGTGGTCTGAGGGGGAGGGGAAAACTGAAAACTAGCTGTTATTGGCAGAGAGCATTGGAACTCTTTAACTTATTGGACATGTGCTAGGAGATGTTGTACCCACTGACTATTAAAACCTTCCCTAACCAGAAACGGTGGATTGATGGTAGCATTTGCGCAACATTGAAAGAATGTACCATCGCATTTCATCATGGCAAAGCGACAGGAAAAATGGCCGAACACAAACAGTAAGGCAATCAAACAAGTAAAGCGTCAGTATAGATACAAAGTGGAGACGCAATTCAACGGATCAAACATGAGACGTAGGTGTTAGGGTGTACAGACAATCACGGATAACAAAAAGATAATCAGACCAAACGACATCGACGTCTTGCTCCCAGACAAACTAAACCACTTCTTTGCGCGCTTTGAGGACAATGCAGTGTCACCGACACGGCCCGCTACCAAAGACTGTGGGCTCTCGTTCTCCGTGGCCGACGTGAGTAAAACATTTAAACGTGTTAACCTTGGCAAGGCTGCCGGCCCAGCCGCGCCCGCAGAGCATGCGCAGACCAGCTGGCTGGTGTGTTTACGGACATAATCAATCAATCCCTATCCCGGTCTGCTGTCCTCACATGCTTCAAGTTGGCCACCATTGTTCCTGTTCCCAAGAAAGCTAAAGTAACAGAACTAAATGATGTGGCAAACCTCTTCAAGGTTAGGAGCGTTTGTCACAAACTAAGTGGTAAACTGTCACCAAATCACCCAAGAATGAGAGTTCTTTCGAACAGGACAGTACCTGTGTGTTTGTTTCTCTGTCCTGGTCCACCCAGGCCGTAGGCGAGGTCCAGGATAGCAGGGTTCGGTACACGAATCGGGTTCTCGGTAGGTCCAAACGCCAACAGGTAAGTCCAAAACAATCCAGCTCATACACGGTAAATCCAGCCAATCTCTATAGTCTCTTTCTCTATTGTTCATAGCTCCTTCCAGCACTCTCTCTTCCTCTTCCTGGTTTTTCTTGACCCTTTATCTGTGAGTCGGCTCCACCTTCTGAGGGTTCCCCTTGCTTCTGGGACTTGTAGTTTTGGCGGTCTGCCATTTGGTGATCTGTAGTTCTGACAGGGGTGGCCATTTTAGTGATCGGGCAGAGCCCGTTTATTAGTTCTGCTCTCACATATCTGCCACTTATCACTCGACCCCCTTCTTTGCCACAATGACTATCACCCCATAGCACTCACTTCTGTCATCATGAAGTGCTTTGAGAGACTAGTCAAGGATCATATCACCTCCACCCTACCTGTCACCCTAAACCCACCCCAATTTGCTGACCGTCCCAATATTTCCACAGACGATGTAATCGCCATCACACTGCACACTGCCCTATCCCATCTGGACAAGAGGAATACCTATGTTAGAATTCTGTTCATTGACTACAGCTCAGCATTCAACACCATAGTATCCTCCAAACTCATCATTAAGCTTGAGACCCTGGGTCTCGACACCGCACTGTGCAACTGGGTCCTGGACTTCTTGACGAGCCGCCTCCAGGTGGTAAAGGTAGGAAACAACATCTCCACATCTCCACAATTGGGATCCTCAACACTGGGGCCCCACAAGGGTGTGTTCTCAGCCCTCTCCTGTACTCCCTGTTCACCCACGACTATGTGGCCATGCACGCCTCCAACTTAATCATCAAGTTTGCGGACGACACTACAGTGGAAGCCTTGATTACCAACAACGACAAGACAACCTACAGGGAGGAGGTGAGGGCCCTCAGAGTGTGGTGTCAGGAAAATAACCTCTCACTCAATGTCAGCAAAACAAAAGAGATGATCGTGGACTTCAGGAAACAGTAAAGGGAGCACCCCCCTATCCATATTGACAGGACAGCAGCGGAGAAGGTGGTAAGTTTGAAGTTCCTCGTTGTACATATCACTGACAAACTGAAATGGTTCACGCACACAGACACTGTGGTGAAGAAGGCGCAACAGCACCTCTTCAATCTCAGGAGGCTGAAAAAATGTTGCTTGTCACCGAAAACCCTCACTAACTTTTACAGGTGTACAATTGAGAGAATCCTGTCAGGTTGAATCACCGCCTGGTACGGCAACTGCACTGGCCACAACCGCAGGGCTCTCCAGAGGGTGATGCGGTCTGTACAGCGCATCACAGAGGGAAAACTACCTGCCCTCCAGGACACCGACAACACCCAACGTCACAGGAAGGTGCAAAAGATAATGAAGGACAATAACCACCCGAGCCACTACCTGTTCACCCCGCTTCCATCCAGAAGGTGAGGTCAAACAGCCACCACTAGCACAGAGACGCGGCTACCTACCTACAGACTTGATATCATTGGCCACTTTAATAAATGTAACACTAGTCACTTTAGTAACGCCACTTTAAGAATGTTTACATATCTCGCATTACTCATGTCATATGCATATTCTGTATACTGTATCCTTCACTATCTATTCTTTATCTGTTGCATCGTAGCTGCGCTGTCACTGCTCATCCATGTATTTTATGGAAAAAAAAAAAAAAAAAAGAGAGAAAACAAAGCGGATATCTCTATCATCATACTTACAAGAAAAATACAGAAAATAATCTAAAACACAACTCCAGTGTCTACCTTTGCTTAGTGTTTGTAACAGTAACATATTCTCATCCCATTCCTTCCTTTTGTTGTGGAATTGCTAGATATTACCTGTTAGATACTACTGCACTGTCAGATTTAGGAGCATAAGCATTTCGCTACACTCGCAATAACATCTTCTAACCATGTGTATGTGACCAATAACATTTGATTTGATTTGAGCGAGGGAGGGAGGGAGAGAATATGGCAAGGAGGGGGGATGGCAAGAAAGAAGCAGGGTGTGAACGAGGGAGGACAAGAGAGGAAGAGGGAAGGTTTACAGAGGATGTTTCAGGAAGTAGTGAAGGCCGTATTCCCTCTTCATCCACTGTTCTGTAATTAAGGTGTCACTGTGACATTTCAATAAATATGTGATGAGGTCAGACTCTTCTGTGTCTGCTGGAAACACCATCCTCATCCGTGCACTGCAGACAGAGAGAGAGGTGGGGCGTGAGGGAGGGAGGTAGGTAAGAAAGAGAGATAAAGAAGAAGAGACAGGTAGAGGGAAAGGAAATATAGGTGGTATTAAAATATAGAGAAAGCTATAGATTACCTGGAAGGAGAGAGGAACTGAAAGAAAATCATAATGAGAAGTTTAAATGTTTGGTTTATGAAGAGACAAAGAAGAACGTGAGAGAGACAACCAAGGCCAACAGGTGATAAGACTTCACGAAAAGACTGTAAATAGAGAAACAAGGACACTTCCTTAATTCCACATTAACTAACAAGAGAAAAGCCTGCCTATCAACCTTTTTCAGAATTCCTTGCCTACCTTTACGGAAAAAAACACATGCATTTCTCATGTGAACACGTGTGATCTCGTATCATCTCTTGATCACATGTGATTTATTGTGAAGTTAACGTAAAAGCATGTGAAGCATCATGTGACAATATGTGAGCGCATGTGAGTGAGTGCATGAGCTCATGTGAAATAAATGTGACAACATGGGGATGCAACATTGTGAAAACCCAGGTGTCAAATGTCATTTAGAATATTTTACTTTGAAAGGCATTTGAAAGGCACATTAATCCAAATTAAACATTCATGGCCCCCTGCAGGTTTTGTCTAGTTCCCAGTTTGTTCCAGGGACGTCCCCAAAGAAATTTTAGTAAGTTCTTCGAACATTGTGCCATGGAGGTTGTCTCGTCAGAGTGAAAATATGGTAAATCTACAACTAGTTACTGTATTTTTAAGGCTAAATTCCGGTGTTAAATGGACAATATGCTGCTGTATGCTTATTACTTGGGACTCAACCTCACTTGGGATTTGAAATCACATACTAGCTACCTGAAGTTCCTGCTGCAACACCAGGTCTGTGGCAATGATGCAGATTGGCAAGAATACATTTCTGCACTTCGCCTAAAGTTGCAGTAAAAATAAAGTAAATATATTCAACAATTTAAAGGTGTTATTTCTATCAAATGCTGTATTCTGATTTCAAATACTGTAAAATCTCATACTGTGATCACAATTGGGAACCTGAAATGGTGTGGTCATATATATGTACAGTATAAGTGTTACAGCAGTTTAAGTGTTTGAAGTAGAGCACCTCCTTTAACACTGTCTGTTCTGCAAACTCTGTAAGTGGATGAGTCAGTAATGAGTTGTTGTGAAGCGGTTATTTTGCAATTGGTGGCTTGTTGCCAGAAGTTACTGTGAATTAGTCATTTCTTAACAAGAAACTACTTGTCAGTCGTGATGAGGAAATGAGGCTTTCCAGGCAATTGTGTCGAAAATAGTCAATACTCTGAGTTTCGTCATCTGTTCACAATGCACATTAATGACATCTGCTGGTCAGCAATAAAAAGCAACGTATGATTATCGAATTTATGTTTTTTTCCCCTTTATTGACTTTATTAAAACTCTGTGGAGTAGTGGTTAATTGTTGGCCAGCCAGGTTCACATCTTGATATTGCTTCCCTTTTTTGCATTCAAGTTGACTATTTTTCTAAAACATAATCTATGGCATTATTTAGGATGATAAAAACAAACTTATACTGTACTAAATCAAACAAATTATTTGAACAACAGTGCAGAAAGTGTTTTCACATAACACTATTTTCAAAATAGTGCGCCTTCAACAGGATTCGACCTCACCCTCACGTCCCTGAATGTGCCAAAATCGGCAACTCTACCTGCTAAGCTACCAATCTTGTGTAATTGCATGTACAAAGCCTAACTAGATGTATAAGCACAGCATCCGGTAGAGGTCGGGGTTTGAAAGCGGCTTAATCGAAGTAAGCACCGGAACTATGGCAAAATCAGTGGCATCTCGTATTTTGCAACAGATGGTTTGAAAAAGCATGTGATCAAACGAAGCTTCGGACATCATTGCTGACGTACTTCTGATAAAGTGATACATGCATTGGCACACTGCTTGAAAGTCAGCTGCTTAGTGATTTCGACACATGCCTCAGAGCTCCAGTATCAAATGTAAACATCACTACTTGTCAGTATGTTATTATAGAAGTCACATTAAATCAAATCAAATCAAATCAAATTTATTTATATAGCCCTTCGTACATCAGCTGATATCTCAAAGTGCTGTACAGAAACCCAGCCTAAAACCCCAAACAGCAAACAATGCAGGTGTAAAAGCACGGCGGCTAGGAAAAACTCCCTAGAAAGGCCAAAACCTAGGAAGAAACCTAGAGAGGAACCGGGCTATGTGGGGTGGCCAGTCCTCTTCTGGCTGTGCCGGGTAGAGATTATAACAGAACACGACCAAGATGTTCAAATGTTCATAAATGACCAGCATGGTCGAGTGATAGTGATAGTGATAGTTGACAGTATATTATTGAAAATTAAACATTAACTTCCTGCTTAACAGGTGCTTAACAGCACCTTCTTTAACAGGTAAGCTACTGGAAAACACAAAGTAAGATCTTTTAACAGTACAACTCTTACCTGTCAAATAAGGTGCTAAAATGTAATTAACATAATCGTAAAACCACCTCAACTGGTACAACATTTCCACAGACGGTTGGCACGACATACAGTTGAAGTCGGAAGTTTACGTACACTTAGATTGGAGTCATTAAAACTAGTTTTTCAACCACTCCACAAATGTCTTGTTAATTAACAAACTATAGTCGGTTATAGGACATATACTTTGCGCATGACACAATACATTTTTCCAACAATTGTTTACAGACAGATTATTTCACTTATATAATGCACTGTATCACAATTCCAGTGGGTCAGAAGTTAACATACACTAAGTTGACTGTGCCATAAAACAGCTTGGAAAATTCAAGAAACTTGTCATTACTTTTTTTTTATTAATGTCATTATTTCTATATAGCAAAACTGTTCTCGTTCTGAACTTCTAACACTAGTAGAGCACGTGTGTCTTCGTGATAACCACAAGAGCAGCTGTTCACCGATTTGACAGCTCTAACGCAGTAACACCTCCGACACCGCCAAAACACCAGCTATGTGGGTGTGGGCTGTCGCACGTTTAAGTTGATCTGATTGCCTTATTGTCAAATGTCCCTGAACACTGCTACTTTGTCAGATAATCACACAATTATTGACTTGATTCTGGGCAACTTTAAGCAAAGTGCAGAAATGTATTCTTGCCAATAAATCTGTGGCCAATCTCTATCACGGCGGCAGATCTAGTGGCAAAGTAGGAAATTCAGGTTGTTGTCTTCTGAGAGGTTGTGAGTTCAAGTCCCAGGTGAAATTGTGCTAACCAATGTTGAGATCAATACCATTTAAGTACCAGTAAATTCCGATAGCAAACCAAATTCCAATTTCTAGACTTCTGGTATTGAAAATAATTTAATTATAATTGTAATTTCTGTGTACTTCCTGAATAAAGGTCATTGTTGTATATTTACTGACAAAATACAATTAAGCTGTAGAAAAGTTGTTTCCACTATTTTCACAACGCAGTAGCCGATAACGTTTTGAGCACCGCAAAACACCAGTCTCAACGTCAACAATGAAGAGGGTTGCAAAGAAAGAGCAATATCTCAGACTGGCCAATAAAAATAAAAGATTAAGATGGGCAAAAGAACACAGACACTGGACAGAGGAACTCTGCCTAGAAGGCCAGCCTTCCGGAGTCACCTCTTCACTGTTTACGTTGAGACTGGTGTTTTGCGGGTACTATTTAATGAAGCTGCCAGTTGAGGACTTGTGAGGCATCTGTTTCTCAAACTAGACACTCTAGTGTACTTGTCCTCTTGCTCAGTTGTGCATCGGGGACTCCCACTCCTCTTTCTATTCTGGTTAGAGACAGTTTGCGCTGTTCTGTGAAGGGAGTAGCACACAGTGTTGTATGACATCTTCAGTTTCTTGGCAATTTCTCGCATGGAATAGCCTTCATTTCTCAGAACAAGAATAGACTGACGAGTTTCAGAAGAACGGTCTTTGTTTCTGGACATTTTGAGCCTGTAATCGAACCCAACAAATGCTGATGCTCCAGATACTCAACTAGTCTAAAGAAGGACAGTTTTATTGCTTCTTTAATCAGGACAACCGTTTTCAGCTGTGCTAACATAATTGCAAAAGGGTTTTCAATTAGGTTTTCAATCAATTAGCCTTTGAAAATTATGAACTTGGAACACAGGAGTGATGGTTGCTGATAATGGGCCTCAGTTCACCTATGTTGATATTCCATTTAAAAATCATCTGTTTCCAGCTACAATAGTAATTTTCAACATTAACAATGTCTACCCTATATTTCTGATACATTTTATGTTATTTTAATGGACAAAAAATGTGCTTCTCTTTCAAAAATAAGGACATTTCTAAGTGACCCCAAACTTTTGAACGGTAGTGTACATTTAAAAAGTCTAATAAATCAATTTAATTTACACCTTCACAATAAAACCATGATTTATTTTAGTCAGGTCTAAAGAAACAGATATGAAGAAATTGTATTTCAGAAGAACAGAATATGAGTTGACCTACTGTATGTTATCTGGCTATGCTCCATGCCTTAGGCTGTATGCTTGTTCATTTAGCAGACAAGATATGCTTATAAGTCCCGTGCCATTATTTTATATTATATGATTTAAAAGTGAGAAGAATATAATTGAATTTAGCTGAATAAAATAGAAAGGATCTTATTCCCATTCCGGAGTGAAGTGGATATGTTAAGCATAAAAGCGATAATTTGAAACAGGTCCTATACTCTAGACTTAGGGTTATTTGGCAACTTTAGTGGGGAATAATACAAACCTTAGAATGTCTTAGAAATCAAGACATGTATGGGCTGCATGGTGCCACTATAGGCTTGGGCTCTGTTCCTTGCACAGCTGTTCTCTCATCTAGTGATCATATTTTCACCCATCAGACCATTCTCAATTTAAACTTCTCTTTACTAATGTCAAATTAGATTTGATTTAGAATGGCCCATTATCAAATGATCAGGAACAAGGGAAGCGAATGGAGGCCGCTCATTTTCCCACCTGTCTGTTTTTCAATGATGGCGGCAGGCTACTTCAGTTTTATAGCGGAGCATGTTCTTAATATGAGCAGCTGAGAAACAAATATAAGAACACTTGTTTCACTCCATGCTCTCACTGCGCGACAGGTGATATTCCGCCTGAACTCTGTATGCCATGGATTCTTCAACCCTGTTCCTGCAGCTACTCAGTGCTTAATTTGGGAAACCAAGGGAAATCTGTTTGGGAACATTGATAGTAACAGGTTTTCTCAATTAAACATATTTCACTAAACTGTTGAAAGCCCCTCTGCATCCTGAAAAAAGAAATAAAGGAGAGAGAGGAGATTGAAACGCATATGCACTGCAAACCCCAAGGCCTTTTTAACTGAAATACTTCTAGTAAGTTGTACTCAAAGTAAATTAAAAGTTATTATAACTTAATATATTTATGTGTTACTGACAAAGAACTAAAAGAGAAGTCACCAACTAAATGTTTTAAAGATATGATAACAAATGTACTTTTTTCCCAGCATGCTCTACTGCAGGTAGATTTTGGGGAGTTGTTTTTAATATCTGTGTTTTTGCATGTACTGTACATTATGTGATTGATTGGTTAAATGTTATGCCACCCAAAGATATTTTTTTTGTTGTTGTTCTAAACTAATCCAATAATTTAACTTTTGCACCCATTACTGAATTGGTTGTTACAGTTCAAAATGGTTTAGGTAGTCTCCTCCCACTGTTTTTTGTCCTAGCAGTCATTATGAATGCAAATTGCGGGTGAATACACATTTTAGCTGTTGGATGGCCTAATGCTGGCTAGATTCCAATAGGATTTACACATCACTTTGCAAGCCAGCATGATGTGATTTACAGTTAGGGTTGCAAAATTCTAGTAAATTTTCCAGGTTTTCAGAAATCCTGGTTGGTAGATTACTGAGAAATTTGGACCAAGGTTTGTGGAATTTTGCAACCCTACTTGCAGGCCTGATATGTCTGTAGGCTTATGATATATGTAATGATATATGTACTGGATGAATTATAATATTCGCCTAGGAACTCACTCATCAACTCTCTCATTAAGGACACAGGACTGAAAGTGAACAAATTCAACAACCAAGTCTCTGTCACTAACAAATACAGTTATTGGTGGTAACGCTACAATTCAATCGAAAAGGCAAGACATAGTGGGAAATATATTGGAGTGGGACTTAGTGGGACAATAGAGCCGGAGTCCAGATTGCATAAAAGGAGATTAACGTGACTCAGCGGCCACGTGGAATTTTACTGTGGTCAGGACTCTTGACTGCCAGTCCGGTGTTAATACGGTGTCACGATCGTCGTATGGAGTAGACCAAAGTGCAGCGTGGTTAGAATACATTCTTCAAGAACACTTAAACAACAAAAACGACCGTGACCGCTATATAAACAATGTGCTAACGTGCAACATAACATAGACAATAACCTACAAAATACCCAAATAAGATGGCTGCCTAAATATGGTTCCCAATCAGAGACAACGATAAACGCCTGCCTGTAATTGAGAACCAATCTAGGCAACAATAGACCTACATAAACACCTAGATGGAAACAACCCCATAAATCTACAAAACCCCTAGACAGTACAAATCAAATCAAATCAAATGTATGTATATAGCCCTACAAACACCCTAGATGAGACAAAAACACACATATCACCCATGTCACACCCTGACCTAACCAAAATAATAAAGAAAACAAAGAATACTAAGGTCAGGGCGTGACATACGGTCACTGCAACAGCCCCAGGTATATGTACTATAGAAAATAATGTACTTTTTACTCCATACATTTTCCCTGACACCCAAAAGTACTCATTGCATTTGAATGCTTAGCAGGATAGGAAAATTGTCAAATTCCCACACTTATCAAGAGAACATCCCTGGTCAAATCTATTGCCTCTGATCAAGCTGACTCACTAAACACATTATTTGTTTGTAAATTATAATCTGAGTGTTGGAGTGTGCCACTGGCTATTTGTAAATAAAATAAAAACAAATGTTTACTTTTGATACTTAAGTATATATAAAACCAAATACTTATAGACTTTTAGACGTTAACTTGAGTAATTTTCTATTAACGTATCTTTACTTTTACTCAGGTATAACAATTACATACTTTTTCCACCACTGCATTTTGTTCATCCAGACTTTTGTGACCCAACATTCTCTTTTTCCCCTCATCAAGCTGCAGGTTCATGCTGAGTGTGACAGCCATCCAACTACGTTACCAGATGTTGTCTTCTCTATGCTTTGACAACGTCTGTGTGGGTGTGTCTGTGTGTCAGAAATGACTATGCACAGAGTGTGACAGCCATCCAACTCTGTTACCAGATGTTCATTTTGTCTACGCTGTGAAAACTTGTGTGTGGTGTGTGTGCATGTGTGCGTGCGTGTGTTTCTGACTCATAATAACACAGTTACAGTCACCTCAGGGTTTGGGGTGAGGATGAGGGGACTAGAGGACAACGGTTTAGGAGGGGAATCGAGGGATGGAGGGGTAGTGGAGATGAGGGGTTTAGGGAAGGATGGGGGAAGAAAGGAGAGGGGACCGAGGCTGGGCGAGAAAGAGGGGGAGTTGGAGGAGTATAGATGGGTCAAGGAGGAGTGAGGGTGGGGGGTCTGGAAGACAGGAGTTTAGGGAGGTGGATGGAGGAGGAGTATTGAGGAGGGACTTCTCAGTTTCCCATGTAGGGGGAGTTTAGGGAGGTGGATGGAGGAGGAGTATTGAGGAGTGACTTCTCAGTTTCCCATGTAGGGGGCCTCTAGGGGGGCCTCTAACCCTGCAGGGAAGGCCTCTCAGGCAGGCTGGTCAGTGTGTGTGTGTTATGCGTGTGTGTGTTTGTGCGTCTGTGTGTGCGTGTGTGCGTGCGTGTATGCGTGTGTGTGTGTGTGTGTGTGCGTGTATGCGTGTGTGTGTGTGTGTGTGTATGGTGTGTGCGTGTGTGCAGTGGCAGACTTACCATTAGGCAGAATAAGCAATTGCCTCAGGCCTTTTATCATCAAGGGGCCTCGTGAGCTGGGCATAATACAAAATAAATAATACCAGTCATTTTCCATTTTTAAAATAATTTCTCTGCTTGAGGCACTTCTCCCCCATGCTCCTGTGAAATAGTTTCAACCACTTGCAAATTGAAGGAAAGTTGCCGGGTGTACAGTGCACTGTTCAGATGCTGGAATTATTTTGGATGAACGTGCAAAGGTAACTTACTTTTTGAAGTGATTTGTTTGGCAATCAGATGACAACACTATGACCGGATGTGTTCATATCATGGCATATTAAAAGGTAATACATTTTAATAGATAAATTACGTCTTTACTATAAAACCCTTCGTTTTTTTTATGCACGTGCTAAGTTCGCACTGTGTGTGTGTGTGTGTGTGTGTGTGTGTGTGTGTGTGTGTGTGTGTGTGTGTGTGTGTGTGTGTGTGTGTGTGTGTGTGTGTGTGTGTGTGTGTGTGTGTGTGTGTGTGCGCGTGTGCTGGATGGTCAGTCACAGCGGCAACCAAACAGCTGTGTTTGTCTCTGTGGGGTTTGTCCTTGGAAGATGGACTCATTTCAATGGAATCATAGTCTCTCACTGTGTGTTTATCCCTGTGTTTGGAAGTACACTGTGTCTGCATCCCAAATGGAACCTTATTCCCTTTATAGGGCACTACTGTTAACCAAGGCCCATAGAGGTCCACTGTATAGGTAATAGGGTGCCATTTGGGATGCAAACTGAGTGTTTGGACATATTTTTATTCCCATCAAGTTTTGTTTTCTCTGTCCTTCATGCAAAGCCTTGATAATGAATCTCTACAGATTCAGAGAGGCACATGTACCATCTGATTGATTGATTTTGGCTGAATCATATATACAGTGTTAACGTAAATATTTGTATGGATTGGACACAGAGGGATGTTTGGATGGAACTAATGCAGTTCCCATATTAGGCTAGACACACATTTTCAACAAACTGAGGTTAAATATGATATGGAACCGTGTGAGTGTGTGTGTGTGTGTGCGTAATACTGTATGTACCTGCGAGGGAGGAGGGGAGGAAGAGAGGGAGGGTGAGAGCCGGAGGGAGGTAGTGTGACTGTTATCGTGCCAATCTGCCTCCTAGAAAGCAGGTTGAGATGATACAGTAAGCTCCAGTCTCTCCTCTCACTGTCCCATCCCTCCTCCTTTCACCCCCTGTGTCATCTTGCCATCTCTCCTTCCCTCTGTGTCCCATCCCTCCAGTCTCCTCTCCCCCGTCCCATCCCTCCTGCTCTCCCCAGGAGATGGAGGTGTCCTTGGGCCTGGCAGCTGGCCCAAGGACCTGTCCTCCTCACTGCTCCCCTCCCACTCTGCTCTGATGGAGTGTGATTGGCCGGACGCTGAGCTCTCAGCTTCTTGGGAATTTGCACGCACACACACACACAAACTTCAGCTGCCTGGAAATGTGGGAATATTCCTGTGGAAGCCTGATTTCCCAGGGTTCTACTTGGTTCAGCTGCAGCATGAGATCTTTGCTTCATGCTTGGTTAGCATGAAATAATGAAGCTGTGTTGGTGTGTGTGTGTGACAGTGATGTACAGCCGGGGTAGGCAGGGAAGGCAATGCTTACCCTGTGAGAATGATATACAAAATTGTCATTCTTTGTTATCTAATGTTATTTCTCAATTATCCTGGTGGTTTTATGCTCAAAATCACATGTGCTAAAACTGGATCATAAACTCATGCCTTCCTTTCCAGCCATTCAAATACATGTAAATCATTGACACCACGGCGGTTCCTGAGTTCAGTCATTGTTGATGGATATGGTCAGCATAGACCTCACTGCTTGTCCTAGACTTCATTTCTTGCACTGAGCTGATTTCATATTATGCACATGCGTATTACATGTTGTGTGGGTCTTGCCTGGGGTAAACTGTGCACATTTGGGAGTGTCTACATAATGTACCGTTCTAACCCTTAGAACTAAGCTAGAAGAAAATTACCTGACAGCACTATTGCACCTCAAACAGTTTTAACCCGCCGTTTGGAGAGTTTCGAAGAGTGGAACGTCAACAGCGTAAAGACGTGGGATCTTAATTTGAGCCATTATGCTATTGAAGGAAAATAATCCTGCAGCAACAGGAAACATGAATTATTGCATGGATTATAGTTCTTCCTGCTGTGCAGGAAAAATCTCAGCAACAAAAGAGCGGTCAAATGAAGATCCAGCATCTCTACAGGAGCTCAACACACAAGACGTGACATGACAGGCAACCACCATTTACCTCACTGCATGCTGTCAGGCAGGTGAACAGTGAGTACTGGACTGTCCACTTGTCTGAAACGTCATTACCAATTAATACTTTTTACACTGACTTTTACACATCTTGGACATATACTTTTGCTTTGTGGACGTACAATATTGGGAATGGTACCCACTGGGCACACACTAATTTAATCAACGTTGTTTCTGAAATGATGTTGATCCAACGTGGAATTGACGTTGAATTGACGTCTGTGCCCAGTGGGGAATTACTTTTTGTGTCAATGTGAAAATGGAAGCGAAGGAAGCCTTGAGGATACGTCTCCCCCAGAATAAAATGATGGACATGGGGTTCTGCTGTGACTTCAACAATGCTGTCACTGAGAGGTTCACCAGACGAATGGACTTAATTTACAAGCCTAAACGCATTTTTCTTTGCAATTGCAGGTTAGGCTACTGTCCCCTTTAAACGCATTTGATTTAGCAAGCTTGAATTTTGTTTTGATGACACTGTGAATTTTTGAACTGCATTTTTAGTCATTTTAGTTCTTGATATGGACATTTCGTTAGAGCTTTATTTATTATATACAGTGGGGTCCAACATTATTGGCACTCTTCATGAAGATGAGCAGTAATGACTGTATAAAATATATTATTCAAATACTGAGCTATATTGTATGCTAACATAAATGGGGAAATTATATTATTTTAAACTAATACACTTGCTCAGAGAAAGATATTTTATGGGTCAAAATTATTGACACCCCTAAAGATTCTTATGAACAAAGTAGTCAAACGTTTTGTGTTTGGTCCCATATTCGTAGCACTCAAAGACTACCTCAAGCTTGTGATTCTACAATAGATATGAATGGAAAATAATGTATTGTGGCATTTTGGAGTCACTTTTATTGTAAATAAGAATATAATATAAATAAATTAAGTTATTAAAATTCACCAATCTCAGTTGCTCTGGATAATGTCAAATGTAAATATGTTTCTAAACACTTGTACATTATGTTGATGCTACCATGATTACAGACAATCCTGAATAAATTGTGGATAGTGAAAGTTCCAGACGGTCAAAGATCATACCCCCAAGATATGCTAACCTCCCCTGTTATTGGTACTGGTGAAAAGTTAGCATAATATATGCCATTTAGCAGACGCTTATATCCAAAGCGACTCATGTGTGCATACATTCTATGACTCTCTGTAACTTTTTCACTCATCATTATCTTGACTTTCGACTAATTTATAAGAAGGGGGATGTCAATAAGTAAGTGTGTGTGTGTGTGTGTGTGTGTGTGTGTGTGTGTGTGTGTGTGTGTGTGTGTGTGTGTGTGTGTGTGTGTGTGTGTGTGTGTGTGTGTGTGTGTGTGTGTGTGTGTGTGTGTGTGTGTGTGTGTGTGTGTGTTTGCACATACTGCACATTGGAAGAATTGTAAATCCATTGTGAAAGGCTGAGTAGTTTGTTTTGCTAATTATTTGGGTGAAATATGTCCATATATTGGTATTTTAGTGTCACCTATCAGTTACTGTGTATGCTACATCGGTCTACAGCTGAGCTGAGTTGAGCAGGATGTCATTTTGTCGGATAATTTGAAATATTCTGCCATCGAAGGCTGTCGCTTGTGTATCTTGGTATTTACATTTGGTGAAAACTGTTGGTCATATTCAGTTAATACAAAAATTCTGTTTTATTGTCACACACCGGATAGATGTAGTGAAATGTTTTGTTTTAGCTTAGCTTATGGTTATTTGAGCTATCTGTTGTATGGTGAACTTGAGCTTCGTCAAGGTTAGATGCTGTTCTTTCACTAACCTCATTGCAACTCCCCTCCAAGTCTCCGACCACTACCTTGTTTCCTTTTCCCTCTCGCTCTCATCCAACACTTCCCACACTGCCCCTACTCGGATGGTATTGCGCCGTCCCAACCTTCGCTCTCTCTCCCCCGCTACTCTCTCCTCTTCCATCCTATCATCTCTTCCCTCTGCTCAAACCTTCTCCAACCTATCTCCTGATTCTGCCTCCTCAACTCTCCTCTCCTCCCTTTCTGCATCCTTTGACTCTCTATGTCCCCTATCTTCCAGGCCGGCTCGGTCCTCCCCTCCCGCTCCGTGGCTCGACGACTCATTGCGAGCTCACAGAACAGGGCTCCGGGCAGCCGAGCGGAAATGGAGGAAAACTCGCCTCCCTCCTCCTGGCATCCTTTCGCTCCCTCCTCTCTACATTTTCCTCCTCTGTCTCTGCTGCTAAAGCCACTTTCTACCACTCTAAATTCCAAGCATCTGCCTCTAACCCTAGGAAGCTCTTTGCCACCTTCTCCTCCCTCCTGAATCCTCCTCCCCCTCCCCCCCCTCCTCCCTCTCTGCAGATGACTTTGTCAACCATTTTGAAAAGAAGGTCGACGACATCCGATCCTCGTTTGCTAAGTCAAACGACACCGCTGGTTCTGCTCACACTGCCCTACCCTGTGCTCTGACCTCTTTCTCCCCTCTCTCTCCAGATGAAATCTCACGTCTTGTGACGGCCGGCCGCCCAACAACCTGCCCGCTCGACCCTATCCCCTCCTCTCTTCTCCAGACCATTTCCGGAGACCTTCTCCCTTACCTCACCTCGCTCATCAACTCATCCCTGACCGCTGGCTACGTCCCTTCCGTCTTCAAGAGAGCGAGAGTTGCACCCCTTCTGAAAAAACCTACACTCGATCCCTCCGATGTCAACAACTACAGACCAGTATCCCTTCTTTCTTTTCTCTCCAAAACTCTTGAACGTGCCGTCCTTGGCCAGCTCTCCCGCTATCTCTCTCAGAATGACCTTCTTGATCCAAATCAGTCAGGTTTCAAGACTAGTCATTCAACTGAGACTGCTCTTCTCTGTATCACGGAGGCGCTCCGCACTGCTAAAGCTAACTCTCTCTCCTCTGCTCTCATCCTTCTAGACCTATCGGCTGCCTTCGATACTGTGAACCATCAGATCCTCCTCTCCACCCTCTCCGAGTTGGGCATCTCCGGCGCGGCCCACGCTTGGATTGCGTCCTACCTGACAGGTCGCTCCTACCAGGTGGCGTGGCGAGAATCTGTCTCCTCACCACGCGCTCTCACCACTGGTGTCCCCAGGGCTCTGTTCTAGGCCCTCTCCTATTCTCGCCATACACCAAGTCACTTGGCTCTGTCATAACCTCACATGGTCTCTCCTATCATTGCTATGCAGACGACACACAATTAATCTTCTCCTTTCCCCCTTCTGATGACCAGGTGGCGAATCGCATCTCTGCATGTCTGGCAGACATATCAGTGTGGATGACGGATCACCACCTCAAGCTGAACCTCGGCAAGACGGAGCTGCTCTTCCTCCCGGGGAAGGACTGCCCGTTCCATGATCTCGCCATCACGGTTGACAACTCCATTGTGTCCTCCTCCCAGAGCGCTAAGAACCTTGGCGTGATCCTGGACAACACAGCAACACAACAACAGCCCGTTCCTGTAGGTTCATGCTCTACAACATCCGCAGAGTACGACCCTGCCTCACACAGGAAGCGGCGCAGGTCCTAATCCAGGCACTTGTCATCTCCCGTCTGGATTACTGCAACTCGCTGTTGGCTGGGCTGTGCCATTAAACCCCTACAACTCATCCAGAACGCCGCAGCCCGTCTGGTGTTCAACCTTCCCAAGTTCTCTCACGTCACCCCGCTCCTCCGCTCTCTCCACTGGCTTCCAGTTGAAGCTCGCATCCGCTACAAGACCATGGTGCTTGCCTACGGAGCTGTGAGGGGAACGGCACCTCAGTACCTCCAGGCTCTGATCAGGCCCTACACCCAAACAAGGGCACTGCGTTCATCCACCTCTGGCCTGCTCGCCTCCCTACCACTGAGGAAGTACAGTTCCCGCTCAGCCCAGTCAAAACTGTTCGCTGCTCTGGCTCCCCAATGGTGGAACAAACTCCCTCACGACGCCAGGACAGCGGAGTCAATCACCACCTTCCGGAGACACCTGAAACCCCACCTCTTTAAGGAATACCTAGGATAGGATAAAGTAATCATTCTCTCACCCCCCTTAAAAGATTTAGATGCACTATTGTAAAGTGGCTGTTCCACTGGATGTCATAAGGTGAATGCACCAATTTGTAAGTCGCTCTGGATAAGAGCGTCTGCTAAATGACTTAAATGTAATGTAATGTAATGGTTTATTGGTGAGTAAATCTGGCTTTGATATTAGCCTGTGCTTACCTAGCCACTGACCTCACCGCACTTAACTGGTGTGTGTGTTGGGGGGATTTGGGTGTGGGCAGTGTGTGTGTAGATTTGAAGCTCTACCCAATAGTACGGTACAGCTCCAATTCATATATTCATCAAAAGACATTTCACAACAGAGATCTAGTAACTAATTCTGTCCAGTGTGTGATACATCAAACAACAGGTAACTGTGTCTTAATAGGGCATTGGACCACCACGAGCAGCCAGAACAGCTTCAATGCGCCTTGGCAGGGATTGTACAATGTGTCTGGAACTCTATTAGAGGGATATGACACCAATTCTTCCACCATAAATTCCATAATGTTGTGTGTTGTTGATGGTGGTGGAAAACGCTGTCTCAGGCACCGCTCCCGAATCTCCCATAAGTGTTCAATTGGGTTGAGATCTGGTGACACACACAAAAACACACCCTTTAAACCACTATGCTCCATTGAGACCCCTCATCTTCATGGCCATGGTAGCCTAAATAATGGACAACTGGGCATTTTTATACATGACCCTAAGTATGATGGGATTAGTTAATTGCTTAACTAAATCAGAAACCAAAAGCAGGTGTGGAAGCTGTTTCCTTTATTTTGGCAGTTACCTGTACCTCTCTCAGAGGACATGTTCAGAGCTAAGCGGAACAGCTCTGTTTGGCGCACAGCAACAAGAAGGCCCCCTCTCTCTGTCTATCTGTCTCTCCCTTCCTGCCTCCCTTTCTCCTCCAGTGACAGAAGCTCCCACCGGACCCCCGCTCCCTTCTCGGCCCCTTAATGCTCAGTCAGCACATCACATCCCATTATGGCTGTCAACAGGAGGGCCACTCTGCTCCGGCGCAACACAAAGCCCTGGCTGCCTCTGTGGAACCACATCACACATGGTGAAAGGCTCTGTCATTGCAACTATGTGTCAGTCCACCTCCTTGCTGCCATTCCAGCTCGACTGGAATCAGTCAGGTCCAATCAGAACCCATTCTCCACACTATAACCACGGTAACCAGACCCTTCAGGGGTTCCAGAATAGTCGTAGCAGGAAGAGTCGGTCCGCTGCACCAAGCCTCTCAAATACACACGCATGCGCGCATTCACACACCATGGCATGCACACACACACACACACACCAAGGCCCTCTCCTATCTCTCACGGTGGCTTTGGGGAGCAGTGATCCACGGAACCAAAGCTCATCTAATATTCATCACAGACTAAGACAGAGAAAGAGAGAGTGTGTGTGTGTGTGTGTTTGCGTGTATGTGTGTGCACGGGCGTGCGTGTGTTATCATCAGACAGAGAGAGAGAGAGAGAGAGAGAGAGAGGAGCGGAAGAGGGATACAAAGCTCTGGTTCTGTCCTTCAACACTACAAGGTTAGGAGGGATGAGGGATGAAATAAAAGCACTTTAAGCTCTTCAAATAAAACTATCCCCTTAAGAGAAAAGAAAGAAAGGCAGGCAGGGAGAGAGATGAAGGTAGCCAAACTACTCTGTCTGTCTGTCAGTCTTTCCTCCCTATGCTGCACTCTGTTCTCAGGCATCCTTCAGATACAGTAGTTGGAGATTCTCTTTCCCATGTTACCCCCTCTTCCTCCGCTCCTCTTCTGCCACCCCCCACCCCCTCTCAACCCCCCAACATCCCCTCACCCTTTTCCACCTCCTCCCCTTCTCCCCTGTCCTCTCCTCCCTCCTCCTCGTCCTCTCCCACCACAGTTAGGGGGCTAACTGTGTCTACTCCACAGTGGGGAGCATTTTCTCTCTGTCTCAGGGGGAGAGGAGAGAGAAAAGGAGCTCTCTGCTTCTCTGAATAATTCAGATATACTGTGGTCTCCTCTGCTTTATCAGTGGTTCCTGCTGGTTAGGCCTCTTTCAGAGTTAGTCCAGGGGCTGTGTCAATGGTACCCTATTCCCAACATACTGCACCATATAGGCAATAGGATGCCATTAGGGACACAGTGACAGTCTTAATATGACCATTAGACCATTCGAGGCGAGTTCACTTTACTGCATCACCCCCGTGGTCACTGCATTATCCCCATCACCATCTTCATCATCAGCTGCTGGGCCTCTCTGTGTGTTCTCATCAATATTGATGGTAATGACCACTGTGATCTGGTCTCTCACTTATATGGAGCCTCTGTGTTTAGTCACACACACACACACACACACACACACACACACACACACACACACACACACACACACACACACACACACACACACAAACAGCCCTTCTCTTCCACAGAACACACACATTTACTCCATTTACTTATTCCACTACTACTCTTGCCATGAAAGGGACTGTGAAATCAGTCACAAGCCATTTTCTGTGAAAGATTTAGTTTTAGGATTAGGTTTAGGGTTATGATTACAATTAGGGTTAGAATTAAGGTTAGGGGTTAGGGCGTAGAGCTTAGGTTTAGGGGTTTGGGCTTAGGGTTAGGGAAAAATAGGATTTTGAATGGGAATAAATGTTTTGGTCCTTACACGGACAGTAAAACAAATGTGTGTGTGTGCTATCCAGATTTCCATACCTTCATACCATGCCTGTGCCATTCTGGGATATATGGTATTACCAGTAGTGCACACAAGGGGCACTCTTTTTTTATTTCAAACAAAAAAATAGCCTCAAAAACATTACTTACCATATATAAATACGGTACATAAGGTATACCACCCAACCCTAGCGTGCGTCCTAGTGTTAGCATTGTTAACATCTTGCTTGCTGCCCTGCAGTTGAACTTCATGGCTTTGTAACAGTCTCTTCATGTCCGTTTTATGAAATGGAAAACACAGTGCATCCACCCAGGGAACATCCAAGGCAGAAATAGCAAACTGGGACTAGACACTTAGATGGAGCCAAAACCATGCATCATATTCAAATGGTTTGTTGCAATGAATGAGATATCAACTCGATAAATCATTTCTCAGTTTTGACATAAGGATGAGCATATGTACATGCAGACGCAGACACACACACACACACACACACACACACACACACACACACACACACACACACACACACACACACACACACACACACACACACACACACACACACACACAGTTGCCAAGAGAAGCAGCTGCTCTATTCCTGCCGCCCACCATGCAGAGTCCAGGTGGTTGGGATGAGAAGATGAGATGGTAAACATTCGGGCCATACTCAAACAGCATGAAATGCACTGGGTCTGGATCCTCCTGATATCATCATCAGGACATAATATACAAGAGGATCCAGGACCAAGACTGTGTCAGATATGTGTAGACAATCCAGGACTGACACCGTACACAAGAGGATCCAGGACTGACACCGTACACAAGAGGATCCAGGACTGACACAGTACACAAGAGGATCCAGGACTGACACAGTACACAAGAGGATCCAGGACTGACACCGTACACAAGAGGATCCGGGACTGACACCGTACACAAGAGGATCCGGGACTGACACAGTACACAAGAGGATCCGGGACTGACACAGTACACAAGAGGATCCAGGACTGACACCATACACAAGTGCCTCCATCTACCCCCCTCTTCCCCTTGCCAGTTTGGTTTGATCCATCCTCTCTTGTTCCCCTTGGCTGAGCGCTCTCTCTCTGACACGACCACTCACTACCCCCCTTCCTCTCCCCCACGACACCATAGATTAACGACAGCCAGGATAATGATGCACACATTGGCATTTATGGGAAAGAGATGGAGAGTAATACTCAGAATTGAATCCCTTAAATTCCGGGGGGCATTTCACATCACGCTGATTCCATAATCTTTGTCTGTTGATTAATCAGATGAATGATCTTCGTCTGGAATGTGTCCCAAATGGCACCCTATTCCCTTCATAAAAGTTGTGCACAATATAGAGAATAAGGTGCCATTTGGAAAGTGTCCAAGTTGCTTAATCAGATGGTGCAGGAGTGATGGGGTCCGTTATAAAACATGATGGATGATATCGTCCGTTTGGGCTCCTGTTTAAAAATTGTTTTACTTTTCAACTATTTTGCCGCTGCTCTGACTGCTCTTCATTTGAAGATTTAACTGAGCTTTGGGAGTGATTAGTGTGCTTAGCTTAATCTAATCATGAGAGAGAGAGAGAGAGAGAGAGAGAGAGAGAGAGAGAGAGAGAGAGATGAAGAGAAAAAAGAAAGAACTGAGATTGAGTAAGAGATTAAAAAAAAAATGTCAAGGTGCGTTGAAAAAACAGAAAGGAAGATGAGAAGGACATAAACTATAAAGAAATAGAGGGAAAAGAAAGAGAAGCGGATGATAAGGTAGACAAACTGAGCTAAAGAAAGTGTGGTGGCTTAGAATATGAGCAACAGTTCTGGTTCTGGTTCTGGGAAGAAAGAACAGACCAAATCAATTCCTCCCCGCCCACCCTTCTACACTGCTGCTACTCTCTGTTATTATCTATGCATAGTCAAATTAATAACTCTACCTACATGTACATATTACCTCAATTACCTCGATACCGGTGCCCCTGCACATGCTACTCTCTGTTATTATCTATGCATAGTCAAATTAATAACTCTACCTACATGTACATATTACCTCAATTACCTCGATACCGGTGCCCCTGCACATGCCTAAATCTGCATTGTTGGCTAAGAGCTTATAAGTAAGCATTTCATTGAAATACTACACCTGTTGTATTCGGCAAATGTGACAAATACAATTTTGATTTGACAGATACGTGAATTATCTTGTTTTAAGTATTCAAGCAGCTAAAATTTGGCAAGCAGATGAATGGGAGTTGGAGCTTTCTCCTCTCTCTCGCAGTAGCTTCCTGTCGGCTTCTTCTGACTAATTTATATAACGAGCTAGAGATTAAACAGATAAACAACTAAAATCCATGGGTTTTGGCATACATCAGACAGATTGTTTTCAGCCAGCAGGTTTTCATCTAGCATGCTGCTCTACAGAAATATTCGTCAACATGGGATGGGGAGATGTGATGGGCTACGTGTCGACACTGCAATTATATCAAATATTGACACCACAGTGGGTCATTTGAATTGTTTACATAGTACCACTAAATATTTCACCTGCTCGTTTAAGCCTAAACCTAGTCCTGTGTTAAAACTTTACGGAGTAGTCTGAGATTCTCCGAGACCCATGCAGCATGCTCTGTCCCAAATTATTTTTCTAAACCATACATATTTTTAACGCTGGTGGTGGAAGAAGAACTAGCACATCTTCATGCTTGCTCTAAGGTTTCTAGGCCTTATGGGATATTGCTTGTATCCCCCCTCATTTGATAAACAAGTGTATAATGTGTCACGGCCAAACTTGGCTGACGTCCATTTTGCATTTTGCGGTTAGAGGTTTTACATGCCATCCAAGAATGAAAATGAGACACGTCAGACACGTTGTTTGTGTGTGTGCTTGCTAATATTTATGTGAGGAGCGAGAGAGAGAGAGAGAGAGAGAGAGAGAGAGAGAGACTAGAATCCACATACTTTAATGAAGTCACCGTCTCCATCTTGGAGGGGGAAATCAATCATTTCCAGGCCCAGGGACATGTACTAGTCTGTGGCGACCTAAATGCCAGAACCGGACAAGAACCTCACACCCTCAGCACACAGGGGGACAAACACCTGCCTGCAGGTGACAGCATTCCCTCCCCCATATGCCCCCCTAGGCACAACTATGACAACATAACCAACAAAAACGGGTCACAACTCCTGCAGCTCTGTCGCACGCGGGTATGTACATGGTCAATGGTAGGCTTCGAGGGGACTCCTATGGTAGGTACACCTATAGCTCATCTCTTGGCAGTAGTACTGTAGACTAATTTATCACTGACCTCAACCCAGAGTCTCTCAGAGTGTTCAGTCAGCCCACTGATACCCCTATCAGACCACAGCAAAATCACAGTCTACTTGAACAGAGCAATACTCAATCATGAGGCATCAAAGCCAAAGGAACTGAGTAACATTAAGAAATGCTATAGATGGAAGGAAATGTAGTTTGGAAACCTACCAAAAAACAATTAGGCAAAAACAAACTCAATCCCTTTTCAACAATTTCCTGGGTAAAACGTTCCACTGTAATAGTGAAGGTGTAAACTTGGCAGTAGAAAATCTTAACAGTATATTTGACCTCTCAGCTTCCCTATCAAATCTAAAAATCTCAAATAGAAAACTGAAGAAAATGAACAACAATGACAAATGGTTTGATGAAGAATGCAAAAATCTAAGAAAGAAACTGAGAAACCTGTCCAACCAAAAACATAGAGTCTTCACTATGGTGAATCACTAAAACAATACAGAAATACACTATGGAAAAAGAAGGAACAGCACGTCAGAAATCAGCTCAATGAAATTGAAGAATCCATATACTCTAACTACTTCTGGGAAAATTGTAAAACACTAAACAAACAACAACATGAAGAATTATCTATCCAAAATGGAGATGCATGGGTAAACCACTTCTCCAATCTTTTTGGCAAAGAATAATAAAGAGCAAAAACATATACAGGATCAAATACAAATCTTAGAATCAACTATTAAAGACTACCAGAACCCACTGGATTCTCCAATTACCTTGAATGAGCTACAGGACAAAATAAAAACCCTCCAACCCAAAAAGGCATGTGGTGTTGATGGTATTCTTAATGAAATTATCAAAAATACAGACAACAAATTCCAATTGGCTATACTAAAACTCTTTAACATCATCCTTAGCTCTGGCATTTTCCCCAATATTTGGAACCAAGGACTGATCACCCCAATCCACAAAAGTGTAGACAAATTTGACCCCAATAACTACCATGGGATATGCGTCAACAGCAACCTTGGGAAAATCCTCTGCATTATCATTAACAGCAGACTCGTACATTTCCTCAATGAAAACAATGTACTGAGCAAATGTCAAATTGGCTTTTTACCAAATTCCCGTACGACAGTGTCACGACTTCTACCGAAGGTAACTCCCCTCCCTGTTCGGCCGGCGCTCGGCGTCGCCGGTCTACTAGTCGCTGCGGATCCCTTTTTCTTTTTATGGTTGTTTTGTCTGTGTTCCTTTTCACACCTGGTTTTCAATTGCTTTGATTTCTGTGGGTATATAGGGCACCTGTTACCTGCCGTAATTCGTGCAGGATTAGACTTGTGTGTATTGCGCTCGATTGTATTTGATGTTTGTTGTTTTTTCGCTATTACGCACGTGTATGTAGTGTCGGAACTGTGTTTGTTCCTCCGTGTGTTTGCACGAGTTTCTGATTATTCGAGAGTGTAATTTGGGGATTTTTGTCTGTGCCGTTTCGTATTGGTGGACTATATTATTAAACACGCTTCTCAGACATCCCTGCTCTCCTGCGCCTGACTCCTACACCTCTCACCAAGACGCATGTTATTACAGACAGACCATGTATTCACCATGCACACCCTAACTGACAACCAACGAAACTAAAACAAAGGCAAAGTCTTCTCATGCTTTGTTGATTTCAAAAAAGCCTTCAACTCAATTTGGCATGAGGGTCTGATATACAAATTGATGGAAAGTGGTGTTGGGGGTAAAACATATGACATTATAAAATCCATGTACACAAACAACAAGTGTGTGGTTAAAATTGGCAAAAAACACACATTTCTTCCCACAGGGCTGTGTGGTGAGACAGGGATACAGCTTAAGCCCCACCCTCTTCAACATATATATCAACGAATTGGCACGGGCACTAGAAAAGTCTGCAGCACCCGGCATCACCCTACTAGAATCTGAAGTTAAATGTCTACTGTTTGCTGATGATCTGGTGCTTCTGTCACCAACCAAGGAGGGCCTACAGCAGCACCTAGATATTCTGCACAGATTCTGCCAGACCTGGGCCCTGACAGTAAAACTCAGTAAGACCAAAATAATGGTGTTCCAAAAAAGGTCTAGTCGCCAGGACCACAAATAAAAATTCCATCTAGACACCATTGCCCTAAGAGCACACAAAAAACTCTACATACCTTGGCCTAAACATCAGCGCCACAGGTAACTTCCACAAAGCTGTGAACAATCTGAGAGACAAGGCAAGAAGGGCATTCTATGCCATCAAAATAAACATAAAATTCAACATACCAATTAGGATCTGGCTAAAAATACTTGAATCAGTCAGAGCCCATTGCCCTTTATGGTTGTGAGGTCTGGGGTCCGCTCACCAACCAAGATTTCACAAAATGGGACAAACACCAAATTGAGACTGCATGCAGAATTCTGCAAAAATATCCTCCGTGTACAACGTAGAACACCAAATAATGCATGCAGAGCAGAATTAGGCCAATGCCCACTAATTATCAAAATCCAGAAAAGAGCAGTTAAATTCTACAACCACCTAAAAGGAAGCGATTCCCAAACCTTCCATAACAAAGCCATCACCTACAGAGAGATGAACCTGGAGAAGAGTCCCCTGAGCAAGCTGGTCCTGGGGCTCTGTTCACAAACACAAACACACCCCACAGAGCCCCAGGATAGCAGCACAATTAGACCCAAGCAAATCATGAGAAAACAAAAAGATAATTACTTGACACATTGGAAAGAATTAACAAAAAAAAACAGAGCAAACTAGAATGCTATTTGGCCCTAAACAGAGAGTACACGGTGGCAGAATACCTGACCACTGTGACTGACCCAAACTTAAGGAAAGCTTTGACTATGTACAGACTCAGTGAGCAAAGCCTTGCTATTGAGAAAGGCCGCTGTAGGCAGACTTTGCTCTCAAGAGAAGACAGGCTATGTGCACACTGCCCACAAAATGAGGTGGAAACTGAGCTGCACTTCCTAACCTCCTGCCCATTGTATGACCATATTAAAGAGACATATTTCCCTCAGATTACACAGATCCACAAAGAATTCGAAACCCAATTTTGATAAACTCCCATATCTACTGGGTGAAATCACACAGTGTGCCATCACAGCAGCAAGATTTGTGACCTGTTGCCACAAGAAAAGGGCAACCAGTGAAGAACAAACACCATTGTAAATACAACCCATATTTATGCTTATTTATTTTCCCTTGTGTACTTTAACCATTTGTACATTATATCAAGACTGTATATACACATAATATAACATTTGTAATGTGTTCATTGTTCTGAAACTTCTGTATGTGTAATGTTTACTGTTAATTTTGATTGATTATTTCACTTTTGTATATTTATCTACCTCACTTGCTTTGGCAATGTTAACACGTTTCCCATGCCAATATAGCCCCTTGAATTGAATTGAGAGAGATGACAGGGAGATGGAGGGAGATAACGACAGAGGGTGAAAGGAACGGAGGAGAGTGGGAGGAGAGAGATGAGGAGCTGTAAGGTGACCCAGAGGTGATCTCGTAAAAAGTTTCCCATTTCCTCACCTTTGAAGTTTAATTGGGCATTTCCTTCCAGACTGACTCTGTGCTAGTGGCAGGTGTGTGAGCGTGTGTCTGTATGCGTGTGCATGTGTGTGTGTTTGAAGGGTCCCTTAACCACCACAGTTGCCTAGGGAGGACATGAGATCAAAGGAACTGATCTGGACAACCAGTCCATAGAGAGATAAACGGAGTGCATGTGTGTGCTCAGATATGCGCATGGCGTGCATCAGAGAAAGCGATCGGGCAGCTCTAATATGCCAAACAAGGCCTTTTTTTTTGAAAAAGGAAAGCAGCTGAGACTTCTCAGAAAAAAAGGGCTTGGTTGACGTTGTTGTTAGACAAAATTTTCATCACCTTGGAGATGAAACATGAGCTTCTATTGGCCTCACCACCACAGACTACACAGGTGATGTGATCACACTGTTGTCTGTCTGTCTGTCTGTCTGATGCTGACAGTCTCCAGCTGTAAAACTATGAGCTAATCTCACTGTCAATGTCCTCTGACTGGAAACCAACAGAGACACACAACAGATGGGGATAGGGAAATGTTTTCGACCAGAAGCCAAGTGGAATACCAATATCGATGTCTTAGATAACTCCCCTTTCACCCTTCTCTCCCCTTCTCACCCCTCTCTCTGGTCAATTAACTGTATCAAAGGTGAGAAACCAACTAAACCAGTAAAACAATCAACAGGGGTCATGGAGAGAGTGAGAGATAACCGTTGAGATGCAAGCTGTCTGATGATCCAGGCTGCTGCTAAAGAAGCTCATCATCTCCCTGTGAGTATGGAGTGACAGACGAGAGAGAGAGAGAGAGAGAGAGGGGGAGAGAGAGAGAGAGAGAGAGAGAGAGAGAGAGAGAGAGAGAGAGAGAGAGAGAGAGAGAGAGAGAGAGAGAGAAGATGGTGAGCGTTATCATGGAGTGTCAGAGTGGGGAGAGAGCCAGTCAGTTTCCCTTCCTCACATTGAAAAGCAATAAAGAACACAGCGAGAAGAAGAAAAACTAACTCGAGAAAAAAGCCCTCATAATTACAGCAGTTACCTCCATACAGCAGGTTACCCCCGCAATGTCTGAGAAATACAATAATAACGATTGTGCAGAAAGGGCATAGCAGGACCCAACATTAATCTCTATCTTCATTAGCCAGGCAAAGCTGCATGAATTATTCTGGTAAATGGGCTTTTTTTTCCCTGAGAGAGAGAGAGGCTGCTTCCCAAATGGCACCCTATTCACTGTAGTGCACTACTTTTGATAAGAGCCCAATTCCATATATATATATATATATATATATATATTGCAGTACTTTGACCAGAGCCCTATGGCTCTATATAGTGAATAGGGTGCCATTTGGGAAGCACCCTGAGAGTCCAGGCCTCGGGGCCAGGCAAGATACAAGGACGTGAACAGAAGGGGTTACGGGTGCCTCAAGGGTGTGTACTCAGACCTTTTATACTTCACATCATACATATTGAATGGCTAATTATGTGTTTAATGTTTAAAAGTTGGATATTTTTCTCTTTTTCTCAGGCAGGGATTTGTTCTTTGGTCTTTCAAAGGAGATTAAACTGCAATGTTTTTTGGAAAGGTGTGTTAATGTTGGTTGAGTTAAACATTGTATTTCTGTTTGTTTTGGGGGTAAGCTTTTGAGGGTGACCCTGGGTCCCAATAACACTTTCTACTCAAAAAGCACAATTAATACCACTGACCCAGAAAAGCAAAGGCCTCCGTATCCAAGGCGATGGTACTTTAATTGTACTATTGTCACGCCCTGACCGTAGAGATCCTTTTTATTCTCTATTTTGGTTAGGTCGGGGTGTGACTAGGGTGGGTAATCTAGGGTGTTTATTTCTGTTGGCCTGGTATGGTTCCCAATCAGAGGCAGCTGTTTATCATTGTCTCTGATTGGGGATATTTAGGCAGCCATTTCCCCACTGTGTTTTGTGGGATCTTGTTTTTGTGTCGTTGCCTGTGAGCACTTCATTGACATCACGTTTGTTCTTTATTGTTTTGTGTGTTACACTTCAATAAATATGTGGAACCCATACTGAACTTTGGTCCAAATGTTCTTACGATGATCGTGACAGAAGATCCCACCACACCAGGACCAAGCAGCATGCACAGGAGGAGAAGGTATGCTGGACTTGGGAGGAGATCTTGGATGGGAAGGGATCCTGGACGTGGGAGGAAAAAAGAAAAACAAATTGGGAGGGGGGCACAAGGGGTGGTCGGAGGAGCTAAGGAGTGAACCAGAGCCCGTCTGGGAGAAGATGGAGAAATTGGAGGAGAGTGAGCGGAGAGAGTTGTTGTGTTGATGTATGATGCACGACATTCGCCCTAAGGAGCGTGTCATCAGTTTGAATGCCACCTGAGTCAGCTCTCAGTACTCGTCCTGAGGGGCGTGCTATCAGTTGGTAAAATCTGCTCCTCGCACTCGCTCTGAGGTGTGTGCCACCAGTCCGGTTGCCACCTGTGCCGGCCCCACGCACTAGGCTTCCAGTGCGCCTTCCCAGTCTGGTACCACTTGTGCTGGCTCCACGCACTAGGCCTCCAGTGCCCCTTTCCAGTCTGGTTCATCCTGTGCCTGCTCCTCCTCGGTTCCCAATCAGAGGCAGCTGTTTACCACTTGTGCTGGCTCCACGCACTAGGCCTCCAGTGCACCTTCCCAGTCCGGTACGTCCTGTGCCTGCTCCCCGCACTCGCCCTGAGGTGCGTGTCACCAGTCCAGAGCTTCCGGCGACGGTTCCCAGTCCAGAGCTTCCGGCGACGTTTCACAGTCCAGAGCTTCCGGCGACGTTTCACTGTCTGGAACCTCCTGCAACAGTCCACGGTCCAGAACCTCCTGCGACGGTCCACGGTCCGGGACCTCCTGCGACGGTCCACGGTCCGGAACCTCCTGCGACGGTCCACGGTCCGGAACCTCCTGCGACGGTCCACGGTCCGGAACCTCCTGCGACGGTCCACGGTCCAGAACCTCCTGCGACGGTCCACGGTCCAGAACCTCCTGCGACGGTCCACGGTCCGGAACCTCCAGTTCCATGGCCTGAGCCTTCCTCTGCGCCGATGCCCAGTCTAAGCATGGCGCCCAGTCCAGCTCCAAGGCCGGAGCCTTCCTCTGCATCGATGTCCAGTCTAGACCCGGTGTCCAGTCCCGCTCCAGGGCAGGATCCTTCCTCTGGCCTGGTATGGTTCCCAATCAGAGGCAGCTGTTTATCGTTGTCTCTGATTGGGGATCATATTTAGGCAGCCATTTCCCCACTGTGTTTTGTGGGATCTTGTTTTTGTGTTGTTGCCTTTGAGCACTTCATTGACATCACGTTTCGTTTGTTCTTTATTGTTTTGTGTGTTTCACTTCAATAAATATGTGGAACCCATATCACGCTGCGCTTTGGTCCGAATGTTCTTACGACGATCGTGACAACTGTAGATGGAGAGGTGTGAGAATTTAGTGAGTATGCCTACGTTCTAAATGGCTCCCAGTTTCCCCGTTTAGTGCCCTACTTGTATCATTTGGGACATAACCTGTGTCTGTTGTTGACGCTCCCTGGAGGAATGCACAGATGTTGGATGGCTGGCTCCTGTGGTTGGCTTGGCTCAACTGAGAGCTGGAGCAGTGGCCTTTTATTAATGAAGAGGGATCACATGCCAGACTTCTGTCTGATGTGACAGCTACTGCTGGATGGGGTGGAGGGATGAAACCATAATATTGACTGACAGGATTAATGTGTGTGTGTGCGTGTGTGTGTGTTTATGAGTGTGAGCAAGTTCATAATTGAAAAGACTTCATCTGGTATGAATTATTTATTTCATGTTTGTGTTTGTTTACAATGTGATAAGACTGTTGGTGAGACAGTGCCTGTGTCTGAAATCGCCATCTATTCCCTATATAGGTCCCTTCTTTTGACCAGTGCCCTATGGAATCCGGTGCACTATATTTCAAATGCAGACTATGGTCGAGATTCAATCAGATTGCGGATTTGGACAATGCTCCATTTAAAGGTAATTTCCCATTGAGCCGACATATACACCATTTACAGTGAGTATGGTCTCCGTGAATGCGGGAACATTGCCTTTAAAACAATGCATTCTGGACAACGTGCGATGGGAATGACTCAGTCTGTGTGTGAGGGAGTTTGTATTTGAATAATAGACTTAATTTGCTATGAATGATTTAGTGAAAACAGGATGGTGTAACACACAGCACAGAGCACAAATTGAGGAGATGACGAGACTTTCAATCATGTATTCAGCACATCATTTCAGTTTCCTTCCAGTTGCAGTTCCCGTGTGTGTGTGTGTGTGGGGGGGGCACTGTTTTATTCCAATTCCCTACCACTCCCTGGCCAGTGTGACAATGACATAGGAGTTGGCAAGACAGCACAAACAGATCTGGGACTCTAGTATCGCAGCATCTCTCTCCCTTCTTTCCCTCCACATTTCCACTCTTTCATGTCTCTCATGTCCTCAGTGTCATCAGGTAGTTTTTCAGCCAGTCCCCTGGCTCGTTAAACACACAGGCCAGGCAATAGGAAAAAGAGTTAGGGACTGGCAGTGCCCTGGTCCTGCAGTGACTAACTGTTTGAATTTACTGGTCATATTTCCTCTTTCTGGCTAAGTCCCAAATAGCACCCTATTCCCTACATTGTGCACTTTCTAGAATAGGGTTCCATTTGGGAGTCACACTGAGAGGAGTGTAGCGCAGGGCCAAGGGAGAGGAGGAACTAAACATCTATTCAGTCCCACTGTGTGTGTGTATGTGTGTGTATTGTCTCCCTGGGTGACGGATAACTCTGGAGATGAACCAGCTCCATGACCCTCAGATTTACAGCACAACAGAGACAGGTCCACAGCTCAGACACAGTCAGTTCAGCATACCTCCAGTAACAACAGAGACAGGTCCACAGCTCAGACCCAGTCAGTTCAGCATCCCTCCAGTAACAACAGAGACAGGTCCACAGCTCAGACACAATCAGTTCAGCATCCCTCCAGTAACAACAGAGACTGGTCCATAGCTCAGACACAATCAGTTCAGCATCCCTCCAGTAACAACAGAGACTGGTCCACAGCTCAGACACAGTCAGTTCAGCATCTTTCCAGTAACAACAGAGACAGGTCCACAGCTCAGACACAGTCAGTTCAGCATCCCTCCAGTAACAACCGAGACTGGTCCACAGCTCAGACACAGTCAGTTCAGCATCTTTCCAGTAACAACAGAGACAGGTCCACAGCTCAGACACAGTCAGTTCAGCATCCCTCCAGTAACAGCAGAGACAGGTCCACAGCTCAGACACAATCAGTTCAGCATCCCTCCAGTAACAACAGAGACTGGTCCACAGCTCAGACACAGTCAGTTCAGCATCCCTCCAGTAACAACAGAGACTGGTCCACAGCTCAGACAGTCAGTTCAGCATCCCTCCAGTAACAACAGAGACAGGTCCACAGCTCAGACACAGTCAGTTCAGCATCCCTCCAGTAACAGCAGAGACAGGTCCACAGCTCAGACACAATCAGTTCAGCATCCCTCCAGTAACAACAGAGACTGGTCCACAGCTCAGACACAGTCAGTTCAGCATCCCTCCAGTAACAAGAGACTGGTCCACAGCTCAGACACAGTCAGTTCAGCATCTCTCCAGTAACAACAGAGACAGGTCCACAGCTCAGACACAGTCAGTTCAGCATCCCTCCAGTAACAACAGAGACTGGTCCACAGCTCAGACAGTCAGTTCAGCATCCCTCCAGTAACAACAGAGACTGGTCCACAGCTCAGACACAATCAGTTCAGCATCCCTCCAGTAACAACAGAGATAGGTCCACAGCTCAGACACAGTCAGTTCAGCATCCCTCCAGTAACAACAGAGATAGGTCCACAGCTCAGACACAGTCAATTCAGCATCCCTCCAGTAACAACAGAGACTGGTCCACAGCTCAGACACAGTCAGTTCAGCATCCCTCCAGTAACAACAGAGACTGGTCCACAGCTCAGACACAGTCAATTCAGCATCCCTCCAGTAACAACAGAGACTGGTCCACAGCTCAGACACAGTCAGTTCAGCATCCCTCCAGTAACAACAGAGACTGGTCCACAGCTCAGACACAGTCAGTTCAGCATCCCTCCAGTAACAACAGAGACAGGTCCACAGCTCAGACACAGTCAGTTCAGCATCCCTCCAACAGCTACTGTCGTATCAATGAGGATTTGGAAGGAGGAGAAGCAGAGAGGGAAGGGGAACACACGCCAGTGCACAAATACACACACACAAAGTCAGGGCGACAACCAACCAATACTTCTCAACTGCAATTATTGTCATGTTTTTATGGTTTTAAGTTCTGTTATTTTCAGGCTAATTATCTTTGGGCTATTTCAATCACAGGTGTTATACACTACGCACAATATTATATATCTCACACACACACACACACACACACACACACACACACACACACACACACACACACACACACACACACACACACACACACACACACACACACACACACACACACACACACACACTGGGGGAGGAAGAGAAAAACAACAATTCAAAGAGGTGATTTTGTAGCAATCAACCCACTGAGGAACAGCTAGGGTAAAGTGGCGATATTCTTTTTTTCTTTCATCATTCGAAATGTCAACATGTTTATAACAATGAACAAGTACTACACCCACTCATGCTTACAGAAAGTACATGTACTTTCTGTTCTCTCAGTTGTTAGACGTGTTTTTCTCCCTTTTTCTGTTTTTTCTTCCTCTTCACAGTCATCCTCCTCTCCAAGCTGACTGAACTGGCCTGTTCAGTGGGATAATGTTACAGAACATTCAGATAGAAATGTACTATGTAGAACAGATAGGATTGATATGATTGTTGGTCAGGTAGAATAGGAAATCGTGACAGCTCTAATCATTCTATTTCTATCTGCAACCGCTTGTGAGGCAATCATGTAATCACAGCACCCCATGGTCCCAATCCCACTTCCCTCTATCATACCACATATTTCCTTCCCCTTTCTGTATCTGTCGCAATGTAGCCTACATCTGCAATAAACCAGTTCTGCTACAGTTTAATATGATCAGTATGAATTAAAATGATTGTGGGCAGTGGAATCATATCACTATTTCAGAAATCAGCCTCTAATTAGTTATCGGAGCAGAATCAATCATAACAGGACATATTTGATTGTAGTACACCAGGCTGAATAACTCTTTATGAAGTAGCAAGCCAGAAGTCTGTGTATTGGCATTAACCAGATACGTCTCGGATATGTGCTATATGATTTATCTGAGTATATTTCAATCACTGTTGTCATCAGTTTACATGCAGCCTAAATTGTTAAGACTCTATTACTGCCCCCTAGTGTCCTCTTAGGGACGCAAGGTTCTACCCAATACACAAATCACATTTTATTGGTTGCATGCACATATTTAGTTATTGCGGGTGTAGCGAAATGCTTGTGTTCCTAGCTTCACCGATACGGTAATATCTAACAATACACAACCATACACACAAAAAGTAAAAGAATGGAATTAAGAAATGTAAAAATATTAGGACGAGCAATGTCGGAATCTGGAGTATATACAGTGCCTTGCGAAAGTATTCGGCCCCCTTGAACTTTGCGACCTTTTGCCACATTTCAGGCTTCAAACATAAAGATATAAAACTGTATTTTTTTGTGAAGAATCAACAACAAGTGGGACACAATCATGAAGTGGAACGACATTTATTGGATATTTCAAACTTTTTTAACAAACCAAAAACTGAAAAATTGTGCGTGCAAAATTATTCAGCCCCTTTACTTTCAGTGCAGCAAACTCTCTCCAGAAGTTCAGTGAGGATCTCTGAATGGTCCAATGTTGACCTAAATGACTAATGATGATAAATACAATCCACCTGTGTGTAATCAAGTCTCCGTATAAATGCACCTGTACTGTGATAGTCTCAGAGGTCCGTTAAAAGCGCAGAGAGCATCATGAAGAACAAGGAACACACCAGGCAGGTCCAAGATACTGTTGTGAAGAAGTTTAAAGCCGGATTTGGTACAAAAACATTTCCCAAGCTTTAAACATCCCAAGGAGCACTGTGCAAGCGATCATATTGAAATGGAAGGAGTATCAGACCACTGCAAATCTACCAAGACCTGGCCGTCCCTCTAAACTTTCAGCTCATACAAGGAGAAGACTGATCAGAGATGCAGCCAAGAGGCCCATGATCACTCTGGATGAACTGCAGAGATCTACAGCTGAGGTGGGAGACTCTGTCCATAGGACAACAATCAGTCGTATATTGCACTATATTGCAAGAAGAAAGCCATTTCTTAAAGATATCCATAAAAAGTGTCGTTTAAAGTTTGCCACAAGCCACCTGGGAGACACACCAAACATGTGGAAGAAGGTGCTCTGGTCAGATGAAACCAAAATTGAACTTTTTGGCAACAATGCAAAACGTTATGTTTGGCGTAAAAGCAACACAGCTCATCACCCTGAACACACCATCCCCACTGTCAAACATGGTGGTGGCAGCATCATGGTTTGGGCCTGCTTTTCTTCAGCAGGGACAGGGAAGATGGTTAAAATTGATGGGAAGATGGATGGAGCCAAATACAGGACCATTATGGGAGAAAACCTGATGGAGTCTGCAAAAGACCTGAGACTGGGACGGAGATTTGTCTTCCAACAAGACAATGATCCAAAACATAAAGCAAAATCTACAATGGAATGGTTCAAAAATAAACATATCCAGGTGTTAGAATGGCCAAGTCAAAGTCCAGACCTGAATCCAATCGAGAATCTGTGGAAAGAACTGAAAACTGCTGTTCACAAATGCTCTCCATCCAACCTCACTGAGCTCGAGCTGTTTTGCAAGGAGGAATGGGAAATAATTTCAGTCTCTCGATGTGCAAAACTGATAGAGACATACCCCAAGCGACTTACAGCTGCTATCGCAGCAAAAGGTGGCGCTACAAAGTATTAACTTAAGGGGGCTGAATAATTTTGCACGCCCAATTTTTCAGTTTTTGATTTGTTAAAAAGGTTTGAAATATCCAATAAATGTCGTTCCATTTCATGATTGTGTCCCACTTGTTGTTGATTCTTCACAAAAAAATACAGTTTTATATCTTTATGTTTGAAGCCTGAAATGTGGCAAAAGGTCGCAAAGTTCAAGGGGGCCGAATATTTTCGCAAGGCACTGTATTTACAGTACCAGTCAAATGTTTGGACACACCTACTCATTCAAGGGTTTTTCATTATTTTGACCATTTTCTACATTGTAGAATAATAGTGAAGACATCAAAACTATGAAATAAAGAAAAAACACGGAATGAATAGGTGTTCTAAATCTTTTGACCAGTAGTGAATGTAATGTGATGTACAGACATTATGGACAGTATGTGGATAGAATATGTAGTATATATGAAGAACACCGAGATAGAATAGTGTACAGCAATAGTTGAATAGGATGGCCTTGACTAGAATGCGGTATATATATATGAAATGGGTAAAATAGTATTTAAACATTACTAAAGTGAACAGTGTTCCTTTATTAAAGTGATCAGTGTTCCATGTCCATGTCCATTCGACAGCAGCCTCTAACGTGCAGGTTTGAGTAACCGGGTGGTAGCCGGCTAGTGACAGTGACTAAGTTCAGGGCAGGGTACTGGGTGGAGGCCGGCTAGTGATGGCTGTTTAACAGTCTGATGACCTTGAGATATAAGTTGTTTTTCAGTCTCTCTGGTCCCAGCTTTGATGCACCTGTACTGACCTCGCCTTCTGGATGATGGTGGGATGAACAGGCCGTGGCTCTGGTGGCTGAGGTCCTTGATGATCTTCACAATCATTCCTGATCAGATAAGACTCACAGTAAGAAAGACAATAACTCTGAATGTTGCTGCAAGATCTGCAACAGACAGAAATATGAGGAGGAGGACGAAGATGAAGAAGAGGAGGAACCTGAACTGATTCAAACAGCCAAACAGCCTGTGATGGAGTGTGCGATAAATCTTGAAATGACCACATGATGGTGCTAAACTACCTCTTTTAGTTCAACCACTGAGATCAGTGAGTGAGGAAAGGTATACCCACTTGAGTGCCTGTACTAGAACATCCTCATGTTTATGCATATTTGATCAAATGTATGCATATTTATTTAACTTTCATCTTAATAAGCAACTTACAGTTCAGCGAGCGCATAGGACTACGTTTTATGTGTACAGTTTGTGATCTCTGTAGCAATTGAACCCACAACCTTTTTGTTGACTTACACAACTATCTGGAGGAAAGTGTCTACTGTGTACCTCTCCAGACACGCAACATGCTATGTCACCATCTAATAGCCTACCACAATCCTATAATTATCCACAAAGCTTAATGGCTTGTGTAGACCTACAAATCGCAGTGCTTTCTGACTTGAACGATGAACCCACAGCCTGTCACAGTGGAGACATGCTGAACAATTGTTTTTACTACTTCTCACTGGAAGTGGACACCACTATATCTTGGCTTGGTTGAATATAGGCCAATAAAAGAAACACACCCCAGCACAAGATGTCAACTCAGTTTGTCCTACAGAGCTCCACGGAATTGTTTTGTGACTTGTTATTGTTACCGAGTAGACATCATTATACCCCGTGTGTATAAACAAACTGTAACGGCAGATTTCCTCCTCTTCGTCTGAAGGTGCGGACTCCGGCCGCAAAATCTGAACCTGTAGGGGAGGGTCTGGGAGGGCGTCTGTCCGTGGCCTTTTTGGAACGGCGACCCTCGCCGCCAACCTAGGACTGGCAACCCTACTAAAGGGCCCCACTGGACTGAGGGGCAGCTCCGGACTGAAGGGTAGCTCAGGACTGGTTGGCGGCTCTGGCAGCTCCTGGCTGGCTGGCAGCTCTGGCAGCGCCGGACAGACGGAAGGCTCTGGCAGCGCCGGACAGACGGGAGGCTCTGGCAGCGCCTTACAGATGGGAGGCTCTGGCAGCGCCTTACAGATGGGAGGCTCTGGCAGCGCCGGACAGATGGGAGGCTCTGGCAGCGCCGGACAGACGGGAGGCTCTGGTAGCGCCAGACAGACGGGAGGCCCTGTAGGCAGAAGACGGAGAGACAGCCTGGTGCGGGGGGCTGCCACCGGAGGGATGATGCGTGGAGGTGGCACTGGATAGACCGGACCGTGCAGGCCAACTGGAGCTCTTGCCCAACCTTACCTGGTTGAATGCTCCCCGTAGCCCGACCAGTGCGGCGAGGTGGAATAGGCTGCACTGGGCTGTGCTGGCGAACCGGGGACACCATGCGTAAGGCTGGTGCCATGTACGCCGGCCCAAGGAGACGCACTGGAGACCAGATGCTTAGAGCCGGCTTCGTGGCACCTGGCTCGATGCCCACTCTAGCCCGGCCGATACGAGGAGCTGGAATGTACCGCACCGGGCTATGCACCCACACCAGCAGATTTCCTCCTCCTCGTCTGAAGAGGAGGTGTAGCAGGGATCGGACCAAAACGCAGCGTGGTAAGTGTCCATATCGTTTATTATAAAACATAAACTGAATACTAAGAAATACAAAACAATAAATGTGAACATGAACGAAAACCAAAGCGAAACAGTACCGTGTGGTGACAGACACGGAAACAAACACCCACAAACCAACAGTGAAACCCAGGCTACCTAAGTATGATTCTCAATCAGAGACAACTAACGGCACCTGCCTCTGATTGAGAACCATACTAGGCCGCAACAAAAACCGAAACATAAAAACACAAAACATAGACTGCACACCCCAACTTACGCCCTGACCATACTAAATAAAGACAAAACAAAGGAAAATAAAGGTCAGAACGTGACACAAACGTAAAACCAGCAGGGGCCAAGCCCCCCTTGAGGTTCTTGAGAGACTACTGTAAGTTCAGGGTCGGGTACTGTTCATTGGAGCAGCATTAACGGATGAAAAAAAATAGACTGAATGACACTGAAGAGGTACATTGAAAAAAAGAAAACTAAACAGAGAGACTATGAAAGAGTACAAATAAGGGATCTTAATTTGATCATTTTATTGCGGCTGCAATTTTTCCTGCATGGCAGGAAATGCAAACTTGTAGTGTATTAAAGGCTTAAAAAGGCTTCTAAAGTTTATATTTTCCACTTTAAAATGTCAGACTTGATTTGCCCGAACAAAAATGCATCAACCCCTACAAAAAAAAGTCCATTAACTATAATCCACATAATAATTCACATTTCCTGTTGCTGCAGGATTATTTTCCTGCTGTAGCAAACTGGCTCAAATTAAGTTCCTACATCAAGGTCTTACTGTATCTGATGATATGGAGTCTGAGCTTGCAAAACATATCAGGAATCTTGCGGACCAGTTTCATGGGATTAGTAGCCTCAAATGCAGAGAACTTTCCTACAAATTGGCACATCGAAACAACATCCCTGTCGCAGACAACTAGTCAAGAAATTAGAGGGTGATATCGAACAGTAATATCTATATCTGAACGTTGGCATACATTTAAGATATACAATATACCACACACACATTCCATTAATTAAACTTTGACCTACCAGCACCAGCACCATCACCCACTGTCCACCACTTACCCCAAGGTGGCTGAACCTTTTTTTGGGAAAAGCTATGTTTTCAAAACTGTTATGTTTATATGAATTCTGATAATTTTCAGGGATACACCATGTCCTGAAATATATGTAGATACTGTATCTTTGCTAGTAAGAATACTATATTCCCTTGATGTAGTGATGCTGAATGTAAAAAAAACAACTCAACTTACCCCATCCTCCGCTATTTAGGGAATAGGGTGCCATTTGGGAAACAGACTGAGAGCACAGATCAGTAAATAAAGACCACAGCACTGCCACCAGAATGTGTCTGGGGACTCACACTCATCTTCTGGCCCCAAGTCAATTTAATTTAAATGTAAATTTCAGTGATGCATGGCGTTTAAAGGTTTACATTAGCAAAAAAGGGAAAGTGAATGAATGTATTTCAGACAGTCTCTGCAAACTCCACAGCCCTCATTTGTCTCTGTCTAATGTACTAGATCTAGTGTTAAGGGGCAGGGCAGGGACTGGCTGAAGATATGCATATCCTTTCTCCTCAAGCTGTTGGCTGACCGCATATATTTTGGGATGTTGTTAGACTTTCAACGGTGTGAAGCCTTAAAGGTTCACAGATTCAGA
Source organism: Oncorhynchus keta (assembly GCF_023373465.1). Taxonomy (NCBI): domain Eukaryota; kingdom Metazoa; phylum Chordata; class Actinopteri; order Salmoniformes; family Salmonidae; genus Oncorhynchus; species Oncorhynchus keta. Next base: position 35,967,023 of record NC_068449.1, on the reverse strand, counting down.
TGGAAATGATAAAATCCACAGTGACTAATGAACAACTTCAGTATTAATTGGAGGAGAGCTAGAGAAAAAGAGGAGAAGGGGAAAGAGAGAAGGGTGGAAGAGGAAAGGGAGAAGGCAGGTCAGGGAGAGAAGCAGTATGGAGAATGATATCACCTTGCCCCAGAAAAAACAGCTGGAGAAATGTTCCATTTTTTAAAAATGTTTACCTTTATTTTACTAGGCAAGTCAGTTAAGAACAAATTCTTATTTTCAATGACAGCCTAGGAACTGTGGGTTAACTGCCTGTTCAGGGGCAGAACGACAAATTTGTACCTTGTCAGGGGATTAGAACTTGCTACCTCTCGGTTACGAGTCCAACGCTCTAACCACTAGGCTACCCTGCAGCCCATTTCTACCTCAACTCAACTCTTATTTCTACCTCAACTCAACTCTTATTTCAGTCTGGGGTTTCAAAGTGAGGCATAAATTAACATATGAGTGGTGGTCAGGGCCACATGCTGAGAGATGTACATGGTTGCCATGTGAGGCAAGTGTGATTTTCTGGCAGAGGACTGGTTATTAGGTGTGAAAACCTTGTGACGTAAAATCTGGCCTTTGACCTCTCAACTCTACCTCAGTTTCAAGTGTTAAGACTTTTATTTCTTATTCATATATTTGATATATTATATTTTTGTTGTTGTTTATTTTTTATATTTATCTATTTAATTTTTTTCAGCTGCATTGTTGGTTAAGGATCCACCTTTTTTTCAATTTTTGCCTAAAATGACATACCCAAATCTAACTGCCTGTAACTCAGGCCCTGAAGCAAGGTTATATTCTTCGTACCATTTGAAAGGAAACACTTTGAAGTTTGTGGAAATGTGAAAGGAATGTAGGAGAATATAACACGATATATCTGATAAAAGATAATACAAAGACAAGAAAAAAAAACATTATTTTGTATTTTTTGGTCCCATCAACTTTGAAATGCAAGAGAAAGGCCATAGTGTATTATTTCAGCCCAGCTGCGATATTGATTTTGGCCACTAGATGGCAGCAGTGTATGTGCAACATTTTAGACTGATCCAATGAACCATTGCATTTCTGTTGAAAATGTTGTATCAAGACTGCCCAAATGTGCCTAATTTGTTTATTAATTACTTTTCATGTTCAAAACTGTGCACTCTCCTCAAACAATAGCATATTATTATTTCACTGTAATAGCTACTCTAAATTGGACAGTGCAGTTAGATTAACAAGAATTTAAGCTTTCTGCCAATATCAGATATGTCTATGTCCTGGGGGAATTTGTTGTTACTTACTACCTCATGCTAATCGCATTAGCCTACATTAGCTCAACCGTGCCATGGACGGGACACTGATCCCAAATAAGTTTTAAGGGCTTGTAAGTAAGCATTTCACTGTAAGATCTACACCTGTTGTATTCGGTGCATGTGACAAATACAGTTTGATTTGATCTTTGAGTCATGAGTTTACTTTATTCTGTAGTAAATCCATTAGGTTAGACCAGGGGTGTCAAACTCATTTCGCATCGTGGGCCACATACGGCCTAGGGAGATGTCAAGTGGGCCGGACCATTAAAATTATACCATACTCTGCTATAAATAACCAAAATATCATGTCTTTCCTTTGTTTTGGTGTAAAGAAGCACAAGAACATTAGGAAAATATTGAAATTTAATGAACTATCCTTTTACAAAACATTTCATGAAACACCTCATATTTCCTTAGACAAATGTGCAATTTACTTTTATCATTCACAAATATGCATTGCAACTGATCCCACTGATTGTACAAAGGCACAAAACTTTAATTGGTACTGAAAAATATAGTAATGCACTTTAAGATTAAATGAGACTTTTAAAGAAAGGAATTTTTAAACCACTTACACATACGCATATAAAATCTAAATGTAATCCCTGCGTACACCTTACAAACTAAGGAGAGTGATTTTAAATGTGTAATGAAGAAAGTGTTCGCCTGTCCTGTAAATCTGTAAACTTCATACATGAAACATACATACACATACAATACATACTGAAAATGTATGGAGTTGTATGAACAGTAGAATTCCATCACACAACTTTTGTTTTGAAGCTGCTGACTAACATTAAAGTGCACATTTTTTAAATCACCACAGTAAGGATTCATCTTCACAGAGCTGTATTCTTTCAATGCAAACAGTATCTAAGGCAGCATTTTAAAGGTGTTAGTCTAGTCTGGACTTGTATTTGTACCTGAAACTTGGCATCTTTTGGCCTGTACAAGTGCATCAACACCAGGTGTCATGTCCTGACTAGCTGTCACTTTCAGAATGTCATTTAAGTGCTTGTTTGTGAGCCTTGAACGCATTTTTGTTTTATTGATATTCATCACTGAGACAATTTGTTCACAAAGGTAGGTTGTCCCAAACATGCACAAAATTTTAGCAGCCAGGGCTGTTAATTTGGGGTACCCTGGTAGTAGATACTGATAAAATCAGGGCAGGGTTGCCATTTGCCAGTTGCATCTCCCACAAAGTCAGCTTCAACTTAAATGCATGTATGTTGTCAGAAAACTGTGTGACAACTTTTTGCGGCCTTGCAACATTTTGTTCAGATTGTTCAAGTGTTCAGTAATATCAACCAAGAATGCAAGGTCCCGTAGCCATTCCTGAGATTGTAATTCCAACACCGGTTTTCCTTTTTCTCCATGAACTGTCCGATTTCCTCTCGTAGATCAAAGAAATGCCTCAGCACAGCGCCTCGGCTTAACCATCTCACTTCAGTGTGGTATGGCAGGCTGTGGGTAATGTTGCTGTCGCTGAGAAGTTTGTCAAACTGACGATGGTTCAGACCTCTGGACCGGATGAAATTTACAGTGCGAACAACCACCTCCATGACGTGGTCCATTTTCAGCGACTTGCAACACAATGCCTCCTGGTGCAAAATACAGTGAAATGTCCAGAAACGATCTCCTCCATTAAGGGCTTGTACTTTGTCTTTGAACTTTGTCGCGACACCTGCTTTCTTTCCGACCATGGATGGCGCGCCGTCTGTAGCCAGGCTGACAGCGCGGGACCAGTCCACTCCAACTCTGTCCAATGCAGCAAGGACAGAGCCGAAAATGTCCTCGGCTGTTGTGGTGTCCATCATTGGCACCAACTCAAGAAACTCTTCAGTAACAGTCAATGTCTCATCAACTCCTCGAATAAATATGGCCAGTTGGGCCACGTCTGTGATGTCAGTGCTATCGTCAATTGCCACGGAAAATGCAATAAATGACTTGACTCTCTGTTTCAATTGACTGTCTAAATCTGCCGATAGTTCCGAAATCCTCTCTGCTATAGTATTCCTCGTCATGCTAATATTGGCAAAAGCTTGTCGCTTCTCGGGACATACAAGTTCAGCCGCCTTCATCATGCATCGTTTAACAAAGTCACCGTCGGAATACGGCTTCGATGCTAATGCTATTTCGCTAGCAATTAGGTAGCTGGCTTTTACCGCTGCTTCACTGACTTCTCGGCTCTGGATGAAAGTTGACTGCTGTTTCCTCAGACCCGCCAGCAATTCGTTAATCTTATCTCTTCTCAGTTGTCCTTGCAAGCCGTCATATTTTTCGCTGTGATGAGTCTCGTAGTGGCGTCGAATATTATATTCCTTCAATACCGAAACTTGTTGCAAACACACCAAGCACAAAGGTTTTCCGTGCATCTCTGTAAATAAATAGGACGTGGTCCATTTTTCTTTGAAAATTCTACACTCCTTATCTACTTTTCTCCGTTTGGATAACGACATTTTGGCTAATGAGGGTGTAGTGGAGAGGTAGAGACATTAACAATCTTAACAACGTCGTAACAAGCAGCAGATGGCGCATTGATACCGTCTGCTGTTTTCAGTCTGTCTCAGTGATGCGGCTTGTCTTAAAAAAAAAAAAATTAATTCCATGTCTTTTATGCATTTTTTTCCACTTTCAAATTATCCTGCGGGCCTGATCGAACCTCCTTGGGGGCCGGTTCCGGCCCGCGGGCCGTATGTTTGACACCCCTGGGTTAGACAAAGGGACTTTGTTACTGTATGGTTGTGGCTGATCAGAATTCAAACTGCACTCTCTCAACACTGTTAGATGTCCCTTCCATGTTCCCCTAATTTGAAAGACATAGCAGACAGGTGTTCCAATTAGTCCAACAACTGAATATTTGAAGCAGTTCAGTACATATAGTGATGAGAAACTAGAGCGACGTGGACACTGTAAAGACGAGGACAATACCATACAGCAATTTGTGCCCTCAAATGGTACCCTATTCCCGATGTGATGCACTACTATTATGGGCCCAGGTCAAAAGTCGCGCACTATATAATAGGGAATAGGGTGCCATTTGTAACACTAGCTATATTTTGGTCTATTAGAGGGGTTAAGTAAGGAGCCATGTATGTGTCTTGGGAGACCCTTTACTGACACACTGCTTTTACATTTTACACCCCATAATTCCACTGGTGATAATTATGCAGATACTCTTCAGTGCTTCTGCGTTTCCCTGAGTATAGATAGAGTCCCATATGGTTAGTCCTACTACATATGGAGGATAAACCATTATATAGGATCTTGTTTTATTTCTCCAATCCATGATCACATTTAGTAACAATTCACTAGTGAGGTGGGACATGTACAGTAAAGACACACAAAAGCACAATTAATTTTTGACAAAGGTAAACTTTAACATTAGGTGCCTGGCCCTGGGCTACAGTAAACTAAACTACCTTTTGGAATCTGGGGCTGTGGGTGAGCAACCATTGTGTTGTACCAATATTGAAAGAGAAGGGGGAAGGGAACTAGATAGAGGAACAAATACTGTAACACACCAAATTGTCAATGCCTATCTATGTCTATACCCTAAGTCTATCTATATCTATATCCAGTGTCCTGTCATAACATATTAAAAAAATAAATTATAACACAAATACATATTACCTCTGTAACGTCCCATCTCTCTACGGCAACAAACTAGGGACATATTCGGCACATCAAAGAAACTTTTATTTAAGTTGCATAGTGACTTCAAAGACTAGAGATGGCCTTGTTCTTGTGAACCAGGGAATATGTCTGGCTGGTCAAACTGAATGATAATTCCCTGTTTCTGGGCAGGCTCCAAACAAGAGAGAGAGAAAGATATCAGGACTCAGGAGCCTTCTCTTCCTGGCAGGCCGAAGACCCTTGCTTCTCTCTAGACAGTCTCCATTAGTCACCTCTGTTGATCTTCAGCCTGAACAGGAACAGCCACCATGACTGGTCTGATTTGTAATCAGGTTACCAAGTACTCTTGGATGACCTCTGTTGGGGCAGCAGCATCAATGAGTTCATACTAATGGCTGTATTTTTCCTCTGAGAGTCCGTTGATCCTATTATATGGGCGGGGTAGCACTTTATAGTACAGCATGGACTAAAATGGTAATAATATTTCGTTTTTATTATTATTTAGCAATCTTAGAAGAGATTCTGCACACAGACAATGCCCAAGAGACTATCCCACTGCTGCCACCAAAAAAGGGTTGGCATGTGGATCATTTGTAGTGGGGGCCGTGTGAAAAACAGAAGTGGTGTAGTTGGGACTATACGCAGGTATACGCCCAATACCCACTTTTTTTACCCACTGATGCGTATCAAAATAGTGTAGTGGAGGTATATGCTGTATCTATGATATAAAACAACAAATCATGCACAAAGTAGCCTACACAAACGCTAAGCATGTGAAATATATTAATCCGAGCTGCACACATACCCTAGTTTCAGCGGAATATCATCTGTCAGGCAGCCAGAGCCTGCAGCTCTCAACTGGTTGTCTCATGGAGCAGCTCACAAAAGAACAACATTGGTAGTCGATCGGGTAAGTAGGAAGGACGTTTCAATTTATGATATCTACACTACTCGAAAAAAGGGTTCCAAAAAGGTTTTGCGGCTGTCCCCATAGGAGAAGACCTTTTGGTTCCAGGTCGAACCCTCTTTGAAAAGGATTGGACATGGAACCCAAAAGGGTTCTACCTGGAACCAGACAGGTTCTTCTACCTGGAACCAAAAGGGGTTATTCAACATAGGAATTAGAATACTAGAATGGACATGAACCTTCTCATGATGGTCCAAAGGTCAGCCATGTTGGTAAGGGAGTTGGCCAACCATGGTTCGTCAGTGCTGTGATAAGATAATGTGTAAAACAATAAATGTGACAAATGTATCCGCACTGTATATATGTTAGCTAGCCAGACAGTTTTAGAAGAATGATTACAGTAATTTTTCAAATTAACTGCCACTGTGCTAACACTCAATTCAAACAATGCAGTCTACATACAGCTATATACTGGCTCAAATCAGTTGATGATAGGACTTAGACAAGTTTTAAACACAAGTACTGATATTGTATCATATAATAGCACTCACAGCTTTCCAAGAAAACAACATCTAAGACATTTATGGTCTGTTTACATACACTGCTCAAAAAAATAAAGGGAACTCTTAATTAAACAACACAATGTAACTCCAAGTCAATCACTCTTCTGTGAAATCAAACTGTCCACTTAGGAAGCAACACTGATTGACAATACATTTCACATGCTGTTGTGCAAATGGAATAGCCAATTAGCAAGACACCCCCAATAAAGGAGTGGTTCTGCAGGTGGTGACCACAGACCACTTCTCAGTTCCTATGCTTCCTGGCTGTCACTTTTATAATAATAATAATAATATATGCCATTTAGCTGACGCTTTTATCCAAAGCGACTTACAGTCATGTGTGCATACATTCTACGTATGGGTGGTCCCGGGAATCGAACCCACTACCCTGGCGTTACAAGCGCCATGCTCTACCAACTGAGCCACAGAAGCGGTGCTTTCACTCTAGTGGTAGCATGAGACGGAGTCTACAACCCACACAAGTGGCTCAGGTAGTGTAGCTTATTCTGGATGGAACATCAATGCGAGCTGTGGCAAGAAGGTTTGCTGTGTCTGTCAGCGTAGTGTCCAGAGCATGGAGGCGCTACCAGGAGACAGGCCAGTACATCAGGAGATGTGGAGGAGGCCGTAGGAGAACCCAGCAACAGGACTGTTACCTCCGCCTTTGTGCAAGGAGGAGCACTGCCAGAGGCCTGCAAAATGACCTCCAGCAGGCCACAAATGTGCATGTGTCTGCTCAAACGGTAAGGAACAGACTCCATGAGGGTGGTATGAGGGCCCGGCGTCCACAGTTGGGGGTTGTGCTTACAGCCCAACACCGTGCCGGTAAGTTTGGCATTTGCCAGAGAACACCAAGATTGGCAATTTGCCACTGGCGCCCTGTGCTCTTCACAGATGAAAGCAGGTTCACACTGAGCATATGTGACAGAGTCTGGAGACGCCGTGGAGAACGTTCTGCTGCCTGCAACATCCTCCAGCATGACTGGTTTAACGGTGGGTCAGTCATGGTGTGGGGTGGCATTTCTTTGGAGGGCCGCACAGCCCTCCATGTGCTCGCCAGAGGTAGCCTGACTGCCATTAGGTACCGAGATGAGATCCACAGACCCCTTGTGAGACCATATGCTGGTGCGGTTGGCCCTGGGTTCCTCCTAATGCAAGACAATGCTAGACCTCATGTGGCTGGAGTGTGTCAGCAGTTCCTGCAAGAGGAAGGCATTGATGCTATGGACTGGCCTGCCTGTTCCCCAGACCTGAATCCAATTGAGCACATCTGGGACATCATGTCTCGCTCCATCCACCAACGCCACGTTGCACCACAGACTGTCCAGGAGTTGGCGGATCATTTGTCCACGTCTGGGAGGAGCTCCCTCAAGGGGACCATCCGCCACCTCATCAGGAGCATGCCCAGGCGTTGTAGGGAGGTCATCCGCTACAAGACCATGGTGCTTGCCTACGGAGCTATGAGGGGAACGGCACCTCAGTACCTCCAGGCTCTGATCAGGCCCTACACCCAAACAAGGGCACTGCGTTCATCCACCTCTGGCCTGCTCGCCTCCCTACCACTGAGGAAGTACAGTTCCCGCTCAGCCCAGTCAAAACTGTTCGCTGCTCTGGCCCCCCAATGGTGGAACAAACTCCCTCACAACGCCAGGACAGCGGAGTCAATCACCACCTTCCGGAGACACCTGAAACCCCACCTCTTTAAGGAATACCTAGGATAGGATAAAGTAATCCTTCTCACCCCCCTTAAAATATTTAGATGCACTATTGTAAAGTGGCTGTTCCACTGGATGTCATAAGGTGAATGCACCAATTTGTAAGTCGCTCTGGATAAGAGCGTCTGCTAAATGACTTAAATGTAAATGTAATACAGGCACGTGGAGGCCACACACACTACGGAGCCTCATTTTGACTTGTTTTAAGGACATTGCATCAAAGTTGGATCAGCCTGTAGTGTGGTTTTCCACTTTAATTTTGAGTGACTCCAAATCCAGACCTCCATGGGTTGATAAATTTCATTTCCATTGATAATTCTTGTGATTTTGTCAGCACATTCAACTATTTAAAGAAAAAAGTATTTAATATTTAATATTTCATGAATTCAGATCTAGGATGTGTTCTTTTAGTGTTCCCTTTATTTTTTTGAGCAGTGTATATTTGAGGCTATTACACAGAACATTGGTATAAAATCCATAGAAACTGTAACAAGTGCGCTGAGAGTTGGGAACAAGTTCAGGGAGTGAGTGTTTTAAGAAATAAAGACACAATGAACACGAAAAACAAACAACGACATGAAACGGAGTCAATAACACCTGAGGAAAGAACCAAGGGGAGAGACAGGCACAGGGAAGATAATCAAGGTGGTGATGGATTCCAGGTGAGTGTCATGAGGCGCAGGTGCATGAGACGATGGTGACAGGTGTGCGGGATAATCAGCAGCCTGATGACCTAGAGGCCGGAGAAGGAGTATACCTAACATAACTATTGTCGTATAATTAATTATATACCGTTTAAGGTTGACTATAATTCCATTACACAATTTCTGATACATCACATGCCTTTTATTTACTGCCATTCAATTGGTTAGTCTATGGGCATAGCCCAAAGAACCCTTTTCAGTTCTAAATAACAGCTTCTTCATAAAGAGTTTATCAGTAAATGCTAACTAAAATGCAACAATGGGTCTGAAAACAAGGTAGTAAAAAAGTTGTCCGAAGTCTTGGTTGAATCTTTGCCATGCGCAATTCTGTCATCATGTACTGTTTGAATGAACATTTCTAACGGCATTCCCCAAAAACCTTGCCAATTAAATGTGACTGCAAAGTAGGCCTACCTGGTAGAATTACGTCATGATGATTTGTATCAATCGGGAGGGTATTTGTTTTGCAAAATCAAAGGTACACTGTAGGCCTACATTGTTGTACAGCACATAAACACAGTTAGCCTACGCTTGCTAGGTGCGCAATTTGTGTTGTGCTATATAAACAGACAGTGAAACCCTGCAAAAACTATTAGGAAAACTATTTTTCACTCAGGGCGTCTTTACTTCGCTAGGAAGGCCGTTTGGTAAGTTGTTGGCAAAATATAGTAGGTTATAACCATTTCTCCGGGTACCACTACAACACTGAGAAACAGTGGCACATGCGTTGTAGCTAGCTGTGAAGAAACAGTAGTATTCTCACATGCAGCCCAGTGACTCCGCGCTACCTACCAACTGTGCCATAAAATCCCAGGCCTGTTGGAAAAAACAGTAGTACACTTCCCAGCGAGGAGTTGACTAAGGCATTTCATTATGCGCATTAGGCCTGTAAGCACCTCTCATTTCGGATACAGCATACTTGTAAGTATTTCCGCAATAATGCACGCATATACTGTATATTTACACTCGTTTCTGAGCGCCCACGCACTGTAAATAAGTGTGGGTTAGTTCTAAATATAAATGTGTCTATGAACAATCTGATTTCTGCATGGTCTGAACTCGGCTTCTCCTGCCTGGTTGCCTTGGTCGTCACTAGTTACCCCATACACAAAGTCACAAACCACGCCCATTTATATACATTTTCTTCCTAAAATGTGTTTTTAAACCTAAGGTTAACCCTAACCTTAAACACTGTTAACCGTATTCCTAACCCTAACCTTAAATTAAGAGCAAAATGCAATTTTTTGTTTTCATTAATTTTTACGATAAAACGATTTTTAAAAAACTTTGTGGCTGTGGTAACTAGTGGAACCCCCCCCCCATATGTTCCTCATCCCGCCTCCTCCACTCGTTCGATGTGCTCTGCTATCGATTCTCTCTGGATCCTAAAGTGCGGGCGAGAGCGGTGGTAAAACATGGCGTCGGAAGGGATGATTTTAACCAACCACGACCACCAAATTCGAGTCGGAATTCTAACGGGTAATTTCTAAATATATCTAAATCGTTTGATGCCATCTCCGGCTACCGTTGTGTGTTCATTTTATGTGATTGTCAGTGCTGTCTTTGCTCTCCACCGGGTTGTGGCCAGCTAGCTAGATGAGTTGTGGCTGTCATGCATCGGCTTCTCTAGCCTGTCAAACGGTTAACGATAGCTCGCTACTGTAACATTACTACTTGACCGTATTCCTCGACTCCTATACTCCGAGTGATTTACAGATGTTTTTTTTGTCATTTGTATCTTTTCAATGGTTTGTATACGCTAAATAAAATATATGTTCACGAAGGTGTAACTTGCAGCATTTTCTCGCTGTGTAGAAAACAGTTTTTTGATTTGAATAATTCATGTCTTGTACGCAAGCTGCAGCTAGCCTGGCAAAGCAGAGCAGCACGAGCCAGATTCTGTCAGTGTCACAGACTCGAATATTATATTTAAATGAATGAGAATAAATTCTCACATTATCTATTTTCAGCATGTTTACTAAGCTATACTGTTACTGAATTAATTTATGTTGCTTGCTAAATTAGTATTGTTATTCATATGTGATTATTTCAGATTGCCTCGTTTTTAGTGTGGGGCGCTTGCGATGTAACGTAATTTTGTACTCGAGCGTGTCATTTAACATTTCTGTCGGATTTATTCAGATTGCTAGTTATATAGGCCAACCAATACAGACTGTTGAAATACATCTTATTTGGATGCATGACAAAATGGAGCTGTATTTTGGTGCAGCTGTACTCCGTATAGCTAGCCGTGGAGTATAATCGTTGTTTATTTGACATTTTACTGAGCTTGGATTTGCTATCCCTGTCCCACTCACTGGATCCTTTGTTTGGCAAGAATAATAGCTTAACGATTACTCCGTCGGTCAACATTGGCTTTCCGCTGCCTCTGTGCACATAAGTACACACACTGTTTTGACATAGGTCCTCTGCAGTAGTTAGATTTCTATCACACACGAGTACCCCGCCCCCTAGTTTCGGGGTAGGCACTGTTCATTGAACTCGGGAGGGATACCTAGTCAGTTGCACAACTGAATGCATTCAACCGAAATGTCCGTGCAGCGGTTTGTTCGAGCAATATCCTGGAATTTTTGGATTGTGATAGGTTGGGTGGGGCGTAGGGGTTTCCCCAATGACATGTAATCTTACAGGGCGATTCCATGCCAGCTGGAGCAGTACATATTTGGTTTATCTATGTGAGAATTGCTGGCAATTCTCACATAGACATTTCATTGAGAGGAAGTATGTTCTGGAATGCTTTTTACATTTGTAAAACAAACCATGTTTGAGAAAATCATGGTGAAAGTGGGCTCCCGTAAGACCCTATGATACATACATCTTAGTGTCATAGAGCACATTTTATAAGGAGTAGGTTATCATATAGAATATACCTATGTCTGGATTCTCAAATACAAATGTTCACATTAATTTATTCAATATCAAAACTACCCTAAGTCCATCACATTTCCAGAGTGGGCATTCTGCTAATTCTGAAGTTTTGATACATTTTATGAGCACCACCAACAAAATAGATTTCCCTTTACTCACTCTGCTGATAAATTAGCTGAATGTGCGATCCTAAAGGAGGGCTGTAATTGGTTAATTACCTATAGTGTCAATTTATATGTATAACATGGGTCATATCACTAAAAGTATCAGGGAGCCCACTCTGGACATGTTATGTGTTGGAATAGTACTGTATATTGTTTACAAACAATAGGTCTAAAAATAAGCAAATACATTTGTTACTTTTGACCTTCAGCCATTCCAGTCACCAGTTATTACAAACTATTAGGTTTTTGTATTTTGTATTCAAATAAAAAATACTAATATAGCTTACCACTTTGACGACTGCTGTAAGTATTTTACTGTTGATTATTGTGAATGATTGCCATAGTGTCTAGAGATGGGCCTAGTTGAAAAGGTGAACACAAATTTTAAGCTGAAATGGCTATTTTCCCCCACCCAACATGAAATTCCATCTGTCCTATCTCCTCTGTTGTATGGTCTTTCCTCAAATAGAGATTTCAGGATTCTCTCTGTGAAGCCTCTCACTGAAAAATGTCAATGGAAGGGTTCAGTGTGAGATCTCACTTTTGTGGCAGACTACACATTTTCTCTCCCTTTCTATAACAGGCAAACTGAGCTGTGTGTAGCTTTAAATATACAGTCTATGGTGGGCAGGGGCTTCTGAAGTTACTGTATCGGTCGAGTCTAATATTGGTCCAGACAACTATGTTCTCAATTAGACAAATAACAGTAGGCCTGTGTTTTTAAATAAGAGTTCATTATGACTGATTTATTATTATGAAGTGTTTGTGTGTGGGGTATGCCTGTGTGTGTGGTCGTGTTGAGCGGACTGACAGTGCGTATTGGGCAGATAAAAGTACCACATATCCTGCCAGTCAGTCCAGTATCAGTCTGTTTATGTGCCAGAGAGAGACAGGCCCTGTGTTGTAGTGAAACCACTACTCCTGTTTACCCTCCCGCTGTGTGTCTAGCACCCTGGCAGCTATGAAAGTGGACCGTGTCAGGTGTGAGCGCGTGTGTGTGCGCCTGTGTGTGTCTAGTGGCAGCTATGGTATTGTCCTCACAGGTGTTTGTGTGTTTAAGCTGAGCTGTGTGGTGTGCTTCATTTATTTTGTTTGGGGAGATGTGTGATGGGACTGCGATTTTGCTGTCTGTTTGCCTGTCCTGCCGATCTGCGTGTCACCTTTTTTGTCTAGCCTCATGGTAGTCCTGCAGTGTGTCGGTGAGTTATTTAACATTTTGTGATGATATTCTCTTTGATAAACAAAATAAAAAACTTGGGGTGAGAAACAAACTAAATACCCTTTTCAAAAATTATTTTCTTCTTTTGGTTTCCAAAGTTGCATTCAAAGGAGCTGCGGCTGGCATCAAATATTATTTCAGGGTGAGCAGAGTAGAGCGTCTGCCTGACAGCCCCTGTCTCTGTGCTGTTCAAAGCACTGATCACAACCACACTGTTAATGCTACACCACGCAAGGCTATATACTCAGTCTCTGCTTTCCCTCTCTCCCCTGCCTTTGCAAAGCAGCCTCTGTTGCGTGTCCCCTGTTGAAATCACCATATCTCCTATTTGTGAAAAGTGCAGTAGGGTTGTCTGTGTTCAACCTTTTTACAAGGACTATAAGCCTTTTCAAACAAAGTAGACAAATTACCTTGAATAACCAACTCACGTCTGTCAGCAAGCAATGAAAGAAGTTAGCGTTGATGAGGTGAGGGAACGTGTCGACAGTGGACACCTCTGTGTCATCTTGTCTGTTTGGACACTCAACACTCCACAGATCTGTGATAACTGTGTAACACCTTTCTAAAGCCCTTGTTGGCTGATCCAGGTTTCCGCTGCACTCATTTAACTGCCGCTGCGCCACAGGAAAATCATTGCCGCCATACCCCGAAAATATTAAACATAAACAAATATTTCTGTTAAGGTGCACTTTGATGCTAGTACAGTCCACATTTACTTTTCCTCAGTCAACAAAACTAGTAATAATTAGAAAAATCAGACAACACCATCGTAGAATAGACTATTTACCTAGACCACTTGTGTGTTTTACAAGAGAGAAACATTCCTCTCGAGGTGCATTCAAGCTACGCTTGCCATAGGGAGGGAAACCTGCATTCTGACAACCAATCAAAGCACAACAATTCTTGCAATTTTTCTTTCTCCCCAATTTCGTGGTATCCAATTGGTAGTTAGTCTTGTCTCACCTCTGCAACTCCCGTATAGACTCGGGAGAGGCGAAGGTCGAGAACCGTGTGTTCTCCGAAACACACAACCCAGCCCAAGCACAACCCAAGCCGTACTGCTTCTTGACACAATGCCAACTTAACACGGAAGCCAGCTGCACTAATGTTTCGGAAGAAACACCGTACATCCGGCGACCATGTCAGCGTGCACTGCGCCCGGCCCGTCACAGGAGTCACAAGTGCGCGAAGGGACAAGGACGTCCCTGCAGGCTAAACTGTCCCCTAACCCGGGTGACGGTGGGCCAATTGTGCGCCGCCCTATGAGTTTCCCGGTTGCAACAGAGCCTGGACTCGAACCCAGAATCTCTAGTGGCACAGCTAGCACTGCCTTAGACCATTGCACCACTCGGGAGGCTGAAAACTGCAGTATTAATTGCCTTTGTAAAAATAAAAACTGTAGGTTCCCAGCATTCCATTCCTACTTTTATTTATTTCTAAATGTGTAAATATGTGAGAACTGCACCATTTTAAACCCTGGGTTTTTAGTAGTGTCATGGTTAAGCACGTTACTGCTCCCCCATCACCTTGAGTGCATAGGGGAGAGTAGGGCTAAATGTAACACGTCAGTTGTAGGGTAACTTGGGGTAAAATGTGACTTTACCTCCATTTTTGTCCCCTGTAGTGACTTAAATTGTGATAAGACAGATTACATTTTTAGTCAAGCAAGATTAGTGGCAACCAGGGAAGTGGGAGAAAAAAATAGTGGTTTTTGTAAGAAGTACAGGCAGGCATTTACCCCGGGTGGGGAGTTACCCTAATAGGTAGGTGTACATCACTGTGTTTATGCACATTTTTGGGACATAAAATTAATCAATAGGATGCTAACTAATTTTAAAAGATTACATTTAGATCCAGCTAATGATGAGCCCAATCGGGTAAATGCAGATAGGCAACCCCATGCTTCAGCCTATTTGTTTATAGCCATAATGCTGCATCAGTTGGGCTACAGGTGATAATGCTTAGCATACCTGATAATATGAACCATGCATGGTCCAATGTTTTACCAATATATTATTGGGCTCATTTCTGGAGGTGGATGTTTTATTTTAGATGTCAGCACAGTTTTTATTTTAATTAGTTTTGGAGTAGAATGACCTTTTAAAAAATGTCACGAACTGAGCTTCTCAGTCCTTCTACATAAAACGTATCTGGGGGGAACCCCGGAACCCCAAAACAAGAGGGGTAGAGATCTCCCGTTCAACCTTTCCCCAACTGCTACACATTTTTCCAGAGGAAATCCTTGGCTGATCTGTGATCAGATATATTATAAATGTAAGCCCTATAAACCCTGGCTGGCTGAGAAGAGGAGGCTGAAGAGAAGTGGACACCGTTAGGCAGTTAATTCAATCTAGAGCTCATGTTGACACCCTTTTAGGAATTACAGAGCTGTGTCACTGAGTGGCCTCCGATTCTGCCAATTCCCACTCTACCGGGAGTCAACCAACCTTACATCAAACTTACGTCAACTTTACATGGTCTAATTGGATCTGATGAAGCTCTTGTTTTATCACTAAGGTCACTCACTAGTACCAAGGTGCCTCTTGAAGAAGCATAGTTGCGCTTTGTTATAGCCTTCCGTGCCTAGCTATGTTTGAAGTAAAGGGAGGTTTGCTACTCTCTGATACGTCAACAACAGTACATCTCTTATAGTTTTCATCTACATCTGGTGGGGAATTTTCATAGGCTACCTGTCTTTGGATTAAAGTTCATAACCCATAAATTCATAGGAGTATGATCTAATGTTTGTCTGGTCTTGGCGTCCGGGTGCCTTGGTCCAGCTCCTATTTGTGGGTCTAATCCTGAATGCTGATTGGTTAAAACCACGTTCCAGCCGGTGTCTATTCTACAAGTTACCACCGACTAAATCTATGACGTTAAAATGCCTCTTTACTCTACTCTGTTCCATCTGACTGCACTGTCTCATCAACCCAGCCAGGCAAGTTATACACTTGATCTTTACTATTTCTTTTAGACTAACATTTCATTTTCAACAGTGGAGATTTGTCTAAACCTAGCTGTCTCTCCAATATTTGCAACATTGTGTCAATATTGGAATGAGATTTTCTGCTGTCCCATATTAATGAATGTGTCGGGACGAGACAAAGGCAGGGAGCATTTCTCAACCAGTCTAAATCATGAATCAGCTGGCATCATTTTTATGGATATAAACAGTGGGGAGAACAAGTATTTGATACACTACCGATTTTGAAGGTTTCGCTACTTACAAAGCATGTAGAGGTCTGTAATTGTTTTAATCATAGGTACACTTCAACTGTGAGGTGGAATCTAAAACAAAAATCCAGAAAAAAATCATATTTATTGCATGACATAAGTATTTGATCACCTACCAACCAGTAAGAATTCCAGCTCTCACAGTTCAAGATGATGGTCAATCACCCTCTGTCTGGGGCTCCATGCAAGATCTCACCTCGTGGGGCATCAATGATCATGAGGAAGGTGAGAGATCAGCCCAGAACTACACGGCAGGACCTGGTGAATGACCTGAAGAGAGCTGGGACCACAGTCTCAAAGAAAACCATTAGTAAAACACTACGCCGTCATGGAGCAAGGTCCCCTGCTCAAGCCAGCGCATGTCCAGGCCCGTCTGAAGTTTGCCAATGACCATCTGGATGATCCAGAGGAGGAATGGGAGAAGGTCATGTGGTCTGATGAGACAAAAATAGTATTTTTTTGTTGGTCTAAACTCCACTCGCTGTGTTTGGAGGAAGAAGGATGAGTACAACCCCAAGAACACCATCCCAACTGTGAAGCATGGAGGTGGAAACATTCTTTGGGGATGCTTCTGCAAAGGGGACAGGACGACTGCACCGTATTGAGGGGAGGATGGATGGGGCCATGTATCGTGAGATCTTGGCCAACAACCTCCTCTCCTCAGTAAGAGCATTGAAGATGTGTAACGGCTTTCCTCTTCTGAGGAGGAGTAGCAAGGATCGGACCAATACACAGCGTGGTAAGTGTTCATCTTGGTTTTTAATAAGAACACTGAACAAAACAATAAACGACAACGTGACAAAACAAAGCCGAAACAGCTCCATGTGGAAACAAACACTGACACGGAAAATAAACACCCACGAAACACAAGTGGGAAAAGGCTACCTAAGTATGATTCTCAATCAGAGACAACTAACGACACCTGCCTCTGATTGAGAACCATACCATACCAGGCCAAATGCAAAACCACAACATAGAAATCGGAACATAGACAACCCACCCAACTCACGCCCTGACCATACTAAAACAAAGACATTAACAAAGGAACTAAGGTCAGAACGTGACAAGATGAGTCGTGGCTGGGTCTTCCAGCATGACAACGACCCGAAACACACAGCCAGGGCAACTAAGGAGTGGCTCCGTAAGAAGCATCTCAAGGTCCTGGAGTGGCCTAGCCAGTCTCCAGACCTGAACCCAATAGAACATCTTTGGAGGGAGCTGAAAGTCTATTGCCCAGCGACAGCCCCGAAACCTGAAGGATCTGGAGCAGGTCTGTATGGAGGAGTGGGCAAAAATCCCTGCTGCAGTGTGTGCAAACCTGGTCAAGAACTACAGGGAATGTATGATCTCTTTAATTGCAAACAAAGGTTTCTGTACCAAAAAGTAAGTTCTGCTTTTCTGATGTATCAAATACTTATGTCATGCAATAAAATGCAAATTAATTACTTAAAAATCATACAATGTGATTTTCTGGATTTTTGTTTTAGATTCCGTCTCTCACAGTTGAAGTGTACCTATGATAAGAATGACAGACCTCTACAAGATTTGTAAGTAGGAAAACCTGCAAAATCGGCAGTGTATCAAATACTTATTCTCCCCACTGTACAAAAAAAAAGTCAATTGAAACAAGGTCAAATGAAACGCAGCTAATTTGCAGTCTTTCCAGCTTTTCAGTTTGAAGTGATTGTGTTACTGTAGCTGTGTTGTTGGCTAGCTCCTCGGAACAACAGTGTCCTGACGAGTGAGCACATTCTCAATGCCAGGCGAAATCACACCTCATTAGCTCATTGTTATGGATGTATCAAAATAAATGTCACTAGAATACAGCTTGAACAAATGCAGCTACTTTGCTGTTATTCAGGCTGCAGTTTTTCATGTGACTGTAAGTTAGCTGTAGTTGGCTAGCGAGCAAAGAAGGGAAAAGAACGTTGCCAGCCAGTATGACAATGGAACAATTTTAGAACGAACAACTGGATCGCGTCCATAGATATAGAACAAAAAGACTGAACTGGGTCGCGTCTTTGGCAACCGAACGGATAGAATGAACGACCCACCGGCTTGGGTAGTAACCCTAGATTTGTTTTCGGACTAGATCTTGTGGAAGGATGAAATAGTATGAATAAATTAATCAAAATAATGTTTTTAATGAAAATACGTCAATTGTTATTTGAATATGTTGTATAAAAGTGATCATGCCCTTGAAGACTGTTTGGAGGATATATTGGCACCCGTGCATTTTCACTTTCAAAATACATTTCTGCACTTCGCTAAAAGTTTCAAGTAAATAATAATGCAATTATCTGACAACAACACCAATGAATAAGTAGCTGTGCTCAGGGACAATTGACGTTAAATTCAAGATTAAATCAAATGTAAACATGCGATTGCCGAAACCCACATAGCTGGTGCAGATCTGATTTTAGAATCTCTGCCTATATGTGCATAAAGGCTCTCAGGATTTGAACTTGCAACCTTTTGGTCAAGAGTGCATTAATGTCTCAGCAGTTCCACAAGATGGTTATTTGTTACCAAGAATATATATCCACTACTCTCAAATAGGGATGCACCGATATTATATTTTCCTTGACAAAAAAAAAACGATACTGATTTATTTAAAATTGTTGTGGCCTTTTTAAGCATTCTAGTACAGTTAAATAGTTGAAACACACACTGACCAAAAAGTTATATTGTTGGCATTTACTTATGTCCCCATTACCAGTAAAACATAATCAAAACCTATTTCTTTCACATACTTGCTGTGCTGTTTCGTTGTTCATTTGTTCAGTCTCAACCAGGAGTCCAATATCCTCTTCATTGTTGACGTTGAGACTGGTGTTTTGCAGGTACTATTTTTAATGAAGCTGCCAGTTGATGACTTGTGAGGCGCCTGTTTCTCAAACTAGACACACTAATGTACTTGTCCTCTTGCTCAGTTCTGCACTGGGGCCTCCCATTCCTCTTTCTATTCTGGTTAGACAGTTTGCGCTGTTCTGTGAAGGGAGGAGTACACAGCGTTGTACGAGATCTACAGTTTCTTGGCAATTTCTCGCATGGAATAGCCTTCATTTTTCAGAACAAGAATAGACTGACGAGTTTGAGAATAATGGTATTTGTTTCTGGCCATTTTGAGCCTGTAATCAAACCCACAAATGCTGATGTTCCAGATACTCAACTAGTCTAAAGAAGGCCAGTTTTATTGCTTCTTTAATCAGTACTACAGTTTTCAGCTGTGCTAAAATAATTGCAAAAGGGTTTTATAATGATCAATTTGCCTTTTAAAATGATAAACTTGGATTAGCTAACACAACGTGCCATTGGAACACAGGACTGATGGTTGCTGATAATAATAAAATCTGCCGTTTCCAGTTCCACCAGTCATTTATAACATTAACAATGTTGTATTTACACTGTATTTCTGATCAATTTGATGTTATTTTATTGGACAATGTTTTTTGCTTTTCTTTCAAAAACAAGGACATTTTGAAGTGACCCCAAATGTTTGAACGGTAGTGTAAATATAAATGTATATGGATGAGCGATTGCAGAGCAGCATAGGCAAGATGCAGTAGATGGTATAGAATACAGTATATACATATGAGATGTGTAATGTAGGATATGTAGACATTATTAAAGTGGCGTTATTTAAAGTGACTAGTGATACCTTTTTATTAAAGTGGCCAGAGATTTGAGTCTCTGTTGGTAGCAGCCACTCTGTTAGTGATGGCTGTTTTTCAGTCTGCGGTAGAAGCTGTTTTTCAACCTCTCGGTCCCAGCCTTGATGCACCTGTACTGACCTTGCCATCTTGATTATAGCGGGGTGAACAGGCAGTGGCTCGGGAGGTTGTTGTCCTTGATGATCTTTTTGGCCTTCCTGTGACATCGGGTGCTGTAGGTGTCCTGGAGTGCATGTAGTTTGCCCACGGTGATGCGTTGTGCAGACCGCATTACCACTCTGGAGAGCCTTACGGTTGTGGGCGGAACAGTTGCTATACCAGATGGTGATACTAACTATAAAAGTTAGTGTTTTTGGCGACAATTCAAATTTCTTCAGCCTCCTGAGGTTGAAGAGGAGCTGCTGTGCGGTGACCATTTCAGTTTGTCCGTGATGTGTACACCGAGGAACTTAACTTTACACATTCTCCACTACTGTCCCATCGACATGGAGGGGGGATTCTCCCTCTACTGTTTCCTGATGTCCACGATTATCTAATTTGTTTTGTTGACGTTGAGTGAGTGGTTATTTTCCTGACACCACACTCCGCGGGCCCTCACTTCAACCCTGTAGGCAGTCTCATCGTTGTTGTTATTCAAGCCTACTACTGTAGTGTTGTCTGCAAACTTGATGATTGAGTTGGAGGTGTGCATGACCACGCAGTTATGGGTGAACAGGGAGTACAGGAGAGGGCTGAGAACGCATCCTTGTGGGGCTCCAGTGTTGAGGGTCAGCAGGGTGGAGATTTTGTTTGCACGTCAGCCTTGACATCAATTTTGCACATCAGCTTTAAACTAGACACCAGGCCATTTTTAGCTAATATTGGTTTTATTGTTATGTTGATGGTTGAGCACCACTTTTGACACTGTCATTTCTGCATGTAAGAACTTGTGGCAATCAAGAGCTGCTACTTCCAAAATATTTAAAGGCAGCTGTTTTCATATGACGTTAATCTTTTTCTTTTCAATGACTTGCTATTAACTAATTGCATGTGGGTTATTGTGAAATTCACAGTAATTTACTGTACCTAATCTCCATGTTCACTGACCTGACAGTCTGGTAGGAAAGTGTGTATTACAATAACATGGCTCTTTGGTATCACATGCACTGACAGTGTACAATATGAATGTTTATGAATAGAATACAACAGAGCACATGAACTGGGATGATTTTCCCTCTCATGGGGGACCAAAAAGAGCTAGCTGAAGCGACACCTCTAAAAAGCCACTCCTGCAATCTTATGAAAGGCTGACGCTGCTACAGTATGCTGCCAATCAGCAAGTAACGTGCATGTTGTCAACAGAAATGTCAGTGAAGGCACAGTAGGTTACTGGCAAGGATTGCTAGTGGCAGCAAGTGTCTTGTAGGTTACTGGCAATGTTTTGTCAGTAAGTTATTGTGACCTTTTTAGAATAACTTACTGACGAGTAGTTTCCAGTTAAGAATTGACAAATTCACAGCAACAAGTTGACATTAAGTTATAAAAAAACTGTATAATAACCTCTTTACAGTGCAACTCATTATTGGCACATTCTCTTAAAGTTTGCAAAACAGTGTTAAGATTTTCTTTACTTGCATAACCATCAAACACTCAAATTGCTCCAACACTTCCACTGACGGTTGGCACAAACACACATTTGTTTTACCACACCCTCAAATATGCTCATGAGCCCCAATCAGTACATTGCCCCTAGCTATATTTTAAAGCACAGCGATGAGCGTACCTTCTATTCAAGATAATGGGTAGAAAAATGTCCAATACCTACAAGGTACCTGATAGAGGAATTTCTAAATTCCTTATTGTTTTGCAACCAAAACCAAATTCACACTCTTATCTATTTGGTCCTTCTGTAGCTCAGTTGGTAGAGCATGGCGCTTGTAACGCCAGGGTAGTGGGTTCGATTCCCGGGACCACCCATACGTAGAATGTATGCACACATGACTGTAAGTCGCTTTGGATAAAAGCGTCTGCTAAATGGCATATATTATTTCATGAATTAGCAAGAGACCAGTCTTAAAAATAAGTTCAGCATTTATTCTTGATGAGTACTAACCACATACACATATTTCCACAGGTTATAAACTGCAAATGACATCATCAGTTTCCCACCCTCTCTCCGATTCTCACAAGAGCCCATTGTTTTTAGGTCTGGACTCTCCCTCTACTCCCCCATATAACTACATTCCAAACTGTCTAAAAGATATACTTTTCTCCACTAATGGAACACCACCCAAACATTTCTTATCTGTCTGAAAAGCTATAGCATCTCTTCCCCCTTAAACTTCCCAAGAGTATTAGAATAAATGGTTCTAATCAATAATGTATACATAATTAATCATTTCAACTATAATTTCCTCTATCAGTACCGAACTGTACCATGTGAGTTTATATGTGTAGTTGGGAAGTTTCCATTTTTGTACCCCAGGGAACAACACTGTACCCTAACCATAAGCCTTATTTTTTGAGACTGTTAATATATGTTCCAAGTAATAATTATGAACCTGGTGGCACTGCAGAAAGAACGAGGCACTTCCAACCAAGAGGTTGCAAGTTTAAATCCACAAATAATTATTGGATACTCTGTCAAGTGTCCTTGATCACTGCTAGTTTTATGTTGATATAATGTTGGTGGTGACAATTGTACAAATATTTACTTGAATCTGGGCAGGTTTTTAGCAAAGTGCAGGAATGCATTTTTGCCAATAAGTCTGTGGCCATATATTTTATGCTCACAGATCTGATCGTGTAGCTGCGCTGTAGCAGGACAGGTTGGTAGCAAGCAAGGGGTTATTAGTTCAAATCCCATTTAAAGCGGAGTCCCAATTTTGGTCACAGTACAAAATTATACAAGTTTTTACAGTAATTAAAATCAGATTACAGAAGCATACTGTCATTTTATAGAAATATCACCAAGTTGATGTATAT
Source organism: Oncorhynchus keta (assembly GCF_023373465.1). Classification (NCBI taxonomy): domain Eukaryota; kingdom Metazoa; phylum Chordata; class Actinopteri; order Salmoniformes; family Salmonidae; genus Oncorhynchus; species Oncorhynchus keta. Next base: position 35,944,038 of record NC_068449.1, on the reverse strand, counting down.
TTTTTACTGAAATTGTGCAGAAAAATATTCTTGGCTATAAATATATAGCCAATCTCCATTATGTCCATAGACCTGGTGGCGCAGCAGGATCTTCAGGTAGCTAGCTACTGTACCAAAAGGTTGTGAGTTCAAATCCCAAGTGAGCTTGAGTCCCAAGTAATCAGCAGCATACTGTCCTTTAACATTAACACCTGAGTTTAGCTGTACAAATACAGAAACTAGCTGTAGATTTACCGTATTTTCACCGCAACTAGACAACCTCCAGGGGACAATGACACAACGTTCTGAGAACATCCTAATAACGTCCTCGGAACAAACCGGGAACTACACACATCAATTACGCCTTTTTAAAGTATGGTATTCTAAAGGACGCTTGACATCTCGGGTAATTGGCTTTCGCATGTGCTTAAATGCTGTCATGTAATTTCATGGTATCACATGTTGAAATGTTGTATCCCCATGTTGTAAAAAATAAATAAATCACAAGATCATGTTTTCATGTGCTCAAATGTTGTCACATGTAGAGTGTAACGATATCACATGTTGAAATGTTGCATCCTTATTGTCACATTTATTTCACAAGATCGTTGTCACATTGCTTCACATGAAATCAGGTGATCACATGAAATTCATGTGGTTTTTCCTTAAACTTTTCTTGTGCAGGCGTTCCGCTAGCGACCCACCTTGACAACATCGGTGAAATTGCAGAGCACCAAATTCAAAATACAATAAATGCAATATTAAACATTCATGATAATACAAGTGTCATCCATGATTCTTTAGCTTAGAATCTTGGCAATCTAACCGCATCGTCGGATTTCAAAAAGGCTTTATGGCGAAAGCACAGCATTCGATTATCTGAGGTCAGCGCCCCACAACAGCATATTATCCAAACAAGCACAGGCATCACACAATCCCAAATAGCAACAAAATAAGTCAATTACCTTTGAAAATCTTACTCTGATCGCAATCACAAGAGTCCCAGGAACACAATGAATGGTCGTTTTGTTCGATAAATTCCTTTTATATCCCAAATAGTCCATTTTTAGTAGGCATCATTGAGTTCAGTAATCCACCTGTTCAGAATGCAGACATGGCAGTTCCAAAAGTGACTAGTTAAGTTTTTCCAAACAAATCAAACAACGTTTCTAATTCCTTATTAAGTACTCTAATATCTAAATAAACAACATTTCATATGGAGCGGACTATTTTCAATAGGAAAGGAAAATATCACAGTGCGCTCCCTCTGTCACGCGCGCAATGAGACTAACTTTACCATAGAGCTCCCTGAGGATAAACAACTAATCCTTGTTGGTTTTTCAAAAAACAAGCCAGACACCATGTATAAAGACTGACATCTAGTGGAAACCATAGGAACTGCAATTTTGGAGGTGGAAGTCTGTTTTCAATAGCTTAACTTTGAATTGGCTGGCAGGTCAACAGAACATGTGTCCTTGGGTTTTTGCCTGCCAAATCAGTTCTGTTATACTCAGACATAATTTTAACAGTTTTAGAAACTTTATAGAGTGTTTTCTATCCAATACCACCATGCATATCCTAGCTTTTGGGCCTGAGTAGCAGGTAGTTTACTTTGGGCACCTCAGTCATCCAAAGTTCCGAATACTGCCCCCTATCCCTAACAAGTTTTAAGGGACGTAATGTTCTCCTAGAGTCGGAGGTGCTTGTAGCCTTTTAGACTGGCTAAACCACTAACCTGGCTCTTGCCCCGAGACTCCCAAGGGCTCTTCTCTCTGCTGTTGTTATTGGTATGCTGTAGTGGAGTGGGATTCGGGTAGCAGTGCCTACAGGGTTCGACAATGCTCTTGAGAAGGTACATGCCTCATTCATAAATGTGTAACGCCACAGAGCATGTCTTCATGACACGATAGTATATATAGAGCACTCAGTTGCTCTTTGCTGCCACTTTCTGCCTGTCTGCTTGCCTAGCTACTAACTCTATGGCCCTATAGGCTACCTAATGACATAGATGCTTTTACTTGTAGTGTTAACATAGCTAAGCCCCATCATTGAGTACGGTTACATGCACACAATAATGTGATTTATTGTGGATAGTCAGATTTAATATAATAGTTTTGATTTAAAACGTTTACATGCTTTGCAAGAAGATCGTTTTCCCTAATAGTCGTGTTTACATGGACTCATTTGAAATCCCGCTACCTGATGGCACTTTGATAAATGCAGAAAATCAAAATAAATGTTCTACCACAGTGACAATGTTATTTTTGTGAAGCATATTTGATTCTGAGTTCGGACATATAAAGTGTGTATGTGAAAACTACTTCTAAGATGCATTAATTAATTTGTTCCGAACTCACTTCATTTGCGCTAAAGAGGGAAGCTTACTTGGCTGGTGCTAGCACATGCCCAGATCAAATACACAGCTGGAATGCTGATTTAAGGTGTTTACAGAAAACCAGGTTTAATCAGCGTATGCTTATTTATATTTTGACCTTGCGCTGATTTTTAAAAAGATAAACGGAGTAAAGTTTTACATGAGTATTGCATAATCTGGTTTATAGCATAATCAGTTTAATATCGAATGATTTACTGTGCATGTAAAAGTACTCGGCGTTGGTGGTTGGACGATCTTTTCGAATGCCCCCCTGGGCCAGCTTTGAGTATCTCTGTTTTGCTGTGTGAGCATTCACAGGCACATGTGTTTAGGGATAAATAGTCTTATCTCCATACTCTGCTACTGTATGGGATCTGAATCAGACCATTGTGACTGATTTGATACAGTGACAATGTGACCAATTAATTTAGTGAAGGACAGTCAGAAGGAATAATCAATGTTTTCCCTGACCCCTCGCTGTGATTGTTTCTGTGCAGTGTATTGTGGACCCAGCCAGGCAGTGTGTGTCTCTGACTACTGGAGTTTGGCCCTTAGTCTCCCCTCTCCCCTGCCCTGGTGGAGTGCCTGAGTGATAAAGAGGTAGAGAGCGAGAGACTGAAAGAGTGCTGGTGGCGAGAGGGCGGATGGAAGGATCAGTGGCTTTAAGTCCATTAGGATGTGAATGGAGCTGTGCTGGGTCACAAGCACGCTGGGTGCATTCTCGCTCTCTGCTGCTGTCGCGTGAGTGCCTCTGCTCTGCCTGTCTCCCCCTACACACTTTCTATTTCACTCCCCCTCGTGCGCTCTTTTTCTTCTCTCTATTCCCCTCGGTCTCCTCTCTCGCTCTCTTTCTCTTGACAGCAGGGTGGAAGCTCACTCCTCGTAGGTCACACACACACACACACAACACACACACACACACACACACACACACACACACACACACACACACACACACACACACACACACACACACACACACACACACACACACACACACACACACACACACACACACACACACACACAGGGGTGGCAGAGGAAGATAACAACAAAAATAGTATCCGGGCTAAAATCCTCACCCAGCCTTAATCCCTCAGTAATCTATATCCCCAAAACCAATGTGTGCCTGCGTGGGTGGGTGTGTGCGTGTGGATGGGAGGATATGGATTGTGTGTGTGCAAATTAGTTTTTGACTCATTGGGATTCAGTATGTTGAGTAGTGATGAGTCATACTCCCTTCCACGTGCCGAAGTCGCAGAGAAGGATTGGAGAAAGGAAACAAGGAAAGAAGGCTCAATGCCTAACCCACTGGTCTTTCTTAACCACCTCATGATGCCAGCCTGCTCTAACAGTGCTCTTATGGTTTGGCCTAGTTACTTAGTGAGTCAGTCAGTTCGTTAGTGTGGGTAGTTGCTTTAGAGTGAGGCAGCCCATTTTAGTTCAGCCTTTTCCTCCTGTTGTTTTCTGCTGCTTTATTCCTCAGCTTTAAATCACCCTGACAGCACAGCCACAGTTTAGTAATTTGACTGTTTATTATGATTATTAAACGTCACAACAATTTAGTTAAGGATAGATGGGGGAAGGCGAAGTAGGAAGAGGTCACAGTCAATCAGATATGCTTTAGTTGTACCGTAATTTGTTTTTGTATTACTGTATGTCATTCAACATGACTAATGTGGTGAGAGTCCAGTATCTCTCTGAGCCACTGACTATGACCTACAGGAGTTGAGCACTAAGCTTAACACTGATGCTAAGGAGAGTCTGTTTCCTTCTAAACTGATGCTACCGAGACCTGCGACCCTGGCCACACGTGGTCTGATTCTCTATCTACATTTCTCTTAGAAGTGTGTACTTACTTACTCCTCCTCATGGATTTTACATGTTGGAATTTCCTGACATTCCAAGTTCTAACCCCTTGCAGAGATAACTAATATATATATTTTTTGTGGACATAGAAGAGCACTCCCTTTCCCTCATGTCCTGTCAAAGTAACATCAGGACTAGGGAAGGAGGTGTATCAATGATTTATAGTCCACATTACACTGGGTCAAAAGAGGCCTTTTAGTCTGGGGGTGTAGGCTGCCAAGGGATGGCCAGGTATATGCTGCCCCTTCCCCCAGCCAAACACACAGATAATGGAGGTAATAGCGCAAACAGTTAGCAGCAGCATGGAAAGCAGCGATTTCTGCACCATTTCCAGTGTAATATTGTCACGATACCTGAATTTGAACTTCAATACCAATACAAAAATAACAAAGCCACTGAATGGCACTTGATCCAGACAGCTAGTAACATCAGGACTAGGGAAGGAGGTGTATGTGTTCTCTGTTTTGAGTTCAATATCATTTAGGACAACAACAAAAAACATCTTAGTCCAATATTTTTCCATATATATACACACATCCTATGTGTTTTAATCAAATCAACTATATGCACTGAGCATATGACTAGAGGGAGTCCGACCGCAATTGATTGGATTGTGCCGGGCTGAGTGACTGTGTGACTAGCACCCGTTGTCTCTCTCCTCCCTGCTGCAGCGACCACCACAGATCATCAGTGTTTATTGCGATGTCCGTGTTGCTGACGCTGCAAAAAAATGTTTCTTTTCGGACTGACAAGTTCTGTTACTGAATTCCATAATTTGTTTAGGAAAAACATTCCCTGTTCCCTCCATCTTTGCTCTCTTTACGTGACATGTATTCATCGCATGCACCTGATCAGTAGGGCCTGACTTATTATATCATCACATCAATAAATTGGCTATAAACAAACTTTGAACACCGTCACACATTAACAGCAAAATGGATGCAGAGATCGTGAAAAATAATCTCGACACGGGAATGTTCACTGGTTGCTCGGGAGGTAAAGGGGAAGTCAGGTGTGTGGAATAAATTTGACTAGTTGTAGAAAATGCTGGAGATCTAGAAAAAGAAGGTAAGGAGAAAGCACTGCGTGCATATTATGTGTCCCAAACTGGTGCTGTTAGATTACAATGTATTTATTTTGCTGACCGTTTGGAACGATGTAAACACAAAATAAATTATAAGCCCATCAGAGAGTCTGTAACATATTTTTTTGTTAAGCCTTTATTACAGCAAAGACAAAGTCACATTCATTCCTAAATGCAGTTTCTGAAATGAATGACTTGTATGCTGTGTAATGATGAACAAATGAATGATTGATTGATATGGTAGCCTATATAACTATTGAAATATCGGTGGAAATTAAGGTATTTAGACTAACCAGGAGGTGCTCTTAGGCCTACAGCTCAATGGTGGTAATACAAAGCTGCTATACTAAGCCTATTAATGACATTACTTATTATTATATTGATGATCACAATAATATTAGTAATAATAACAATAAGGAGATCAAGAAAAAGGAGGTCTGTTATTGTCATTAGAGGTCGACCGATTAATCGGAATGGCCGCTTAATTAGGGCCGATTTCAAGTTTTCATAACAATCGGAAATCTGTATTTTTGGATGCCGATTTTTGCCAATTTTAAAATGGTCTTATTATTATTTTACAACTTTATTTAACGAGAAGTCAGTTAACTGCCTTGTTCAGGGGCAGAACGACAGATTTTTACCTTGTCAGCTCGGGGGATTCAATCTTGCAACCTTACGGTTAACGGCACGGTAGCCTAGTGTTTATAGCGTTTGACTAGTAACCGGAGGGTTGCAAGTTCAACCCCCCAAGCTGACAAGGTACAAATCTGTCGTTCTGCCCCGGAACAGGCAGTTAACCCACTCTTCCTAGGCCGTCATTGAAAATAAGAATTTGTTCTTAACTGACTTGCCTAGTTAACTTCTTGCGGCGACCCATCCCGGATCCGGTATCGTGACTACGGCTCAAGCTCATTACCATAACGCAAAATGCAAAAAAATATTCTTAGAAATATTTAACCTCCACACATTAACAAGTCCAATAGATCAAATGAAAGATAAACACCTTGTTCATCTACACAGCAAGTGAGATTTCTAAAATGTTTTACGGCGAAAACATAGCACATATTTATATTAGATCACCACCGAAGCAAAAGACAAGCGGCAGCCATTTTGTCCCAGAAAATATAAAATTTAAAAGTAGGATTAAAAAATAAATAATTCACTAACCTTTTGAAAATCTTCATCAGATGACAGTAATATTACATGTTACACAGTACATTTAATTTTGTTTTCAATAATATGCCATTTATATCCATAAATCTCTGTTTACAATGACGACATTTCAAAAAATGCTACTCAAATGTCTGGAGAAATTATGATAGCTCCGAAAGATAACGTCACATAACAAGCAGTAAACATGACTAAATATACATTTTCTACATATAGTGACAAAGATACACTTCTTCTTAATGCAACCCTGTATTACATTTATTTTTAACGTTACAGAAATCATCCACTGGGCTATACAATGAGACGGCGCTCAGATATTAGCAGTATGTCTCCTCTACGTTTTGGAGTCCACAGAAACCCAAAATAACCACATAAATATTCCCTTACCTTTGATGTTCTTCGATCAGAAGACGTAGAAGGAGTCATACTTACCCAATACATCGTTTGGTTTCACGTTGTGTGTCTCAGTATTAGCATATGCTAACAGCTTCAGCTGAAATGCATCCAAAATTACTTCTGGTCCAGCACTCTTCCAATTTACATATTATATGTCGACTAAACTGGTCAAACTATGTGCAAAATCGAGCTTTATGATGTTTTTAACATGTAGAACAAAGATCAGCGCGAAGAGACAAACCGGCTTCAATTGCTGGACCATGGAAAAGAACGTTCTCCAAATCGGCCGCGCGCAATAGTGCATGTTTTTCAGAGTGACACGAGCATTTTCGCCCGCCAAACGTCGAGGGCTCGTGGGATTCTCACAATGAACGCGCCATTTGAAAGCAGACATCGCGCTGAACAAATACATACTGTTCCCAGATCAGTAGCTGCCTGGGAAGGGTGGGGCGATGACGTTAAAGTTGACCCAACTTTTCTCTTCACAAGAGAGAGTTTGGGAGAAAGGCTGCCCTGAGAGTTCTGCTTTACATACAGACATAATTTAAACGGTTTTAGAAACTTTAGAGTTTTCTATTCAATAATAATTATTATATGCATATATTAGCAATTTTGGGAAAAAATATTTTCAGTTTACTATGGGCACGCACTTCCTCCAAAGGGGGCAGTATTGAGGGCTAGTCTTAAGAGGTTAAATAAAGATAAAATAAAACTAGTCCAATGCTCTATAACCACCTGCCTCACGAGGTGACTGCCTGTTACGCGAATGCAGTAAGAAGCCAAGGTAAGTTGCTAGCTAGCATTAAACCTATCTTCTAAAAGTCAATCAATCAATCATAATCACTAGTTATAACTACACATGGTTTTTACTAGTTTATCTAGCGTGTCCTGCGTTGCATATAATCGATGCGGTGCGCATTTGCGAAAAAGGACTGTTGTTACTCCAACGTGTATCTAACCATAAACATCAATGCCATTCTTAAAATCAATACACAGAAGTATATATTTTTAAACCTGCATATTTAGTTAATATTGCCTGCTAACATGAATTTCTTTGTCACTTCTCTTGCAACAGAGTCATGCAGCAGTTTGGGCCGCCTGGCTCGTTGCGAACTGTGTGAAGACTATTTCTTCCTAACAAATGTGTACCTAACCATAAATGACTGTACCTAACCATAAACATAAATGCCTTTCTTAAAATCAATACACAGAAGTACATATTTTTAAACTTGCATATTTAGCTAAAAGAATCTAGGTTAGCAGGCAATATTAACCAGGGGAAATTGTGTCACTTATCTTGCGTTCATTGCACGCAGAGTCAGGGTATATGCAACAGTTTGGGCAGCCTGGCTCGTTGCGAACTAATTTGCCAGAATTTACGTAATTATGACATAGAAGGTTGTGCAATGTAACAGGAATATTTAGACTTATGGATGCCACCCGTTAGATAAAATATGGAACGGTACCGTATTTCACTGAAAGAATAAACTTTTGTTTTCGAGATGATAGTTTCCGGATTCGACCATATTAATGACCTAAGGCTTGTATTTCTGTGTGTTATCATGTTATAACTAAGTCTATGATTTGATAGAGCAGTCTGACTGAGCGAATGGTAGGCACCAGCAGGCTCGTAAGCATTCATTCAAACAGCACTTTCCTGCGATTGCCAGCAGCTGTTTATGACCTCAAGCATATCAACTCCCGAGATTAGGCTGGTGTAACCGATGTGAAATGGCTAGCGAGCCAGCAAGCAGGGTGCGCGCTAATGGCGTTTCGAAAGTCACTCGCTCTGAGACTTGGAGTAGTTGTTCCCCTTGCTCTAATCACATTTTATTTGTCACATACACATGGTTAGCAGATGTTAATGCGAGTGTAGCGAAATGCTTGTGCTTCTAGTTCCGACAATGCAGTAATAACCAACAAGTAATCTAACTAACAATTCTGCATGGGTAACGCTGCTTCGAGGGTGGCTGTTGTTGGTTCGAGCCCAGGTAGGCGCGAGGAGAGGGACAGAAGCTATACTGTTACACTGGCAATACTAAAAGTGCGTATAAGAACATCGAATAGTCAAAGGTATATGAAATACAAATGGTATAGAGGGAAATAGTCCTATAATAACGACAACTTAACTTCTTACCTGGGAATATTGAAGACTCATGTTAAAAGGAACCACCAGCTTTCATATGTTCTCATGTTCTGAGAACGGAACTTAAACGTTAGCTTTCTAACATGGCACATATTGCTCTTTTACTTTCTTTTCCAACACTTTGGTTTTGCATTATTTAAACCAAATTGAACATGTTTCATTATTTATTTGAGGCTAAATTGATTTTATTGATGTATTATATTAAGTTAAAAGTGTTCATTCAGTATTGTTGTAATTGCCATTATTACAAAAAAATAAAAAAATAAATCCTAATCGGTCGACCTCTAGTTATTATAAATGTTATTGTTCATACAATTTGGAACAGTGTAAATAACACTAAATTAATAATACCAGAGAGGATGTTTTAAAGAGAAAAATGTGTAAAGCCTTTATTACAGCATAGCACAGATTTAAAAACGGCTGAATTAGTGAAATTGTTTATCTGACATGTTGTGGTTGCGTAAGGCTTGGTGCTCACAGAATCAGTACACTATTTAAACAAACACACAAATAGGCAACAGAAGCAGGATCTGTCTTATTTCTATAGATATATATGGATGATTTCTAAAGCCAGGCATATTTTAACAGTTAGATTATAGACCTAATTAAGTTGGTTTCCTCTCTCCTCACTATTCTTAGACAACTAAGGCACGGGCTGTTTTCTCATCTAACTCTGCTGCAGCCTCCGCTGCTTTGTTCTCAACACCAATATACTGGCTAACCTCTAGCGTCGAGCAATCCCGTATCCGGGAGCGTAATTATAGCCTCAAGCTCATTACCATAACTATTCATGAAAATCGCAAATGAAATGAAAGAAATATATTCACTCACAAGCTTAGCCTTTTGTTAACAACACTGTCATCTCAGATTTTCAAAATATGCTTTTCAACCATAGCTACACATTTGTGTAAGAGTATTGATAGCTAGCATAGCATTAAGCCTAGCATTCAGCAGGCAGCATTTTCACAAAAACAAGGAAAGCATTCAAATAAAATCTTTTACCTTTGAAGAACTTCGGATGTTTTCAATAAGGAGACTCTCAGTTAGATAGCAAATGTTCATTTTTTCCAAAAAGATTATTTGTGTAGGAGAAATCGCTCTGTTTTGTTCATCACGTTTGGCTAGAAAAAAATCTGAAAATGCAGTCTCTTCAACGCCAAACTTTTTACCAAATTAACTCCATAATATCGACAGAAACATGGCAAACGTTGTTTAGAATCAATCCTCAAGGTGTTTTTCACATATCTATTCGATGATAAATAATTCGTGGCAGCTGTGTTTCTCCTCGAAGCAAACGAAAAATACACGCAGCTGGAGATTACGCAATAATTGCAACGGAGGACACCAAGCGGCCACCAAGTAGATGTAGTCTCTTAAGGTCAATCTTCCAATGATTTGCCTACACATACGTCACAATGCTGTCGACACCTTGGGAAACGACAAAGTCTAAGCTCATTCGTGACTCATACACAGCCATATAAGGAGACATTGAAACACAGCGCATTCAAAATCTGGGGCACTTCCTGTATGAAATTTCATCTGGGTTTCGCCTGAAGCATTAGTTCTGTGGCACTCACAGACAATATCTTTGCAGTTTTGGAAACGTCAGTGTTATCTTTCCAAAGCTGTCAATTATATGCATAGTCGAGCATCTTTTCGTGACAAAATATCTTGTTTAAAACGGGAACGTTTTTTTATCCATAAATTAAAAGAGCGCCCCCTATATTCAAGAAGTTGACTTTGCTATTATGCACATAGCAACATAATCTAGGAAAAGACGCCAATTCAACAACACACTGATGCGTTTCAGAACCGTGGACAGCAACCGCTATCCGACACTGGAGAGAGTGCATTTGTTAAAAAATATAATTTTTATTAGTGTTGCACCATTGTTCTTAGTCAATATAACCATATACAATTTCAGTAGCACGCTTTGGAGTGATGGACTGTGCCATCCCCATTCCTCATGGCCTCCACAATGGATTAGTCCACTCAGACAGACGCGAATCAGACAGGTGTCTTTTACACCATGTAAAAATGATTACTTATTTGTTATTACTAAAGAAATCTTGGTCGACCGACAGCCTAAACAATCGACCAGTCTCAGCCCTAATATTTTTTTATATATTTTTTTACTGTGTCTTTAAGTAGGCAAGTCAGTTAAGAACAAATTCTTTATTTACAACGACTGCCATTGTCATTGTAAATTGTAACCCACTGTTAACCCACTGGGGCAGAACGACAGATTTTTTTTTTACCTTGTCAGCTCGGGGATTTGATTTAGCAACCTTTCGGATACTGGCTCAATTTGACTTTGTTTTTGCCAAGCTTACTACAAAACAACATAATTGTGTAAATTATTTGAATGCTAAACTGAAAGACTGGCCAATAGTTTCTGTCCTCAGACCATCAGGCTGCCACTAGTCAGTTACTGCTATTATTGGGGGGACCAATGGGATGCTCGGGGGATGCAGGAAAGCCCCAGGCCGCTATGCCACACTGTTGGTGGAATCTGACTTTGTGGCTATGGAATATAGTGGAAACCAGACGGCGAGGGAGAAGAATTGAATGAATAATGTTTTTGGTAACATTTGGCTTTGAAATCAGCATATTTTGCATTATGTTTTGCATGTAATCACAAACAATGACCAGTAGAAACTGCAGTCATTTTCATTATTCTTAGCAATGATTTAGGAATCCTTGTAAGTATTAGCTAGTTAGCCACTTGTTGTTCACCTATTGAAATTTAACAGTTCATGGAAATAAATAGCTAGCCAGTTACTTAACACTGTTGCCCAAAGCTAACGTTGCCCAAAGCTAACCTTAATCCTTATTGTGGCTAGCTTCACATAGATGGGTCTGACCACTATAAATCAAGTAAGAACTGTCTTGGAAATTAGGGTTCTTCTATAGTTTCTATGAAACAGATTATGTTGTGTTATTTGACGTATCTTTTTTGACACGCAAAGATCCAAACGGCATCCCATAGAAATCCTGGTTGAGAATGAAACGAATGAACAACGAAACAGCACCGGAAAAATAAATAGGTTTTGATTATGTTTTACTGGTAATGGGGACATATGTAAATGCCAACAAAAATAACTTTTTTGTGTATTTAACTAAGCAAGCCAGTGAAGAGCAAGGAAAATATTACATACTGTATCGGCCAAAAAATGTCATATCGGCTCCCGGGTGGCGCAGTGGTCTAGGGCACTGCATCGCAGTGCTAGCTGTGTCACCGGAGACTCTGGGTTCGCGCCCAGGCTCTGTCGCAGCCGGCCGCGTCTGGGAGGTCCATTGGCCTAGCGTCGTCCGGGTAAGGCCGGTAGGGATATCCTTGTCTCATCGCGCACTAGCGACTCCTGTGGCAGGCAGGGCGCAGTGCACGCTAACCAGGTCGCCAGTTGCACAGTGTTTACTCCGATACATTGGTGCGTCTGGCTTCCAGGATGGATGCGCGCTGTGTTAACTTTTTATGGTATAGGAGACGCTTGCGTCCCACTTGGCCAAAAACCAGGGGAAATGCAGCGCGGCAAATTCAAATAAATTGATATAAAAATCAAACTTTCATTAAATCACACATGTAAGATACTCAATTAAAGCTACAATCCAGCCAACATGTCAGATTTTAAAAAGGCTTTTCGGCGAAAGCATATGAAGCTATTATCTGATGATAGCACAACAGTAAACAAAGAGGGTAGCATATTTCAACCCTGCAGGCGCTACACAAAACGCACAAATAAAATATAAAACATGCCTTTGACGAGCTTCTTTTGTTGGCACTCCAATATGTCCCATAAACATCACAATTGATCCTTTTGTTCGATTAATTCCGTACATATATATCCAAAATGTCAATCTATTTGGCGCGTTTGATCCAGAAAAAAACAGCTTCCAAAATGCTCAACGTCACTACAAAATATTTCAAAAGTTGCCTATAAACTTTGCCAAAATATTTCAAACTACTTTTGTAATACAACTTTAGGTATTTTTAAACGTTAATAATCGATCAAATTGAAGACTGGTCTATCTGTTTTCAATAGAGGCCGAGAGGAAACTAACGCTACTTTTCAAGTCTTGGCCAACTCTCAACAGCGTTACCCTTTTCCAGGATGGCCCTACTTCTTCATTGCACAAATGAATAACCTCAACCAAATTCCAAAGACTGGTGACATCCAGTGGAAGCGGTAGGAACTGAAAACAAGTTCCTAAGAAATATTGTTTACCAATGAGAATTCAGTGAACAGACAGACTTCAAAACAAAAACAAAAAAATCTGAAAGGTTAGTCCTTGGGGTTTTGCCTGCTACATAAGTTATGTTATACTCAGACACATTTCAAACAGTTTTAGAAACTTCAGAGTGTTTTCTATCCAAATATACTAATAATATGCATATCTTATATTCTTGGCATGAGTAGCAGGAATTTGAAATTGGGCACACTATTTATCCAAAAGTGAAAATGCTGCCCCCTCCCCTATACCTTTTAAGAAGCAGTGCAGCTTGGTTGGGTTGTGTTTCGGAGGACGCATGGCTTTCGACCTTCGTCTCTCACGAGCCCGTACGGGACAAGATGGTAACTACTAACAATTGGATACCATGAAATTGGGGAGATTTTAAATTTTTTTTTTTTTGTCATATCGGTGCATCACTAAAGTACGGAACATAACAAACATTTTAGTACCAAACTTTTTTTGGTAGGGGGGTTGAAAAAGCACCTAAGTATCGGTATACCGTGCAACACTAGTCCAGAGAGGGTGAAATGTGGGCTCATAAAGGTAGATTTATTTTTTGTTTTTGTGGAGAGTTAGTCTTTGTCTCTTCTATGTCTCTCTCCCCCTTTTCTCTTTTCATTCTATCCCTTTCTTTTACTCTAGCACTGCTTGTCTGTCATGCTCAGATTATTTTTTCACCCTCTCCAGCCTGGTGTGCGTGAGAGAGAGTAGAAAGGGGGACAAGCGGGGGTGGAGTGAGAGGGCTCAGCTCAAACAGCTGTACTGTTTATCCAGGTAAAGCGAGGGAGATAAGATAGATCTGTTAATTCTGACCTCTCCTGCCCTGAACACACAGAACACCATCCTTGGAGAGAGGTAGCTACTGTCTGTTTTCTCTTGATTCCATCTTCATCATATGTTTGTGTGCGTGTGTTCTGTCAAGTATTGTGTAGGGCCAGGCAGAATAATGAGATGTGTGTAGGTCAGACTTTCCTCTCACTTCTGCATCTCCTGAATCCAGCTGCAGCAGCACAGCTGTAGCCTCCTTTGTCAGGGGACCTGTACGGTAATCCTGGATAGGATAAAGTAATCCTTCTCCCCCCCCCCCCCCCTTAAAAGATTTAGATGCACTATTGTAAAGTGGCTGTTCCACTGGATGTCATAAGGTGAATGCACCAATTTGTAAGTCGCTCTGGATAAGAGCGTCTGCTAAATGACTTAAATGTAATGTAAATGTAATCCAATCATATTACATTTACATTTAAGTCATTTAGCAGACGCTCTTATCCAGAGCGACTTACAAATTGGTGCATTCACCTTATGACATCCAGTGGAACAGCCACTTTACAATAGTGCATCTGAATATTTTAAGGGGGGTGAGAAGGATTACTTTATCCTATCCTAGGTATTCCTTAAAGAGGTGGGGTTTCAGGTGTCTCCGGAAGGTGGTGATTGACTCCGCTGTCCTGGCGTCGTGAGGGAGTTTGTTCCACCATTGGGGGGCCAGAGCAGCGAACAGTTTTGACTGGGCTGAGCGGGAACTGTACTTCCTCAGTGGTAGGGAGGCGAGCAGGCCAGAGGTGGATGAACGCAGTGCCCTTGTTTGGGTGTAGGGCCTGATCAGAGCCTGGAGGTACTGAGGTGCCGTTCCCCTCACAGCTCCGTAGGCAAGCACCATGGTCTTGTAGCGGATGCGAGCTTCAACTGGAAGCCAGTGGAGAGAGCGGAGGAGCGGGGTGACGTGAGAGAACTTGGGAAGGTTGAACACCAGACGGGCTGCGGCGTTCTGGATGAGTTGTAGGGGTTTAATGGCACAGGCAGGGAGCCCAGCCAACAGCGAGTTGCAGTAATCCAGACGGGAGATGACAAGTGCCTGGATTAGGACCTGCGCCGCTTCCTGTGTGAGGCAGGGTCGTACTCTGCGGATGTTGTAGAGCATGAACCTACAGGAACGGGCCACCGCCTTGATGTTAGTTGAGAACGACAGGGTGTTGTCCAGGATCACGCCAAGGTTCTTAGCGCTCTGGGAGGAGGACACAATGGAGTTGTCAACCGTGATGGCGAGATCATGGAACGGGCAGTCCTTCCCCGGAAGGAAGAGCAGCTCCGTCTTGCCGAGGTTCAGCTTGAGGTAGTGATCCGTCATCCACACTGATATGTCTGCCAGACATGCAGAGATGCGATTCGCCACCTGGTCATCAGAAGGGGGAAAGGAGAAGATTAATTGTGTGTCGTCTGCATAGCAATGATAGGAGAGACCATGTGAGGTTATGACAGAGCCAAGTGACTTGGTGTATAGCGAGAATAGGAGAGGGCCTAGAACAGAGCCCTGGGGGACACCAGTGGTGAGAGCGCGTGGTGAGGAGACAGATTCTCCCCACGCCACCTGGTAGGAGCGACCTGTCAGGTAGGACGCAATCCAAGCGTGGGCCGCGCCGGAGATGCCCAACTCGGAGAGGGTGGAGAGGAGGATCTGAT
Source organism: Oncorhynchus keta (assembly GCF_023373465.1). Classification (NCBI taxonomy): domain Eukaryota; kingdom Metazoa; phylum Chordata; class Actinopteri; order Salmoniformes; family Salmonidae; genus Oncorhynchus; species Oncorhynchus keta. The sequence goes on along the minus strand of NC_068449.1, from coordinate 35,928,330 downwards.
GGTTCACAGTATCGAAGGCAGCCGATAGGTCTAGAAGGATGAGAGCAGAGAAGAGAGAGTTAGCTTTAGCAGTGCGGAGCGCCTCCGTGATACAGAGAAGAGCAGTCTCAGTTGAATGACTAGTCTTGAAACCTGACTGATTTGGATCAAGAAGGTCATTCTGAGAGGGATAGCGGGAGAGCTGGCCAAGGACGGCACGTTCAAGAGTTTTGGAGAGAAAAGAAAGAAGGGATACTGGTCTGTAGTTGTTGACATCGGAGGGATCGCGTGTAGGTTTTTTCAGAAGGGGTGCAACTCTCGCTCTCTTGAAGACGGAAGGGACGTAGCCAGCGGTCAGGGATGAGTTGATGAGCGAGGTGAGGTAAGGGAGAAGGTCTCCGGAAATGGTCTGGAGAAGAGAGGAGGGGATAGGGTCAAGCGGGCAGGTTGTTGGGCGGCCGGCCGTCACAAGACGCGAGATTTCATCTGGAGAGAGAGGGGAGAAAGAGGTCAGAGCACAGGGTAGGGCAGTGTGAGCAGAACCAGTGGTGTCGTTTGACTTAGCAAACGAGGATCGGATGTCGTCGACCTTCTTTTCAAAATGGTTGACGAAGTCATCTGCAGAGAGGGAGGAGGGGGAGGATTCAGGAGGGAGGAGAAGGTGGCAAAGCGCTTCCTAGGGTTAGAGGCAGATGCTTGGAATTTAGAGTGGTAGAAAGTGGCTTTAGCAGCAGAGACAGAGGAGGAAAATGTAGAGAGGAGGGAGTGAAAGGATGCCAGGTCCGCAGGGAGGCGAGTTTTCCTCCATTTCCGCTCGGCTGCCCGGAGCCCTGTTCTATAGTGTGTATATATATATATATATATATATATATATATAAGATAGTGCCTATTGTTCTAAATAAAGACACACACTATACCAAGGTTGGGCGATATTGGCAAAATATCACATTTTTTTACGGTATTTGAATAATAAAAATATCTAAATATCATTTGAGTAGTTTATAACCCTAGGGGTGGCAACAGCCTACATTTAGAAGGTATTTCAAAGGGTCTTTCTCCACTCTGATTGTATTATGTTGTTCAATCCAACTTCAGCCCAAAATAATTTACAGAATTTTCACCCGTCACCTGCATTCGTGTTATAATTCTGACGCGGTTCCACGTAGTGCTGCATGATATGGGCAAGAATTCGAGGCCTAATTAATTGGTGAACTGTTGGGATCGATCATGGCAATAGAATGATTATTCTAATTCTATAGTTGGAAAATATTGTGCAACATTTTGAATACATTGTTGTTTGACATGACAACGACTGAAAAGCCAGGGTGGAATTATTGTGACCGGGTAGGAGTCAGTGTTTCACACGGGATCCTAATTAGATGTTACATTACATGTTTTGTTAGTGCTTGCTAACTATGCTAGCTATGTTCATGCTTCACCTATTCCTTTCTGATTTAAGAGATACCTTTGCACAAACAACATGCTGATCTAGGCCTACACCAGCACTAGTATCAGGCCAGGGATGTCGCTATGCCTCAAATATTCATTAGCCCCCCTAAAATAGATCAATATATCAGTCAATATATTTTCTGTGATTTCTCTTTTTTTTTTGTCAACCGTTCCATCGCATCTTAAATGCCTTACCGGGCGGACACTAGGACCTGGGGGAGGCTGCTGGTGCAAGCGTTAGGGGAGACTGTTACTTTCTTCAGCAAAAGATGGCTGGCAAAAATACTAGTATGGAAGCAAATGTAAGTGATTATAATATCATAACGAATCATGCAGAAAATATACAGTTGACTGGAATATGTTAGTTAATGTAGAGACCAATGAATTATGCATATTTCTATCATAAAGTTAATTTATGATAATTGTGATTCAGCAAGCTAGCTGACTAGCTAACATTAGCCTGCTAGCTTTATGATTTATGGGTGTCGTAACATGAGTATGAAATTGTAATTCTGGTTTAATGATTTAGGGACTCCTGAAACAACCAGCAAACCAGGCTGTCGTCTTGTGAAACAGTGGACATAAAGAATCTATCTTGCTAAAGCATTTACTGGAAATTGAATGTACAATTTTGTAAGCTTGCCTTGCTGATATTTGCCATGCATTGCAGATAGATTAAATAACATAACTAGATATGTTCTTGCTTATTGTGCAGTGGAGGATAAAAAAAATACCTGTATGCTTATGGATGTGTAGCTATAAACGTTTGGTATACATATTAGTTCAGAACCAAGCGATGAACCTCAGCTATCATAGCCAGTTGTATCAACTTCAAAACAGTCTGAATTACATTAATGAAGCCTATGGATTGAGTAGAATATAAAATAACTTGGTGCCAAAGATGCAAGTCGTATATACATGTAGTTATTACCATGCATGAGATCCCCACATTGTGGCCTGTACATTTAATATATTCACTGATCATGTACTCTACCTTGGCAAATAAAGGTGCAGTTCAGGTATGAATGTCTTGGATTTCAATGTAAAGCATCTTTTTAATAATACTTCATGTTGACCTCACCAAGTGACCTCTCACCTCTGATCATGCTGTCCTCTATGTAGCCAGTTCAGATGCGGGAGGGGTTCACCGACACAGCTGATATAACCTAGAGGATTTAGGGAGAAGAGGAGTGGGATGAAGTGAAGGGGAGAGAGACTGTTATTGAGAAAATAAAAGAGATGGTGTTCAACAGGAATCTGTGTGTGGCCTCACCTGGTGTCCACACTAAGTGGCTGCAGAGTACTTTATACTGAAAAACATGAATGGGCAAACAATCTAGCTTAGTTCTAGAAATAATGAAGTGTCTTACTACTCTCCATGGTTGGCCCTCTTGCCTATTCTTTGAAGGTGGAAGGTGCCACAGTTATACACCAGAGCCTGCTTACTGCACAACACAATCCATCAATCAGATTGATACATGAGCGTGTGGGTAATAGGGTGTCTAATTGTTCTACGTTATTTTCAATATGGGTGATTTTAAAATAGCCTGTTTTTGTACAGACATAACACCCTTACCTAAACAGCACCCTCACCTGAGAAGTAGAAATCAAGGGAGAGAAACTATGAATTGAGTAACTGCAGTTGACATAGCTAAGTAAATGGAACAATACTCTTATTGCAATATGAAGTGCTCTTAAAAGAGCCTTTGATTGTCCATAGTGTAGTCTATGGTGTTGCCAGGGAACAGCGCCCTCTTCGAAGAAGTAGGAGGTGAAGATCCCCTGCACATGGATTGCCTCTCTTGCTGCGTTGTTGGACCCCATCCTTGAAACATCTTGCAGAGCAGCAGACTTCTCCTCTGGCACACGGCGTGAGCTGCAGATCTCCTCCTGGTCCTCGTGTCCATCCTCATGAAGTTATGCAGGACATAGGTAGCCTTCACCCACCTGAATTCCTCCAGGAGGCAGTCCCAGATGGCTCTGGTCACCCAACCTTGCAGTGCCCTACACGTTAACTGTAGGCAATCATTTTGAAGGAATCTCCAGTTTACAAGGTATCTAGGAATATGGAAGAGAATGTATTTATTAGACTTTTACATCACCAGGTCATTGTGGATTACTAAAGTATAATATCCCTTATAACAAATCATGATAACATTGGATTGATTGACGCATGGGCACACACATACATGTGACAACAGCAGGATCATGTCAAGGATAGCATCACAAATGAATACATAAATACCACTCAAAGCTTGATGATGAGTTGATCATTTGAATCAGCTGTGCAGCGCTATGGCAAAAACAAAAATGTGCACCTCTGAGTCCCCAGGACTGAGAACCACTACTGCTCTTCATTGGGACCTCTTCATATGTAGACAGGCTTTCATATAATGAAGTGTTTTTCTTGATAGGTTTTCTGTCCTCAAAGAGAGCTAGTCAAATTGCACCACACTGAATATTATGTTACTATTATCTCCATCCTCATTTCTAGGTACTGGAACTACACAAGTATCTGCTCTATCCAGAATCGCCTACTCTCTCATTTTTGACAGTTGGGGCTGCTATCCTTTCACCCTCCATAGCTAGCGACCTACAAATGCATTTGGATTTTTTTTTTTTTACAGTGATAAGTACATCAAGATAGCTCGCTAATATGAAGTTAGTAGCTGGTGATATTTAATTAACTTAGCTAGCTATCTATACAGTATGTGAAGTTGGCTAGATAGCTAACCGTTCCGTTCATCAATACCTGTGTGTGTGTGTGTGTGTGTGTGTGTGTGTGTGTGTGTAGACATATGATGTACCGTCCAGCCCTAACCCGCACGCAACACACAACCCCACAAAAACTGACACATACAGACACACAGTTCGATTCATACAACTGCACTCACTCAAATGTACACAGATCTCATACTGTCACACTTTTATTCAGTCATTTACTCATCCAAGCAGAAGTGACACATGACATTAATATAGTAATAGACTGATACACATAGTCTGTCCCAAATGGTACTCTATTCCCGATTGTAGTGCACTATATAGGACGAGGGTGCCATTTGGGACGCAGACATACGTTCAGCTTCTTCTATGGATGAGATCATCAGATTATATTGAGTAGAGATGACATTAGAATATGTATCCTTTGGCATTTTGCCATCTGCAGGTCAACACATGCAGTGTATTGGAGGTATGACATTGACATGTCTTTCAACCTGTTTATTAGTGAGGCAGAGTTACAGGGTTGACATGTCGTCATGAGCCTTTTTACGAAGAGACCGTAAGGGGCAGACCGGTTTTATTTTGCAATCTGCAAGGCATAGAGTAAGTATTTGATAGTGACATGCCTTGTCTTTTAGCTTGTTTAGTACGGCAGAGTTACAGGAAGGATATGCTATCCGCCTGTTTAGCGCGGCATTTATGGGAATGTAACAACTGTATGTAGCCTATTCCTCAGACTTTTGCTATCTGCAGGGCAGGCAGCCCATTTATGTATGGATATACAGTACCAGTCAAAAGTTTGGACACTTTCTCATTCCAGGGTTTTTCTTAATTTTACTATTTTCTACATTGTAGAATAATAGCGACGACAACAAAACTATGGATTAACACATATGGAATCATGTGGTAACCAAAAAAGTGTTAAACAAATCAAAATATATTTTATATTTGAGATTCTTCAAATAGCCACCCTTTGCCTTGACAGCTTTGCACACTTGTCACTGTAATGCATTTCAATTAACAGGTGTGCCTTCTTAAAAGTTCATTTGTGGAATTTCTTTCCTTCTTAATACGTTTGAGCCAATCAGTTGTGTTGTGACAAGGTAGGGTTGGTATACAGAAGATAGCCCTGTTTGGTAAAAGACCAAGTCCATATTATGGCAAGAACAGCTCAAATAACCAAAGAGAAATGACAGTCCATTACTTTAACCTCTTTGGGATATGTGGGACAGTGGCCAACATCCAGTGAAAATGCAGAGCGCCAAATTCAAATAAATTACTATAAAAATTTAACTTTGACGAAATCACACATTCAATATACCAAATTAAAGCTATACTTGTTGTGAATCCAGCCAACATGTCAGATTTAAAAAATGCTTTATGGCAAAAGTAAACAATGCTATTATCTGAGGATAGCACCCCAGTAAACGAAGAGAGAAAAGCATATTTCAACCCTGCAGGCGCGACACAACGCAGAAATAAAAATTTAATTCATGCCTTACCTTTGACGAGCTTCTTCTGTTGGCACTCCAATATGTCCCATAAACATCACAAATGGTCCTTTTGTTCGATTAATTCCGTCGATTATATATCCAAAATACCCATTTATTTGGCGCGTTAGATCCCGAAAAACACCGGTTCCAACTTGCGCCACGTGACTACAAAATATCTCAAAGTTACCTGTAAGCATTTCCAAACATTTCAAACTACTTTTGTAATACAACTTTAGGTATGTCCCAAAGAAGTTAAGACATGAAGGTCAGTCAATGCAGAAAATGTCAAGAACTTTGAAAGTTTCTTCAAGTGCAGTCGCAAAAACCATCAAGCGCAATGATGAAACTGGCTCTCATGAGGGCCGCCACAGGAACGGAAGACCCAGAGTTACTTCTGCTGCAGAGGATGAGCTCATTAGTTACCAGCGTCAGAAATTGCAGCCCAAATAACTGCTTCACAGGGTTCAAATAACAGACACATCTCAACATCAACTGTTCAGAGGAGAACGTGTGAATCAGGCCTTCATGGTCAAATTGCTGCAAATAAAGCACTACTAAAGGACACCAATAATAAGAAGACTTGCTTGGGCCAAGAAACATGAGCAATTTACATTAGACCGTTAGAAATCTGTCCTTTTGGTCTGATGAGTCCAAATTGGAGATTTTTGGTTCCAACCGCCATGTCTTTGTGAGACGCAGAGTAGGTGAAACGGATGATCTCCGAATGTGTGGTTCTCACCATGAAGCATGGAGGAGGATGTGTAATGGTGTGGGGGTGCTTTGCTGGTGACACTGTCAGTGATTTATTTAGAATTCAAGGCACACTTTACCAGCATGGCTACCACAGCATTCTGCAGCAATACGCCATCCCATCTGGTTTACACTTAGAAGGAGAGTGATGGAGTGCTGCATCAGATGACCTGGCCCCAACAATCCCCTGACCTCAACCCAATTGAGATGGTTTGGGATGAGTCGGACCGCCGAGTGAAGGAAAAGCAGCCAGCAAGTACTCCGCATATGTGGGAACTCCTTCAAGACTGTTGGAAAAGCAATTCCAGGGGAAGCTGGTTGAGATAATGCCAAGAGTGTGCAAAGTTGCCAACAAGGCAAAGGGTGGCTACTTGGAAGAATCTCAAATATAAAATATATTTTGATTTGTTTAACACAATTTTCTAGGTTACCACATGATTCCAAAAGGGTTATTTCATAGTTTTGTCTTCACTATTATTCTACAATGTAGAACATAGTAAAAATAATGGAAAACCCCTTGAATGAGTAAGTGTGTCCAAACTTTTGACTGGTACTGTATGTGATGTGACCGTGGCATCTCTTAGTCTGTTTGGTCTTTATTGCAGCAGTAACGGGAATGACAGGATGTCATCAGCCTGTTCAGTGTGAGTCATGGCACTGACAGCCTGTTTAGTGTGGCAGCTGAGTTGCAGGAATTACATGCAATGGGAATGACATCCTGTTTACTGAGCGACGGTAAACAGCAGTGACTGGTTGTCAGCCTGTTAAGAACAGGGTTACAGCAATGACAGTGTATCCATCCACAGCAGGACAACAGCACTGACACGTATGTTTCCCCTAGTAGGCACAATTCAGCGTTTCATCCTATTCCTGGACTTAAAATATTTTTCTAAGGAGAATCTGGGTCCAGGAAACTGTCCCACAGTGCGCCATATCCCATACATAGTGCAGTTGTACATTAGAGATGTAGGCCCAAGGCATTTCATCATGTGCAGTGTTTATGGAAACTGTTTATCCCAGTAGGGCTATAGTGTTGACGTGGTGTAGGACCGTTAGGACCCCCCCCGTGTCCACAGTAATTGTGTATTATTATTATTATTATTATTATTATTATTATTATAATAATAATAATAGTAATAATGTGTTTGTCCAGTAGGCCCAGCCAACGACGGAGGTCAATAGTGTGAAGGCTTTTGGGTAATTACTGCGTGTGCGCCACAGGGGAATTGAAGAGTGTGTGCATTTACAGGAGCAGGTAGCCAGTGGAAGGACTTTCGTCACTCCCCTCTATAAATCAAAATTTCTGCTTAGTCATTAACTTGTTTTTCAACCACTCCACACATTTCTTATCATCAAACTATAGTTTTGGCAAGTCTGTTAGGACATCTACTTTGGGCATGACACAAGTACTTTTTCCAACAATTGTTGACAGACAGATTAGTTCACTTATAATTCACTGTATCACAATTCCAGTGGGTCAGAAGTTTTCATACACTAAGTTGACTGTGCCTTTAAACAGCTTGGAAAATTCCAGAAGAATATGTCATGGCTTTATAAGCTTCTGATAGGCTAATTGACATAATTTGAGTCAATTGGAGGTGTACTTGTGGATGTATTTCAAGGCCTACCTTCAAACTCGGTGCCTCTTTGCTTGACATCATGGGAAAATCTAAAGAAATCAGCCAAGACCTCAGAAAAATAATTGTAGACCTCCACAAGTCTGGTTGATCCTTGGGAGTAATTTCCAAATGCCTGAAGGTACCATGTTCATCTGTACAAACAATAGTACGGAAGTATAAACACCACGGGACCACACAGCCGTCATACCGCTCAGGAAGGAGACGTGTTCTGTCTCCTAGAGATGAACGTACTTTGGTGCGAAAAGTGCAAATCAATCCTAGAACAGCAAACAACAGCAAATGAAGATGCTGGAGGAAACGGGTACAAAAGTATCTGTAACCTGAAAGGCTGCTCAGCAAGGAAGAAGCCAATGCTCCAAAACATGGGGACAAAGATCATACTTTTTTGAGAAATGTCCTCTGGTCTGATGAAACAAAAGTAGAACTGTTTGCCCATAATGACCATTGTTATGTTTGGAGGGTCTTCCAATTGGACAATGACTCCAAGCATACTTCCAAAGTTGTGGCAAAATGGCTTAAAGAAAACAAAGTCAAGGTATTGGAGTGGCCATCGCAAAGCCCTGACCTCAATCCCATAGAAAATGTGTGGGCAGAACTGGAAAAGCGTGTGCGAGCAAGGAGGCTACATCTTTTCAGTTACATCAGCTCTGTCAGGAGGAATGGGCCAAAATTCACCCAACTTATTTTGGGAAGCTTGTGGAAGACTACCCAAAAAGTTTGACCCAAGTTAAACAATTTAAAGGCAATGCTACCAAATACTAATTGAGTGTATGTAAACTTCTGACCCACTGGGGTCATGTGATGAAAGAAATAAAAGCTGAAATAAATCTCTCTACTATTATTCGGACATTTCACATTATTAAAAGTGGTGATCCTAACTGACCTAATACAGGGAATTTTTACTGGGATAAAATGTCAGGAATTGTGAAAAACTGAGTTTAAATATATTTGGCTAAGGTGTATGTATAAACTTCCAACTTCAACTGTGATTTTACATACATACATACATACATACATACATACATACAGTGGGGCAAAAAAGTATTTAGTCAGCCACCAATTGTGCAAGTTCTCCCACTTAAAAAGATGAGAGGCCTGTAATTTTCATCATAGGTACACTTAAACCATGACAGACAAAATGAGAAAAAAAATCCTGAAAATCACATTGTAGGATTTTTTATGAATTTATTTGCAAATTATGGTGGAAAATAAGTATTTGGTCACCTACAAACAAGCAAGATTTCTGGCTCTCACAGACCTGTAACTTCTTCTTTAAGAGGCTCCTCTGTCCTCCACTCGTTATCTGTATTAATGGCACTTGTTATCAGTATAAAAGACATCTGTCCACAATGTCGCCAAAATCAGTCTTTTTTTCTTCTTTTTTTCCCCTCCTCCCTCGCTCTAGACAGACCTGTCAATCTAAGATGTGTGGTTTGGCCCTCATCATTCATCTTCTCCATCCTTTCTTCTTTACATCCTTTGTTATTCTCTCCTCCTCCTTCTTTCACTCACACACTCACTCACGCCCTCACTCACTCCATCCCTCCATACAATTTCCCCTGCTTTCCATTTTCTCTTTCTTTTTTTCACTCCATTATTATTTTAGGGCAATTCCATGGTATCAGAATAAGACAGACTCAGATTTTTCCATTTAAAATGTATGCCAAACAAAAACCGTTTGATTGCAAAGTTGAACAAACTATACCACTCTATGCACAATGACTACTTTTAACACTTTCCACAGACATAAATGTAAATGTTTGGATGTAAATGTTTGGTAACAGAATGACAGTGAAACCTTTTTTGTTTTTGACCACAATTTCCTCAAATCTGTTATATCTACTCCGAATTAAGATTCAAAGATGTCCGTTATGATATGACACCTTGAGTTTGAAAAACTCTATTTTGGTTATTGAACTACAGTAAGTGAAGGGAAGTATCACCTGGTAATATAATGATGGTAACAGAATAACATCATGGGTCCCTGATCTGTACGATAGAGAAATGCATTATAATGTATCATTCTCTTTGTGGGGATGTATCCTGAATAGGTACACAAAGGTAGAAATATGTAATATCCTCCTTTGCATGTTTTGGTATTATTCTACACAGTATTATGCTACACAGTTATTCTAATGAGCCCCCAAACAAGACTAAATTTGTTTGGACTGGACCAAATCTGTACCAATCATAGAAGTCTTTGTTTCAGAGAGTACAGCACAGTAGATTATAGTACATCACAGTAAAGTTTAGTACAGTACCATGCAGTAAATTATACTATGCTCTAGTTTAACAAACCTTACAGTTGAGCAAAGCTTAGTCCTTGCTATTGCGAACCAAAAGCCAAATCCTACTACTTAAAATAGCCCATCAAATGCATTAAGAGATGTTAAAGTTATGAAAAGTATTTAATGTCCTGAAGTTGCAGCTTTCAAATGGGAACAATTGTGAAAGTCAGTCTATAGGCGATTCTCTATCACAGCTTTATTTTGAATGACAAATAAAATGTTACAGGCAACAAGAAATTAAATTGAGCAAACAATCTTTAAAAATAAAAATCTGATAAGTCAAAAGGAAGACTTACAGCTGAGCGTATGAAAGAAACAATGTGTAGAGTAGGCCTATTTCCATAGCCTATTATATTAGCAATGTACTGTAGGCTACAACCTACCTACAACATTTAGAAGCCTAGGCCTAATAAGAGAGGAAGATAGGCAAAAATGCAAATCATTGAATAATTATCCAGTACTGGGGACATCAGAGTTGCGTGCTCTGCAGCTGGGCCCTTAGGTTGTAAATCATCATCTAACAAAGCACAGCCAGCGAGGCTCCTTGACGGTCACTTGCACGTTGGCACACACCATTAGCACACACAGCTCCAACAGAGAGAAATAGGCTACTTAAGAAGATTTGGCTCCAAAATATATTTTGTCATGATTCCTGTTGTCCCTCTCGTAGCACGCAAGCTCGCGCTAGCGGTCGAGCTTAGCGGTAATTTTTAGCAGTTGGCCAATAGGGGGTGATCACATCTTATATCACTATGTTTTATGGGTACTTAATGACGATAGGACAACGGTTGATATCACCCTAGTGTGCTGTCCAAACTTTGTGAAACGGATGTCTATGATTTGGTTCAGATTTGGGCTGACCAAATGCCCTCTACTTTTCAATGTAGATGGATGTCCGGTGTCGGTCAGTGGGTGAGAGGGTTGGTTACAGTCAATGGAACGGTAGGGGGCTCATGGGTAGGTGTCAGTAAGAGTTGGGAGAGGTGACATTAACTAGAGGGAGAGGTTGTCCATACTGTTTTCACACTCTTTCTTTGACCACCACACGACAGACAGAAAAATGAAAAAGTTAGGAGCTGAACATAACAGAAGGGCAGTAGCAGGTGACCCAACTGTTTGTGACTACTATTCATTTTTGGGGGGTCATTCTGTTACCGATTTGGTAAAAGCATGTTGATATTAGTTAGCAGGGGTCTTTACTTCAACATGATTGTGTTTTGATGTACATTTGCATTTTTGTCATTTAGCAGACACTCTTATCCAGAGCGACTTACAGTAAGTAATGAGTTCATACGTTTTCACATTTTTTATCGTACTTTTTCCCTGTGGGAATCGAACCTCGAACCAACATTTCTGGCGTTGCAAGAGCCGTGCTCTACCAACTGAGCCACACAGGATTTGACATTTTTCCCCCCATAGTCTGCTCAGGAATTCAACCAGCGACCTTTTGGTTATTGGCCCAAAGCTCTTAACCGCTAGGCTAACTTCCTGCTGTGTTTCTAATACCTTTTATAATATTTTTCTGGTAGATGTTTTCTAAGACCCCCTTTCTATACTGAACAAAAATATGAACGCAAAATGTAAAGTGTTGGTTCCATGTTTCATGAGCTGAGTCTTATCTCCCTCTCTAACTTTAAGCATCAGCTGGCAGAGCAGCTTACCGATCACTGCGCCTGTACACAGTCCATCTGTAAATAGCACACCCGACTACCTCATCTCCATATTATTACTTACCCTCTTGCTCTTTTTCACCCCAGTATCTCTACTTGCACATCATCATCTGCACATCTATCACGCCAGTGTTAATGCTAAATTGTAATTTATTTTGGCTCTATGGCCTATTTATTGCCTACCTTCCTACTTCTCTACATTTGCACACACTGTACATAGATCTTTCTATTTTTCTTTTGTGTTATTGACTGTACGTTTGTTTATGTTTAACTCTGTATTGTTGTTTTTGTCGCACTGCTTTGCTTTATCTTGGCTAGGTCGCAGTTGTAAATGAGAACTTGTTCTCAACTGGCCTACCTGGTGAAATAAAATACATTTTAGGATGCAAAATGGTTGAAAAATGTATATATGCCTTAATTTCTTGGTGCATCCTGTTTCCATGGATCATCCTTAAGATCTTTCTGTGACTTGATTGAATGTGCTCAATTGATTGGACATGATTTGGAAAGGCACAGTTGACAGTGCACGTCAGAGGAAAAACCAAGCTATGATGTCGGAAGAATTGTCCGTAGAGCTCTGAGACAGGATTGTGTCGAGGCACAGATCTGGGGAAGGGTACCCAAGAACACGGTGGCCTCCATCATTCTAAATGGAAGAAGTTTGGGACCACAAAGACTCTTCCTAGAGCTGCCTGCCTGGCCAAATGGAGAAATCGGGGGAGAAGGGCCTTGGTCAGGGAGGTGACCAAGAACCCGATGGAACCTCTCAGAAGAACAACCATCACTGCAGCACTCCACTAATCAGGCCTTTTATGGTAGAGTGGCCATACAGAAGCCACTCCTCAGTACAAGGCACATGACAGCCTGCTTGGAGTTTGGCAAAAGCACCGAAAGGACTCTCAGACCATGAGAAACAAGATTCTCTGTTCTGATGAAACCAAGATTGAACTCTTTGGCCTGAATGCCAAGCGTCACGTCTGGAGGAAACCTGGCACCATCCCTACGGTGAAGCATGGTGGTGGCAGCATCGTGCTGTGGGGATGTTTTCAGCAGCTGGGAGACAAATGAATGGAGGAAAGTACAGAGAGATCCTTGATGAAAACCTGTTCCAGAAAGCTCAGACTGGGGCGTAGGTTCATTTTCCAACAGGACAATGACCCTAAGCACACAGCCAAAACAATGCAGGAGTGACTTCGGGACAAGTCTTGAACCCAATCAAACATTTTAGGAGAGACCTGAAAATAGCTGTGCAGCGACACTCCTCATCCAACCTGACCGAGCTTGAGAGGATCTGCAGAGAAGAATGGGAGAAACTCTCCAAATACAGATATGCAAAGCTTGTAGCGTCATACCCAAGAATACACAATGCTGTAATCACTGCCAAAGGTGCTTCAACAAAGTACTGAGTAAAGGGTTTGAATACTTTATTTTATTTTATACATTTGCAAAAGATTCTACATCTGTTTTTGTTTTCTCAATATGGGGTGGGGTATTGTGTGTAGATTGAGGAATAGTTTGAATGTGCTGTATGCTCAGAGGACTTGAATGTGGAAAAGAAGGGATGATCAGAAGAAGAGCAGGATGAGGGTCTATTGGGAGGGAGGGGAAAGGGGGATGGAGAGGAGGAGGAGGAGTCAGTCAAGGATGGACGAGCACAGTAGTTTGAGGAAAAGCATTTTTGAATCTCCAATTTTCTTTTCCCGTAAAACCTCCTTTTTCTCTCTGAAATACTGCATTGAACTGCTTCGTTAGTAAGAAGCGTCTATTGAATATTTATAAGTCGCTTAATAAAACATCCAATAAAGGAGAAGATGCCCTTTACATGGAGCTGCTACTGCAAGACTCTTGGACTCTCTACTACATAGAAACCTATTCCCGATGTCCTGCACTACTTTTGACCAGGGCCCATAGGGTGCCTCAGGACTCTGCTGCTGCAAACGTTAATTATTTCAGACTAATTAAAATGGAGAAACTCCCAGGTTAATCACTCTTGCTCCTTTCTCTTTCCCTGGTTCTCTCTCTCTCTCTCGGTCATCAGTAGTGGGGAATGTAGGCTAATGGGTGTGCTTGGTGTGTGTGTTTCTGTGCATGTCTATAGGGAGTGTGCAGGCATAACTATATTATTGCTTAGTGTTAGGGGGTGTAATGATGTTGAGATGCATGTAGGCCACATTTAATTGTGTGTATGTGTTTCTCTGCATGTCTGTAGGGAGTGTATAGCGTAGGGAATAAGTGTGAGTGTCAGCGTGTTTTGTGTGTTGAGGGATGGACTGTGCAGTGTCTTTTGCTGACTAAGTTCCTAGCTGGCAGTAATAGTAGGGCTCTGTAGGGCTGTGCTGTGTGATGTTTTATTAATCTGTCTATCCAGCTGAAGACACAACTGATGGAGCTTGGCTCAGATAGATGGACGTGCTGATCATTCCTAGAGTGTGTCTCTACCTCACCACCACCCTCACTGGCTTGATAGTATACACACACAATCTCTATCTCTCTGTCTTTCTCTCTCTCTTTAAAAAAATTATCTCACACACACATTCAATGAGATTTGGTGCATATCCTCAAGCCTTGATAAAATAGCTACATCATTAAAACAAACTTTATTTAATTTTAACAGACTACAAAGTTAGAAACAAGCCCCCCTTCTCATCCACTGCACATAGAACCCCCTTATCCCCCCCATATATATGCTCTAGTTTCGGCCGAGCCCGACCCAGCAGCACAGCTCTGGGGTCCGTACACCCCGACCCCTGCATCTCATGTTTCCTAGTCTTCCACATTGCTATTTTTGCTGACCCCAACAGGTGATTTACTTGGCAGTCCCTTCACCTATTGGTTACGCTATATCTAGGCACTCCCAACGTATAGATTCAGTCAGCCCCAACCCTAGGACTGCATACCACCCACTCAGGACAGAAAACAACCCTACCAGCCTGGACTAAGAAAAAAACAGATGCTGCACTGATGGATCAAGGTGCGACACATATCTGCTTGAAGCGATAGCCAGCCCCATGAATAATCTTCCACTGTAGATCAGCAATACGCTTCTCTATGGGAGGCTTAAACAGGGAGCGCCAACATCTTCTCGGAGAAGAGGCTGGTCCCAACCCCCCGGACACCCTGTTGCCCTCAGCCTATGAAGTCGGTCTTTCTGATCCACCTTCACAGCTACTGAATACAGAGCCCTTTTGCTGGCTGTGCAAAAGGCCCCCAGCTCTGGAGTCTTGAACGATAAGATCATTCCCTCACACTCCTGGTGTTCCCCTGCAGCGGCAGCAATGGTGAAAGGAGGTAGGTCAGTGTCATTTGTGGTTAGACGGTCCAGTCTCTGCCTATTCCCCAGAAGCTCTCTGAACGAGCCCGATGGTGCAGCACGGACCCCCTCCACCACCTGGCAGATTTCCACCCAGCCTCTTCTTGCAGGACACCGAGCTCTCACAAGCCTAGCCTGCAAGCTGGCAAATTTCAGCACACTGGTCTGAATGAGTAAGTTGTGAAACAGTGGCTCCTCCTTTATCCACGCTCCAGGCCGTGAAATGTTTACACTTCCAAAGCACAGCGCAGTAGAACGGAGAAATGGCTGACATATCGACCTGCTTCAGATCCAACAGGAACAAGTGCCTGTCGTACCCAAGGTCCCCTGTCTCTTCAGAACAGCCCAAGCAGTGTCTCTGCAGCACACCCTCTGTTGGTACAGATGTTTCTGTGTAGCTTGTAGATGGAAAGCTGTCACTCTCTAGACCCAATGTCCACCAGCCCTGGGCCCCTCTCATGCAATGGAGGTGTAGCAATGCTGCGAGTGTCCAGTGTCCTGAGCAAATTTCAGGTCTGCTGAGTGCAAACTTGAACATTGTCAAAATTTGTCAAAACACTGAGGCTGTACCCGCTTTAAGTTAGTTTTAACAGTGGCCAAGTAGGTTACTCTGGCTATTTGATCATTATGATCTGGTAAGCCTACCATCAAAAACAACGGAGAAAATGCATCTCATAACATTTTAACATGAAAATAGCTGTTATATCATTCAGTGTACAGTAGCAGCCAATGTGTGGTGTTAAATGTAGGCCTACATTCCATGAGACTTTTGGGAAATAAAACATGCAGAGCTTGACATGAACCTGTTTATCCAGGTGTTGTGACTATCAATAATCAGATGGCTGTTATTTATTTAATCCACTATTGTTACTCAAATTAACCTGTTAGTCCTATAGGGGCAGTATTTCATTTTTGGATAAAAAGACGTGCCCGTTTTAAGCGCAATATTTTGTCACGAAAAGATGCTCGACTATGCTTGGAATTGATAGTTTTGGAAAGAAGACACTCTGACGTTTCCAGAACTGCAAAGATTTTCACTGTGAGTGCCATAGAACAAAATCTACAGGCAAAACCAAGATGTTTGAGTGACCAGGAAATCAACAGGATTTCTGGAGGCACGTTTTCCATGATCTCCTTATATGGCTGTGAATGCGACAGGAATGAACGGACACTTCCTATCGTTTCCCCAGGTGTCTGCAGCATTGTGACGTATTTGTAGGCATATCATTGGAAGATTGACCATAAGAGCCTACAATTACCAAGTGTCCCGCACGGTGTCTGCGTGGAAATTGGTGCGCAAAAGTCAGGTACCAGTATTTTTCCATCCGAATCAGAGAAGAATGCACGCTTCCAGGGAAGGCATTTCAATGAAGAGATATATGACAAAACACCTTGAGGATTGATTCAAACAACGTTTTCCATGTTTCAGTCGATATTATGGAGTTAATTCGGAAAAAAGTTCGACGTTTAGGTGACTGAATTTTCGGTTAGTTTCGGTAGCCAAATGCATAGTAACAAAACGGAACGTTGTGTCCTACACAAGCATCTTTCAGGAAAAACTGGACATCTGCTATGTAACTGAGAGTCTCCTCATTGAAACATCTGAAGTTCTTCAAAGGTAAATTATTTTATTTGATCCCTTTGCTGGTTTTTGTGAATGTTGCGTGCTAAATGCTAACGCTAAATGCTAAGCTAGCTATCACCACTCTTACACAAATTATTGATTTTCTCTGGTTCTAAAGCATATTTTGAAAATCTGAGACGACAGGATTGTTAAGAAAAGGATAAGCTTGAGGGCAGGCATATTTATTTAATTTCATTTGCAATTTTCAGAAATCGCTAATGTTGCGTTATGGTAATGAGCTTGAGGCTGTAGTCACGATCCCGCATGCGGGATGGGGCGGCCTAAGAGGTTTTAATCATATAACAATTAACTCATTAGGATTTGGGGCACCACGGAAAAAGTTGTTTAATGAGTTACCATCTCCCAAATTATTTATTTACCTTTATTTAACCAGGCAAGTCAGTTAAGAACAAATTCTTATTTTCAAAACAGCCTAGGAACATGAACCTGTGGTTAACTGCCTGTTCAGGGGCAGAATGACAGATTTGTACCTTGTCAGCTCGGGGGTTTGAAGGTTTGCAACCTTCTGGTTACTAGTCCAACGCTCTAACCACTAGGCTACCCTGCCGCCCGATTAAACTAGAAGATACATGTTATTATTAATCATTACCTTATATCAGTCTCATCTGAACGGTCGCAACCTTGGATCCGCAAAAATCCCAGTTTTACTGATCATTCACTACCACACATTGGTTTAATTATTTATTTACTTGCTAACTAAATAATAACACAGAAAAACATACACACTTACATGAGACAAAGGTCCCTAGTGGACTGACAAGATATGACGGCTTGTTACAACATAGAGAGAGATGGAAACTACCTTCAAAGTAATCATAATACCTTGCACATGAACCACTGCCTGTTTGGAATAAGAAATCATTATTGTATTTACGTGTGAATGCCGTTGTTAGTCGTCTGTCTCTGTTGAAACCAAGCCTTCTTCACTCAGCTCACTTGTAAGGCTCTGATTGTCCACCAGAGGTCAAAATGTCCTTCTTAGTTGTCCGGTCACCAGTGGTGTCTTTGTTCAGAACTTGTTCTGAGCTCGTGTGGATAGTCAGGGTTTGAACCACTTTACAGCTGCAGCCTGGCAATGTTCAGGTCTACTGAGTTTATCTTCTTCACCTCGTGCTGAGGTTAAACTTTCTAACCATTTCAAATGCATGGTCTCGTGTCTTTCTGGTCCGATGTTAATTTCTCTTCCAAGCCTTTATGTACTCTGCGTAAAAAGGGGTGTTCCATCACCCTGACACGATCTCTGAGCTCCCTCGGGGCGTGGTTACTTACTGGTGCAAAGTATCATAAACTATGATCTCGTTAGGAAACTAAAATTACGTTCCTATCTTTAACAAAAATACTTTCATTTTTCATGTCTCATGCACAACATATAAGATAACCTGACATATACAGTGTATACTTTAAGTTACAGTATTTTTGTTATACCAACATTAATGACATCTCAAAATAGACATTAGTTTTCCATAGATATTGTTCTAGTGTTCACTTTTTGGACGTTAGAGTGTTGGGTGGCAAAAGTCTTTAGTATCAACTAAAGGAATGTCCCTTTGACCGCAATAAAATTCTATGTGAAGGAGTCACGGTAATCTCCTCTTACTCTGGACATGTCTTCGTAGTACCCAACTCGCTAATGATCATCAGGTCATGAATGACCCTGTACTCAGGGCACTATTGTTCCTCAAACCACTCTGACATCAAATGCAGATACAATCAAAAATAACCAAAAAAACATTGGCATCAAAACAGTATGTGCTTTTAAAACTCACCTCACTGTGATGATCAATTTGAAGAAAAATGGTTGAAACAAAAGGTTGCAACTGAGTGGAAAACATGGTGGTAGTCTTGATTTGATACCTTTTTCAGTGTCCCTTTCTGGTTTCTGTCCCACAATCTTTTTGTGCTCCATAACTGCAAGGTGTGTCAGCTCCACCATGCTTGTGTACCCAAAATGCCCCCGCTTAATGGTTTGCTTCAGCAGGGCACTGTGGATGACTCCAGACAACTGTAGTTAAAAAAAAATTAAAAAGAGAGGGGTAGACTAAATTGATTACATGGTCTGGAAGGTACTCTGTAGTCCTCAGGCTACCTCGAACCCCATAACACAAACCATACAAACACTACCCAATTGGGCTACAGTGCATTCAGAAAGTATTCAGGCCCCTTAACCTTTTCCACATTTTGTTACGTTATATCTAAAAGTGATGACGATTTTTATATATTTAATCAATCTACATACAATAAAAAAACTGAAATACCTTATTTACATAAGTATTCAGACCCTTTGCTATGAGACTCGAAATTGAGCTCAGGTGCATCCTGTTTCCATTGATCATCCTTGATGTTTCTACTACTTGGTTGGAGTCCACTTGTCGTAAATTCAATTGATTGGACATGATTTGGGAAGGCACACATGTCTGTATAATGTCCCACAGTTGACAGTGCATAGAGCCGTAGAGCTTCAAGACAGGATTGTGTCGATGCACAGATCTGGGGAAGGGTACCAAAAGCTTTCTGCAGCATTGAAGGTCCCCAAGACCACAGTGGCCTCCATCATTCTTAAATGGAAGAAGTATGGAACCACCAAGACTTCCTAGACCAGGCCGCCCAGCCAAACTGAGCAATCGGGTGGGAGAAGGGCCTTGGTCAGGGAGAGGTGACCAAGAACCCAATTGTCACTCTGGCAGAGCTCCAGAGTTCCTCTGTGGAGATGGTTGTCCTTCTGGAAGGTTCTCCCATCTCTGCAGCACTCCACCAATCAGCCCTGTATGGTAGAGTTGCCATACTGAAGACACTCCTCTGTAAAATGCACATGACCGCCCGCTTGGAGTTTGTCAAAAGACACCTAAAGGACAAAGATTGAACTCTTTGGCCTGAATGCCAAGCGTCACGTCTGGAGAAAACCTTGCACCATCTTTACGGTGAAGCAGCGGCATGCTGTGGGGATGATTTTCAGCGGCGGGGACTGGGAGACTAGTCAGAATCGAGGGTAAGATGAACAGAGCAAAGTACAGCGAGAACCTTGATGAAAACCTTCTCCAGAGTGCTCAGCCCCAGTCTTGAGGTCCTAAGGTTCACCTTCCAACAGGACAGTGACCTTAAGTACACAGCCAAGACAATGCAGGAGTGGCTTTGGGACAAGTCTCTGAATGTCCTTGGGTGGCCCAGCCAGAGCCTAGACTTGAACCTGATCGAACATCTCTGTAGAGAACTGCACACCCTATAATGACATTGAAAATATGTTTCTACATTTTTTGCTAATTTATCGAAAATGAAACGCAGAAATATCTCATTTACGTACGTTTTCCCACAGCTGAGTCAAATCTTTGATGCAGGGTCATACCCATCGTTTTCTTTTCTACCACTTTCTTTCCTTCTGTTGGACCTTTTTCTTACTGCTGTGACATGGCCATTCTAACACTCTAACTATATCCAAGCCCACTGATGTTATTGACTGTCCTGATAAAATTCTCTACATTATGTTTAAAAAATCCTGTATGTCAATCTTCTTACCAAATTAATCCTGCAGAAAATCACTATCCTGCTGTAACGTGTACAGTGAACCTAACTGGGACTCCACCCTGAGATGCTACATCTACATTGATGGGGATATCCGACAGCGTATCAGTCTCTTCCTCCGTCCTCATCAGGCAGTTCCACGGAACCCAACTCCTCCCCACCATCACCCTGCGTGTCTGTAAATACAGTGGGCACATCGTTCTCCATTTTCTGTGAGACAGGCGTATCGGCCTCGGAGTCGGTAGTTGCCGCTGCCCTCTGTAACTACTGCCGGGGTTACAGTCACTATCATGCCCGCCTCTGAGCTCCCTGCCACGGCAACCTCTGCTACATTAACGTCACCTGTTTGGCGTCGAGTATGGACTTTGGGTGGAGGCCGGGACTGCCCCGAACCCCCCGGCCCGCTCTCAGATTTGGAGCCAGACATGACAGAGGATCCCTGTGCGTGCATGTCTGCCGCTTATGTCCAATCTCCCCACGTTCAAAACACTTCAGACTAAAGTTTTTGTTGGCGAGTCTAAAAACGAGCAGTAACCTGTTTTTACATCCAAGTATTAACTCTCTCACATTGAGCTGGCAAATTTCCCGTAATGTGCGAGCTCTCAGGTTGCCATCGACAACGAACGGTAGCACGTTGGATATCGTAACCCTCGTAGCCGGGGAGAAGAGCGCCGCGATTTGCAAAAATCAAAAATACATAATTTACAGTAGCAACTGTCTCAACCAGCCAGTTGACAAGGCGCTTCTCTTTCAGTAACACCATCACTGCTTTATTCATCCGCGACGCAGTTGAAAGATTTTCGCAGCCAATCTGTTCTCCCACAGCGAGGACATCCTCCACCGTCACATTCGGGTTAGGCAGACACGTGAAACCATAGCAAAGAGACAGGGACGGCTCCTCCACGTGATGATAATAAATAAATGTCACCCAAACGACTAACTCACCCGACAATGTAGGCTAAAATAAAATGCATAACTTAACCTAAATAATGTAGGGGGGATCATGAAATATGAACGAAATGAACAAAAAAGGGACAGCAACTTCTCAGCCTCCTCACACAACCAACTCCAGAGAGTGAGGGAGAGGGGGAACAGCTGCAGTGCAGGGTAGTGGATATACCAAAAGTAGTCAATCTCTCACTCTCTCTAAAGCTGGAGCTGGAGCTGCAGCTAGGGCTGGGACTATGAGGTGGGGCTGGGGCTGTGGGGCTGCTCTCCACACACACCACTGTTTTAATATGAGCAGGGACTGGAGCTGTGTGCCTAGCTATGACCAGGCGACCACTGAACACCGAACACAGGCCAGTAACTACACCTACAGTACACCAAATTATCATATTGCTTGCCTCCATTCGCACTGCAGATACAGTGCATTCGGAAAGTATTCAGACCCCTTCACTTTTTCCACAATGTTACGTTACAGCCTTATTCTAAAATGGAGTAACTTGTTTTTTTCCCTCAATCTACACACGATACCCCATGCGGCCTAAGCAAAAACAGTTTTTTTTTTAGAAATGTTAGAATATATATGAAAAATAAACTGATATCACAATTACACAAGTATTCAGACCCTTTACACAGTACTTTGTTGAAGCACCTTTGGCAGCGATGGAGTCTTCTTGGGTATGATGCTACAAGGTATTTGTTTTGCAAACATTTCTAAACTAGGGAAGCACAATGTATTGATGAAGATATCGGAATTGGACAATATTGGCTAAAAATGCCAACATTGACATCGTCCCGATGTCTAGTGTAACTCCAATGTGCAAAACCGATGTCAAAGCTGACATGCATACCTATATAACGTAGGTACATGACGTAATGACGCCACGTAAAATTACACGTGCCTCACAGCATTCCTAACCTAGCTCACAATGTCTGCTGTGTGGATCAAGCAGTCAATAAGTCGAGCAGTCATTTGAAAAAGTAACAACATTTCAGCGAGACAACTCCATTAACGACAAGATAATGGTTTTCAAGGCCCTTGATAATCAACCGTTCTCTGTCGTGGGTGATGTTGGCTTTCACCGACTGGTTGAGAACCGGTACACACTACCGAAAATATTCAGATGTTACCCTACCGGAGATACACAGTATTAGCGTCACTGCTATTAGCATCACGACTGACATTTGAACCAGCGATATCAGCCTCATGAGCATGCTGAGTCTGACAGCACAGTGGGTCTTCAAGGATTTCGTGCTGAGGAATGTCGTATTTCATGCTCATAAATGTGCTGGTTGTCATACCGCTGCTGCCACTTGGAAACATGAACACGCTAACGTCAGCTAGCTCCATTCGAACAACTGACTTGAGAAATAAGCTCATTAACTCTGCTTGCAGCAGACGTGATACCCTCTGTAATGGCATTGAAACGCCTTCTCAACAAAACTGCAGACACAGGTTGTGATCAAGCAATTCGGTGGCATTCTCTCTTTACTGTGTCGCCACCATACTCGATGCTATGGACAAGGACCGCTACTTCGATGCAGATAAGAAACAGGGTTTACATGAAATATTATATACACAGCTGGACAAGATGGAAACGGACACAGTGACAGTGCGCACCGAGGACGAGAGACCACAGACAGAGCTGAAACTTTATTGCTTGACGTGTATGATGAAATCCTGATTGAGAATGAAATGACTGACCGAATGAACAACGAAACAGCACAGCAAGTAAGTGAAAGAAATAGGATTTGATTATGTTTTACTGGTAATGGGGACATACGTAAATGCCAACAACATAATGTGTGTGTGTGTAACTAGGGAAGTCGGTTAAGAACAAATTATTATTCACAATGACTGCCTACCCCGGCCAAACCCGGACGCCGCTGGGCCAATACTGCGGCACCCTATGGGACTCCCAATCGCAGCCGGATGTGATACAGCCTGGATTCGAACCAGGGACTATAGTGATGCCTCTTGCTCTGCAGTGCCTTAGACCGCTGTGTGTGTGTTTAACTATTTAACTGTACTAGAATGCTTAAAAGGACGCTTACATTTTAAGTATCGCATCTTGGTATCAGGTTTTTTGGTACGTAAAATATCGGTATCAGCCAAAAAATGTCATATTGGTGCAACACTACTAAAAAAACTTGTTTGTGTTTTGTCATTCTGGGGTATTGTGTGTAGATTGAGATCCATTTGAGAGTAATTCTGTAACGTAACACAACGTAGAAAATGGGAAAGGGTCTTTAATACATTCCCAATGCACTGTATAAATAGCTTATTCTCCTCTCTCTGCCTCTGCTTTGTTAAATGGTTATCTGAGAAACGTTACCGTTGTACAGGGAGATGCTTTGAAATAGAGCTCAGATTAGGGACCTTCTCTTTCGCTCTGTGTCTCCCTTTCTCGCTCGTTTTCTCTCTCTCCTTTCTTTCATTCCCTCGTTAGCTCACTTCACTCACTTCCCACGTGTATGTAATACACACACACACACACACACACACACACACACACACACACACACACACACACACACACACACACACACACACACACACACACACACACACACACGGCACGGCGGTCTACCGCTGTTGACCATGAGCCTGGGGATCAGTGTGTTCCTGTCTCTGATCCGTACGTCAGCCCTACGAGGAGCTGACCACACACACGCACGTACTTCCGTCTCTCTCCCTCCCGTTTTCTTGCTCCCTGTCTCTTCCTTTCTTCTTCACACGTTGCCCTATTTTGCCTTGTTCTGTGCTTATCCTTCTCTTTCCTCTCTTTCTGTCTCCCTTCCATGGGTTGTTGTCTGTGTGTGTGTGTGGCCTTGCACTGTTTGGTGCGAAAGGCGAGACGGTAAGAGAGAGCACTTTAATTGAGGTGAGAGACAGAAAGGGAAAGTGTTATTGAAGGAATAGAATTGGCCAGGGATATTCAAACTGGGTAGGTATGTAATTCAAAATGAGTTTATTCTGTTATCACTAGCGATATTAATAAAAACATATTTTATTTTCACCGACCCCTTGCAGTACCTCCTGTGGACCCCAGTTTGAATATCCCTGGAATTAGGCCTTTGACCGTGTACATCGCTTGGTTCACTCACTCACTCACTCACTCACTCACTCACTCACTCACTCACTCACTCACTCACTCACTCACTCACTCACTCACTCACTCACTCACTCACTCACTCACTCACTCACTCACTCACTGTATCATTACTAGCCTAGTCGCTACAGCACAGTCGTGTCCTCCCTCTCTCGCTCACTCGCTCTCTGTTGCCTGGGGCTGTGGCACAGGGGCCTCTCACCAGAGAAGAGAGGGAATCTCCCTACCCTCTCTCTCTGCTCCTGGTCTGTCTGCTCTGACTATTCTTCCCTACTCTACTCAATATTGGCTAATCTACCCTCCCATCTGCAAACAAACATTTTGAACCACGTGGACCTCAGTTAGAGCTGAGAGAGAAAGGACGGAGAGGGGTGGAGGAGAGGGAAGGAGATGGTTAAGAGTTTTTTTTCCTGACCAAGTTGCCCGACCAGGAAGAACTGTCTCTGGAGCAGCACTCGTCTCTACACCCTCCATGCTATCCCCCTCTCTCTACTACCCTCGACTCTCTCTCTCTGTCTCTACACCCTCCATGGTATCCCCCTCTCTCTACCCTCCACTCTCTCTGTCTCTACACCCTCCATGGTATCCCCCTCTCTCTACCCTCGACTCTCTCTGTCTCTACACCCTCCATGGTATCCCCCTCTCTCTCCCCTCCACTCTCCCTCTCTCTCTCTCTCTCTCTCTCTCTCTCTCTCTCTCTCTCTCTCTCTCTTGCTCTCTCTGTCTCTACACCCTCCACTCAATATTCCATATTCAAATTGAATTCCACATTTTTTAAAATATTCCTTTCATGCCTGTTCCAACTGCAGTCAGATTCTCTCTCTCTCTCGCTCTCTCGCGTTCACTCTTTCCCCGTCTTTCTCATCTCTCTCGCTCTCTCTCCTTTCCTCTATGTAGCGATCACTCCTGCTGCCTGCTGTCTCCTGCAGGGAATCGGCCTATTTATAGATCAAGGGTTAGCAGGGGAGAGAGGGAAGAGCAGTGAAGGCGAGAGAGAGTGGGGGGAGTAAGAGGGAGTAGTTGGGGTATAGAAGTGGAGAGCGCAGAGAGAGAGAGCGAAGACATGAGGTTTGGCTATAAGATGGGAGTAAGGGGGTTAGGGGAATGCTGCAATTATGAAGCAAGTGTTTCAACACTCCCTCTGCCTCTCCCTCTCCTATTCCCTACTCTCTCTCTCTCTCTCTCTCCTTCCCTACTCTCTCTTTCTCACTCTACCCCTTCGTCTCTCTCTTTCCGTGATGTGGAGCAGAGGAGAGCGCAGTAGACTATGATTAGAGCCCAGTCAGTGTTGCTGGTTGAAATGTCACTGCTTTATAATGTATTTAATAGGCTATAGGTCAGTTAGCTCCTTTTAATATGGACCACACAGCCATGGTGCCGCCCCAACACTGCCGCCGCCGCCGCCCGAATACTACCACTGCCTCCGCCGCCCCTACTACCACTGCCTCCGCTACCACTACCACCACTGCCGCCGCCACCACTACCGCTTCCACCACACTGCCGCCGCCGCCACCACTACCATACTGCCGCCGCCGCCGCCACCACTACCACACTGCCGCCACCACAACAACACTGCCGCCGCCGCCCCAACACTGCTGCCGCCCCTACTACCACTGCCGCCGCCGCCCCTACTACCACTGCCGCCGCCGCCCCTACTACCACTGCCTCCGCCACCACTACTACCACTGCCGCCGCAACCACTACTGCTTCCACCACACTGCCGCCTCCGCTACACTGCCACCACCACTACTTCACTGCCACTGCTGCCACCACACTGCCAACACACTGCCACCACCACTACCACACTGCCACCACCGCCGATGCCACCACACTGCCGCCACACTGCTGCCACACTGCCACCGCACTGCTGCCGCCGCACTGCCGCCACACTGCCGCCACCACACTGCCACCACACTGCCGCTGCCACAACCACACTGCCGCCGCCACACTGCCACCACTGCCGCCGCCACACTGCCGCCACCACCACCACACTGCCGCCACCACGACCACAATGCCGCCACCAAAACCACACTGCCGCCACCAAACCACACTGCCGCCACCAAAACCACACTGCCGCCACCACAACCACACTGCCGCCACCACAACCACACTGCCGCCACCACAACCACACTGCAGCCACCACAACTACACTGCCGCCACCACAACCACACTGCCGCCACCGCCGCCACACTGCCACCACTACCACCACACTGCCAGCACTACCGCCGCCGCCACCACACTGCCGCCGCCACCACACTGCCGCCACCACACCACACTGCCACCACCGCCTGCACACTGTCGCCGCCACACTGCCGCCGCCACCACTACCACACTACCGCCACCACTGCCGCCACCACACTGCCACCGCCGCCTCCACCACACTGCCGCCACCAGCACTACCACCACCACCACCACACTGCCACCGCCACTGCCGCCACGAGCACTACCACCACACTGTCACTGCCGCCACCACACTGCTGCCACCAGCACTACCACACTGCCGCCACCAGAACTACCACACTGCCGCCACCAGCACTACCACCACACTGTCACTGCCGCCACCACACTGCCGCCACCAGTACTACCACACTGCCACCACCACACTGCCACCACCACCACACTGCCGCCACCAGCACTACCACCACCACCACACCGCCACTGCCGCCACCACACTGCCGCCACCAGTACTACCACACTGCCAGCACTACCACCACCACCACACTGCCGCCGCCGCCCCTACACTGCCGCCGCCCCTACTACCACTGACTCCGCCACCACTACAACCACTGCCGCTGCAACCACTACCGCTTCCACCACACTGCCGCTTCCGCTACACTGCCACCACCACTACCTCGCTGCCGCCGCCACACTGCCACCGCCGCCACCACACTGCCAACACACTGCCGCCACCACCACCCCCACCACTGCCACCACCACTACCACACTGCCACCACCGCCGACGCCACCACAACACTGCTGCCACCACCACCACACTGCCGCCACCACACTGCCGCCACCGCACTGACACCACACTGCCGCCGCCGAACTGACACCACACTGCCGCCGCCACCACAACCACACTGCCGCCGCCACCACAACCACACTGCCGCCGCCACCACAACCACACTGCCGCCGCCACCACAACCACACCACCGCCGCCACCACAACCACACTGCACGCCGCCACCAGTACAACCACTGCCGCCGCCACCACAACCACACTGCCGCCGCCACCACAACCACACAGCCGCCACCACAACCACACTGCCGCCACCACAACCACACTGCCACCACCGCCGCCACACCACCACCACCACCACTACCACACTGCCAGCACTACCGCCGCCACTACCACACTACTGCCGCCACACTGCCACCGCCGCCACCACACTGCCACCACCACAACCACACTGCCGCCACCACCACCACTACCACACTACTGCCGCCACACTGCCACCACCACACTGCCGCCGCCACCACACTGCCGCCGCCACCACACTGCCGCCGCCACCACACTGCCGCCGCCACCACACTGCCGCCGCCACCACAACCACACTGCTGCCGCCACCACAACCACACTGCCGCCGCCACCACAACCATACTGCCGCCACCACAACCACACTGCCGCCACCACAACCACACTGCCGCCACCACCACTACCACACTGCCAGCACTACCGCCGCCACTACCACACTACTGCCGCCACACTGCCACCGCCGCCACCACACTGCCACCACCACAACCACACTGCCACCACCGCCACCACACCACCACCACCACTACCACACTGCCAGCATTACCGCCGCCACTACCACACTACTGCCGCCACACTGCCACCACCACACTGCCGCCGCCGCCACACTGCCACCGCCGCCACCACACTGCCGCCACCAGTACTACCACACTGCCGCCACCAGCACTACCACCACCAGCACACAGTCACTGCCGCCACCACACTGCCGCCACCAGCACTGCCGCCACCAGCACTGCCGCCACCAGCACTGCCGCCACCAGCACTGCCGCCACCAGCACTACCGCCACCAGCACTACCGCCACCAGCACTACCACCACACTGTCCCTGCCACCACCACACTGCCGCCACCACCACACTGTCACTGCCGCCACCAGCACTACCACCACCACCACTACCACCACCACCACACTGCCACTGCCGCCGCCACACTGCCGCCGCCACACTGCCACCGCCACACTGACACCACCACACCCTACAGCCAGTCTCTCTTTCTGTCTCGCTCTTTCTTGTCTTTTTCTCTCCACGGCTGCACTCTATATTTAGCTCATCCTGTCATCCTTCTCATCTTCAAATCTTCCTCCATGCCTCTTTCTCTCACTTCTCTTCTCTCTCTCGGTCCCGTGAGTGAAGAGTGTTGATGGAGATGTCGCAACAATGTGGACCTGAACCTGAAGATGATGGATGTGTGTTACTGTGCGTTTGGTGTAGTGTAGTGTAGTACTGTACTCACCTAGGCCTGTGTAGTACTCACCTAGGCCTGAACTAATGGTTTCTTTCTCCTCTCTTTCTAATCTCCCTAAATCACTCTGCCCTCTCTTTCCCTCTCACTATCTCTCTCTCCCTCCCACTCTCTATCAACAGTGAGTGACAGCTGCTTCAGGAATCTGGCTGAGGACCGCAGTGGAGTAAACCTCAAAGATCTGGTCCACGACCCGTCACTGTGAGTACACACACACACACACACACACACACACACACACACACACACACACACACACACACACACACACACACACACACACACACACACACACACCCTTTTAGACGAGCACACACATACCAGTCATCCAGGTCCTGTTCGAGTAGTGTGCGTGAACCTGCTGGCCTCTCTCCTCCACCACTGCACCATCCTGCTCTGCAGCCTTCTCAGCTCTCATCTTAGCTTAGATTGTTTCTCACGTAGCACCCTCCTGACAAGCCACTTTCACCAAGGACAGAGCCTCCTCTCCCTCTTTCTCTCCCCCGTCTCTCCCTCTCGTTCTCTCTTCATCCATCCATCTCCCTCCCTCCCTCCCTCCCTCCCTCCCTCCCTCCCTCCCTCCCTCCCTCCCTCCCTCCATCCCTCCCTCCCTCCCTCCCTCCCTCCCTCCCTCCCTCCCTCCCTCCCTCCCTCCCTCCCTCCCTCCCTCCCTCCCTCCCCCTCCCTCCCTCCCTCCATCCATCCATCCATCCATCCATCCATCCATCCCTCAATCCATCTCTGCCTCCCTCCCTCCTTCCCTTTATCCTCTCAGAGTCAGGGGTCAGGCACCAGCGTGTAGCGTGCCATTTAAATAATTGATTAATCTCAGTCCAATTATGCTGGTGCCACACTTGATATTTCACAGCGGCAGAAGCGTGTTGCGGAGCGTTGAGACACCAGTGTGTGTGTGTATGGTGTGTTGCAGAGTGTTGAGGCACCAGCAGATGGTTGTGATAGATGACTCCATGACACCTCACTCTCATGCCGAGACTGTAATGTAGCGCTGCTAGCTAGCCGCCAACCTTGGGCCAGCTAACCGCTGTTTAATGCCTAGACTGAAATGTAGCGCTGCTAGCTAGCCACTAACCATAAGGGCAGCTAACTGCTGTTTAATGCCTAGACTGAAATGTAAGCGCTGCTAGCTAACCTCTAACCGTGAGACTGTTAAATGCTGGTTAATGCCAACACCAGCTGGGCTTGGGTTTGGGCTGTACGCTAGGCTCTGTCCACTATTAACGCCTGACTACTACATTTGACATTTTTCGTAAACGTTCTTATCCAGCACGACTTACAGGAGCAATTAGGGTTGAGTGCCTTGGTCAAGGGCACATCGTCAGATGTTACCAAGTTGGTTCGGGGATTCTAACCAGCAAACTTTCAGTTACTGGCCCAACACTCCTAAATGCTGGGCTATATGTAAACACACACGGACAGACACAAGCGCACCGTACACATACATTCTGAGGCTGTCAAAGATAATTGTCCATTTACCTCAAAGCTCAGGACGGGCAGAGAACGGAAACAAAGGTCAGTGAAGAGCCATGTCCAGACGCGTTCTGCCGTCTGAACCACAGCCAGGGTTCTCACACACACACACACACAGCGTGGCCCCCGGCAGGGGTGACTGTGAGTGACTGTGTGTGACGGCGTGGTGCTCAAGGGGACAGTATGCTCTGAGTGGCTAATGACTGTTGGCAGGGATGGACAGCCTGACAGAGGGTGAGAGAGAAAGAGCGGATGTATGGGGAGGGTGTGGGAGTTTTTACACTATATATACAAAAGTACACTACCTTTCAAAAGTTTGGGGTTACTTAGAAATGTCCTTGTTTTTTAAAGAAAACAAATGTTTTGTCCATTAAAATTGAGCATAAATTCAGTGTAGACATTGTTAATGTTGTAAATTACTATTATAGCTGGAAATGGCTTTTTCATGAGAATTTTTTTTTTAATGTAATATGTACGCCTATGTAGAGATGCAACCATCACTCCTGTGTTCCAATGGCACGTTGTGTTAGCTAATTCAAGTTTATCATTTCAAAAGGCTAATTGATCATTAGAAAACCCCTTTGCAGTTATGTTAGACATTTACATTTACATTTAAGTCATTTAGCAGACGCTCTTATCCAGAGCGACTTACAAATTGGTGCATTCACCTTATGACATCCACAGCTGAAAACTCTTGTGCTGATTGAAGAAGCAATAAAATTGGCCTTCCTTAGAGTAGTTGAGTATCTGGAGCATCAGCATTTGTGGGTTCGATTACAGACTCAAAATGGCCAGAAACAAAGACCTTTCTTTTGAAACTTGCCAGTCTATTCTTGTTCTGAGAAATGAAGGCTATTCCATGTGAGAAATTTCCAAGAAACTGAAGATCTCATACAACGCTGTGTACTACTCCCTTCACAGGTCAGCGCAAACTGACTCTAACTAGAATATAAGAGGAGTGTGAGGCACAACTGAGCAAGAGGACAAGTACATTAGTGTCTGTGTTATTTTGCCCATCTTATTCTTTTCTTTTTAATGGCCAGTCTGAGATGTTTTTTTCTTTGCAACTCTGCCTAGAAGGCCAGCATCCCGGAGTCGCCTCTTCACTGTTGACGTTGAGACTGGTGTTTTGCAGGTACTATTTAATGAAGCTGCCAGTAGGCCACACAAGCTCACAGAACTGGACCGCTGAAGTATGTAGCGTGTTAAAATCGTCTGTCTTCGGTTGCAACACTCATTACGGAGTTCCAAACTGCCTCTGGGAGAAACGTCAGCACAAGAACTGTTAGTCAGGAGCTTCATGAAATAAAGCCCTTTTTACATCAGCACATATCATGAAGGTAGTTGTTGACCTGTCTCCTTTGTCCTGTCTCCCTGGCCGAGCAGCTACACAAGCCTAAGATCACCATGCGCAATGCCAAGCGTTGACTGTAGTGGTGTAAAGCTTACCGCCATTCTGGAGTAATGAATCACACTTCACCATCTGGCAGTCCGACAGACGAATTTGGGTTCGGAGGATGCCAGGAGAATGCTACTTGCCCGAATGCATAGTGCCAACTGTAAAGTTTGGTGGAGGAGGAATAATGGTCTTGGGCTCTTTTTCATGGTTTGGGCTAGGCCCCTTAGTTCCAGTGAAGGGAAATCTTAACGCTACATTCTAGATTATTCTGTGCTTTTGGGGAAGGCCCTTTCTTGTTTCAGCATGGCAATGCCCCCGTGCACGAAGCGAGGTCCATATAGAAATGGTTTGTCGAGATCGGGGTGGAAGAACTTGACTGGCCTGCACAGAGACCTGACCTCAACCCTGTTAAACTCCTTTGGGATGAATTGGAATGCCGACTGCGAGCCAGGCCTAATTGCCCAACATCAGTGCCCGACCTCTTGTGGCTGTATGGAAGAAAGTCCCTACAGTAATGTTCCAACATCTTCCCAGAAGAGTGGAGGCTGTTATAGCAGCAAAGGAGGGACCACCTCCATTTTAATGCCCATGATTTTGGAATGAGATGTTTGAAGAGCAGGTGTCCACATACTTTTGGTCATGTAGTGTAGCTGGGGATGTTCCTGATACAACACTCCCTTCAACATGTTTCACTTGCTCCCTGTTTCCTGCCAAACTCCTCCCCTCCTTTCCTCAATCCCTCTCTCCCTCCATCCCTCTCTCCCGCTAACCTCATCAGTCCCTCCAGTAAAGGTCTGAGACGTTTGAAGGTGTCGCTGGTCATTTAAGTGATGCTGGCTGTGGCCCCTGACCTTCTGCTTCTCCCTTCATCCCGCTCTCCAGCCTTCCTATATCATTCACATCATTAAAGGTCTGAGACGTTTGAAGGTGTCCGAATCAATGTGACGCTAGTAGTCGTTTAGTGACGTCATTTTGTATAATGGCCCCTAGGAGCAGTGCTGTCACCTCAGGTGGCTGCTGCAATTATACAGACAGACAGACAGACGGGGAAAGAGGAAGGCAGACAGACAGACAGACGTGTCAATGTTACTAATGAGAGCCGATAAGTATAGAGAGGCGATAAATCACACTGACACCGATGACACTTGCCTCTCCTTCACACCAATGACATGGAGCTAGATACCTGGCTCTGCTCCGGACACTGATGGGTTAGGACCCATCACGAAGGAGGGAGAGCGAGATGGATGGAGAGGGACAAGTAGAGCGCAATGGGGGGAGAGGGAGGTTAGTTGATGTATGTGTACGTCTGCACATTTGTGAGATTTGTTCAAGTGTAGCTTTTAGCTGGACTGACCGAGTAGTTAGGGAGACGAGGTGGAGGGAGGCAGAGAGATCTATTCCACTTGCTTTGGCAATGTAAACATATGTTTTCCATGCCAATAAAGCTCTTTTAATTGAATTAAATTGATACAGGGACAAAGGGGGAGAGAGAGAGAGAAAGGGAGTAGCAGATTGAGCTTATTAATGGAGCTGTCCTAGAACAGAGCAGATCTGCACAGCTGGGACGCAGCAGCTGTAGACAAGGGCAGGGGGTAGTATATACACACACACACAGAAATCGCTCAACCTTGTGTAAAAACACAACAAACACACCAATCTCTCTATCCTCCCTCCCTCTTTCTCCCCCTCTTCCCCATTCTGTCATTACTGCTCTCCAGCTATTCCTAATTGCCTTCTCCTTCTCTATCTCATTAGTTTCTTGTCCTTTCAATCTTAAAGCCTATAATAATCAGGAGTTTCGGGCAGTAGCATTCACCCAGCCCCTAAAATCAATCAGATCAGGTGGGCATCTCCACTAGAAGCCCTGCTGTTAAAGACAAACAGATGAGATGACAGAACCTTCCCTTTTAAAATCACATTGCTACTGCTAAAAGTGTCATTCCAAATGTGGGTGGGGTTGTGTGTGTGTGTGTGTGTGTGCGCGCGTCTACTTAGTCCCAGAAGCCCCTCATCCCTATTTAAGATTTGTGGAGTACCTCCACACACACACACAACACAAGTGGTTTCCTAGATGAATGAAAACCTGCTTGTTTAACATGTTCTCATATTTGTATGTCTCAATTTAGTTTGTTTGAATCTGTTGTGACTCACTTTTTTTTCCTTTTTGATTTTCATGGTTTTAAAATAAAGAGAGTACTAAGTGAGGAGAACACGACTGTGTAGTTCTTTCCCAAATATGGTAAATAAATGCGCCACTGGTAGGCGCCAGTGGACACGATTTGACTTGAACTAACGGTCTCATGGCATTCTCTCCCCTCAGCTCAGAGAAACACAATCACTCTTTTAAAAAGAGCGAACACTGACTTATCTTTAAGCCTCTGTTTCTGGAGAGTCAGTTGTATTTTACCTGCACATACAGATCACTCGCAAGCTCAGAACTTAAGAGTACGGATTTGTTCAGGGTAACCCTTTTTCATCTTGCTCTCGGCCCACTTACTTTTACTACATATATCTTCACTCCCTGTTTTGTATTTGCCTTTTTCTCTACCCCCTTCCCCTCGCTTTCTGTCTCTAGTGAGTTCGTGAAGTCTGAATATGAACTAACTATGTTGTTGTTTTGTGCTTTTCATCCACAGGCTCGGAGGCATCATATCTTCCTACAAAATAGTCCCAGATGAGATCGACGAGATTAAGGTGAAGATCTCCTCCCTCCTTTATTTATCTCTCTCTTACAGCCCTCTCTCTCTCTTTCTCTTTCCCCCCCCTTTAACTGCATGCTACATGCTGCCCATTAGAGCCCACCGCAGGCTGTAGTTCAAAGGTGACACCATTTTGTATTCTCACATGTATTCTCTCTCACTACACGAAACAACTGTTGTGGTTTGAAACACCTATCTTGGAAACAGTTGTTCCACACAATGGGTGCATCTCAATTGTCTTTCAATGATGCCTCGCATCCTCTCTCTCCTTGCCTCCTTCTCAAAAGACAGAGGTCTGATCTTCTCCAATGTGTTTTGAGAAAGAGAGGACATGAGGAATCAAGGAAAGACTATTGAGATTCACCCAGTGCTTTAGAGATTCACCCGCCTCTGTTGTCTGTATGATTGACACTGCTTCCAGCCAATAGGGTGGTAATTTCTGTGATTTACGCTGCTGCCAGCCAATAGCCTGTCTCTCTTCTCTGTTTCCTCAGGAGACATTGGTGGACTGGTGTGATGAGAAAGAGCTGAACCTGATCCTGACCACAGGGGGTACAGGCTTCGCCCCTCGTGATGTCACTCCCGAGGTACATGGGGACCCCAAAGTTTGTGTTTGTGTCCATGTGAGTGTGGATGAGTGTCGACCCTAGATGTAGTGTAAGCCGATGTAGCTGTGATTGCACGTGTGTGTGTTGGTTGGCACCTGCATGCATGGTCAGTGTGCATGTTTATGTGTGTATTGTGTTTGTAAAACTGTAGATTGTCTTATGCTTTGTCAGGTTTGTCACATTACAGATAAATGAAACATTTTGTTTCATTCTGTTATAATTCCATATGATACATCTTGCATATTTTGAAAATGTGTGTATGAGTGTCATATTTTATGGTTGGTGTGTGTGAGAGAGCGCGGGATTGCTGCTGGCTGTGAACGTCGTTTCTCTCTCTTTCTCTCCCCTCCTCTCTCCTCTCTTCCTTTGATCCGTCCTCCTCTCTTTCTCTACTAATGTGCATGTTTGAAGTAGCATTCAACTTGAGGACACACAACGTCACTATTCTTAAATCACCCCCCGCTGGGATAGAACTAACAGGGGCTGCCAGAGGGCATTTCTCCCTAGGGGATTGAGGGGTTAACAGGGGGTTACTTACACACACACACACACACACACACACACACACACACACACACACACACACACACACACACACACATACAAGTGAAGAGGGTTTGAGCTAAAGAAAGAAACATCAGAGATGAAAGGAATCACTGTTCTAAAGATGTCAACATGTTATCTGCCTGTTCTGCCTGCTCATTGGAGTAGCTACCCTAATCACAAGGGTGTTAGCAGTGGATGTGGCAGTTGTATACTTAAGCAATAAGGTACGAGGGAGTGTGATATATGGCTAATATACCACGGCTAAGGGCTGTTCTTATGCACAACTCAAAACGGAATGCCTGGATACAACCCTTAGCCGTGGTATATTGGCCACAAACCCCTGAGGTGCCTTATTGGTGTTATAAACTGGTTACCAACGTAATTAGAGCAGTAAAAAGACATGTTTTGTCATACCCGTGGTATGCGGTCTGATATACCACAGCTGTCAGCCAGTCAGCATTCAGGGCTCAAACCACCCAGTTTATAATACAGTAGATTAAGCAGTAGCTGTTGCTTGTTGCTAACCCTGCTATACTGTGGGGGCACGTTATGTGGAGTGTAGGCAGGTGATGACAACTGTACTATGCACTGTCTGTGCCGTAAAGTAATTATGTGTCCCCCCCCTCCCACTCTCTCCGTCCCTTGCTCCCTCCCCATGCCGCAGGCCACCAGAGAGGTGATAGAGCGCGAGGCCCCAGGGATGGCGCTGGCTATGCTGATGGGCTCGCTTCAGGTCACACCTCTGGGCATGCTCTCCAGGCCTGTCTGTGGAATCCGAGGGAAAACCCTCATCATTAACCTACCTGGTAGCAAGAAGGGCTCACAGGTGAGATTTGATGTGTGCGCGTTCAAGTTTTTATTTGTCACATGAACAAGTACAGCGAAATGCTTAACTTGCCCAACCCAACAGTTTGGTATTCAGTATCAAAAAAGTATAAGAAATAAGAGGAGAAGCTATATACAGGGTCAGTACCAAATGTGCAGGGATACTGGAGTACCGAGGTAGATATGTGCAGACAAGGAGAAAGTGACTGGTAACAGGATAAATAATCATCCTAGTTTTGTCAACAGCATAAGTGGTGGGTGGAGTGTGTGCGTAGTGCGTGTGCGCGTAGTGATTGTGTGTCAGTGTGGGCGTGATAGGTGGATATACATGTAAAAAGGGCTGAAAAGTGACTGGTAGCAGGAGTACACAAATACTTTACTAATGGTAATATATATATGTAAACAGGAGTCATACAGGCACGTGGAGGCCACACACACTACTGAGCCTCATTTTGACTTGTTTTAAGGACATCAAAGTTGGTTTTCCACTTTCATTTTGAGTGCGACTCCAAATCCAGACCTCCATGGGTTGATAAATTTGATTTCCATTGATCATTTTTATGTGATTTTGTTGTCAGCACATTCAACTATGTAAAGAAAAAAGTATTTAATAAGAATATTTCATTCATTCAGATCTAGGATGTGTTATTTTAGTGTTCCCTTTATTTTTTTGAGCAGTGTGTAAACGGGAGTATGCAAATACTATACTAATGGTAATATACACTGCTCAAAAAAAGTCACACCTAAAATTAAAGTGGAAAACCACACTACAGGCTGATCCAACTTTGATGCAATGTCCTTAAAACAAGTCAAAATGAGGCTCAGTAGTGTGTGTGGCCTCCCCGTGCCTGTATGACCTCCCTACAACGCCTGGGCATGCTCCTGATGAGGTGGCGGATGGTCCCCTTGAGGGAGCTCCTCCCAGACCTGGACAAATGATCCGCCAACTCCTGGACAGTCTGTGGTGCAACGTGGCGTAGGTGGATGGAGCGAGACATGATGTCCCAGATGTGCTCAATTGGATTCAGGTCTGGGGAACGGGCGGGCCAGTCCATAGCATCAATGCCTTCCTCTTGCAGGAACTGCTGACACACTCCAGCCACATGAGGTCTAGCATTGTCTTGCATTAGGAGGAATCCAGGGCCAACCGCACCAGCATATGGTCTCACAAGGGGTCTGAGGATCTCATCTCGGTACCTAATGGCAGTCAGGCTACCTCTGGCGAGCACATGGAGGGCTGTGCGGCCCCCCAAAGAAATGCCACCCCACACCATTACTGACCCACCGCCAAACCGGTCATGCTGGAGGATGTTGCAGGCAGCAGAACGTTCTCCACGGCGTCTCCAAACTGTCACGTGCTCACGACACCTGCTTTCATCTGTAAAGAGCACAGGGCACCAGTGGCGAATACCAAACGTCCTGCACGGTGTTGGGCTGTAAGCACAACCCCCACCTGTGGACGTCGGGCCCTCATACCACCCTCATGGAGTCTGTTTCTGACCGTTTGAGCAGACACATGCACATTTGTGGCCTGCTGGAGGTCACTTTGCAGGGCTCTGGCAGTGCTCCTCCTGCTCCTCCTTGCACAAAGGCGGCGGTAGCGGTCCTGCTGCTGGGTTGTTGCCCTCCTACGACCTCCACGTCTCCTGATGTACTGGCCTGTCTCTTGGTAGCGCCTCCATGCTCTGGACACTACGCTGACAGACACAGCAAACCTTCTTGCCACAGCTCGCATTGATGTGTCATCCTGGATGAGCTGCACTACCTGAGCCACTTGTGTGGGTTGTAGACTCCGTCTCATGCTACCACTAGAGTGAAAGCACCGCCAGCATTCAAAAGTGACCAAAACATCAGCCAGGAAGCATAGGAACTGAGAAGTGGTCTGTGGTCCCCACCTGCAGAACCACTCCTTTATTGGGGGTGTCTTGCTAATTGCCTATAATTTCCACCTGATGTCTATTCCATTTGCACAACAGCATGTGATATTTATTGTCAATCAGTGTTGCTTCCTAAGTGGACAGTTTGATTTCACAGAAGTGTGATTGATTTGGAGTTACATTGTGTTCTTTAAGTGTTCCCTTTATTTTTTTGAGCAGTGTATATGCAAACAGGAGTATGCACACAAGTGTGTGTATGTCTGTGTCCTTCTGAGTGTGTGTGTGTGTGTGTGTGTGCAATACACCTGCTGTGTATTACTCTCCCTGACCTCTAACCCCAAACTCTCTCCTCCTACAGGAGTGTTTCCAGTTCATCCTGCCCGCTCTGCCCCACGCCATTGACCTGCTGCGTGACGCAGTGGTGAAGGTGAAGGAGGTTCACGATGCCCTGGAGGACCTGCCCTCACCCCCGCCGCCCCCTCTCCCCGCCCCTCACCCTCAACAGCGTCGCCTGCACCCAGACAGAGGAGAAGGTGGCACTCTTTAGCACTCCTGTGTTTTTTACATTTATTTCACGGTGTAATAAGGGGTAGGGGAGAAGGAGGGAGGGATAGAGAGAGATTGGCGTGTTTGTTGTGTTGTAGTTTTTGTAAGGTTTGGAGGTTTTTGTTTGTTTGTGTGTGTGGATGGGTGGGTGGGTGGGTGATATGAAAGATCGTGATATAACCATCCCACACTTGAGCATACAGGTGCTTGGCTACTTTATGTTAAAAGGTCCATGAAAGGGGGACACCTGAAATATTGCTGTGCCCGAGTGCTTTATTCCTGCCAATAATCACGTTTTCACTTCACAGAAGACTTCGTAGCAGTACTTCTTTTAATCGTTATATAGCTGCTGTTACAACGTTTACCATGCTACTGTAATTGTCTTTTATCAATTGTTTTGAAGTTTATTTTTATGAAGTACTGCACCTTAAATTGTGGTTTTTCTGCACGAGCTGTTCTTTACTAATGAAGTGAATTATTACTCTAAGGGTGTGCAGTG
Organism: Oncorhynchus keta; assembly: GCF_023373465.1. Classification (NCBI taxonomy): domain Eukaryota; kingdom Metazoa; phylum Chordata; class Actinopteri; order Salmoniformes; family Salmonidae; genus Oncorhynchus; species Oncorhynchus keta. Next base: position 35,888,832 of record NC_068449.1, on the reverse strand, counting down.
TGAGGATGATGAAGATGAGAAGATGAAGGACATCGGGGCGGCGTCCACCGAGGACCACCACCACACCCACTCCCACCACCGCCACTCCCATTCCCATGGACACAACTCACACATCACCGCCGCCGCCATCGCTGCCAAGGTAAACACATTGTGAACACGGTGTGATAATGTGCTCTGCTGGTGGCCATGAGTGTTACATGAAGCACTCTGGGGTAGCGGTAGGAGAAGCCCTGTATCTTAGTTCGTTATATTATGATTAGTGCCATGGTCAGTTTCTCGTATCCTAAAGGCCATCGGAATGAATCATGAGGATTTGAAACGGAGGAGATGAAGCACATAAAGAGAGATCGACGGGGGAGGGAGGGAGGGAGTGAAGGGGAACAGGGGGTCAGTTGGAGGTGAAGAGGGAGGGCTGAGGGAAGGATTAGGGAGGAGGAGAGGGATTTGAAGCTCATTAAATGCATGTATTGTCTGTTACATTATTACCCCCCTGTCCCTGTTCACACCGTTACTGCGTTGATCCATTGCCATTGTGATGTTGTGATACATCACTCATAAATCCACCTCTAAATGTTTGTGTGTTTTGCACGCATGTGTGTATTTGCCTGATTTGTGTGTTCATGTTGTTGTCCCATCCTGTGTTGACCCCGTGAACCATATCCATCATCAGAAGGGGAAACCCCAGCAGCACCATAACCATGCTGTTGTCATGGCAAAAGGTAGCCACTATCAACCTGGCCTGCTATCTGACCTCCCCCCAGCCCCACGTAATTTCACCTGCTTCTGCTCTGGAGACCAGCCGGGAACGGTAAGACCCCTCAGAACCGCCCAACCACCCTCATGTCACACGTCACCCCTACATCACATACCAGTGTACTCTGCACGTCACCTCTTCCATTATTCCTCCCTGCAAAACGCCATAGATGAATCTCAAAAGTGCTCGATCCCGTCCTTTCTCCAACTCCTTCACAGACCCGAGGAAGGGAATCTTGGGAGGGGAGAACGCGAGGAGTCGAGGAGGGACTTTTGAGGTTCACCCCGTCTTGTGTAGGTCATGACGTGAGGTGAATCGCTAGGTGGAGCCAAGGCAATGTTATTAGCGCACGCTGGGTTAGCCTGTGTTGCTAATTAGCCGAGTGGGGTTCAGTGCTGGGCTGCCAGTAAAGCTTATTGTCTTAATTAGTGCATCGCTAAGCCCATATCGCTCCAATGGAAACCCACTGTAAATCCCACTGGCCCTCCCAGGGCCCGTTAGCACTGCTCGAATGAGCCGCACGGATCAGTCGCAGATCCACACATCCACAGCAGCAGCCCTGGGGGGAAACTGTGGGCCTGCCAGGCCTGTTTGTCTCCTCGCAGGCTCACAGTGTGTCTGGATCTACACACGCACACACAGGGTTTAACATGCTTCTGGGGCATTTGTCTACTGATGCTTATAATGTAAATCATGTTGTTATACTTATTAGAAACGTCTGACTTGCCAATTGGGAAAATGATGATCTGGAGTCACCAAAAAACATTGACTGACTGACCAATCGGTGTGTGCTTTCGAGATGTCTTGTCTCTCTGTGTATAGTAGAGATCCCAGTGCTGTTTGTGCGCACAGCTTTCCTCTCTGCCTGTGTGTAGGAGTCGCAATAACTGTCTAACTTCTCTCCATAGATCCCAGACAGCATCATCTCCAGGGGTGTACAGGTTCTTCCCAGAGACACAGCCTCTCTGAGCACCACACCTTCTGAGTCGCCTCGCGCCCAGGCCACCTCGCGCCTCTCCACTGCCTCCTGCCCCACACCCAAAGTAAGACGCATCCTGTGCCCTATACTTACACCTACCCCACTGCCCATCCATCTGTCCCCCTTGTACCCTATACTCACCCAGCCTCACCCAGTCCTCTCATCTCCTAACCCTTCCTCCCTCCCTCTACCTCGCTGCCTCCCCCATGCTCTGTCCCACCAATGCTGGGAGGTGAAGGCATATTGCTCCTCAACTCCCTCCCTCTCCTCCATGGTTTCAGGGGCGGTCCTCTATTGGATCCCTATGGTTCCGTAACTCTGAGATCATGTTCAGAATGTTGTCTGTTGATTGGTTGGAATGATAGGATGGAATTGAGGTCAAGGGGAGGAGCCTATCTCTATGCTTCGCTTTAAAATTCTAACATTTCATTTCTTGAACGCAGAAACGTCCTGCGATTGGTCAGATCAATGACCTCTGGCGGAGTGTCCCACTTAATGATTTGATTGACAGGTGTCATGTCTATCTGTGTCCAACTGCACTGTGACTCTGTGGAAACAAAGAAACCAACCAAAGACTTGACATGCATGGTGCTGCTGCTGTTTTCATGTCCTCACGCTAACCCCCCAATTGAGGTGCCTTGCCGAGGTAATACGTGATCAAAACTCTTCCTTTATGCTTCCAGTGATGATTAATGACTTTATATTGGGCTGCGGATTGGTTCAGGTGTTTTTGGGTCTTGTGTAAGTGATCTAAACTAAGCAGACGTGATCTTACTCATTACACACCATGTTTGTAGTGATAATGAATGGGCTTAATGTGTATAGTGCTCCAACTCTGGGGGAGTTGCTACTTCAGGAGTTATGGGGTTTGTCTGAGTTGCTGTGAAAAGAAAAGATGCCTGCTGAGCTTAGAGGAGGAGTGGTAGGGGTTCGGGGGGGGGGGTGTAACTTGACTAGATCAGACTGGTTGGCAGACTTTGTCTTTCAGCACTAAGCCTGTTCTCATCATGTTTTTTAACTGGTAGGCCTGTTCTGTGGATGATTGTGGCTTGCCAGCCTCTGTGATCATACTTTCATCCCATTATAGTGCTTTGATCATAAGGCAATGGGACAGAGAGTCTGGCTTGAGCTTTTGCTGCCTTTGTCATCCACCTGGTGAGGTGGGGGGGGGTGTTCCTAGGGAAACGCTCTATCAAACAAGGAGAGCTTCTTTTTTAGTGGTTTGTTTCTGTGCTTGCTGTCATGTTTCTTTGAGTGCCCTTCCCCTCTCCTTCACAGCCCCATAAGGCCGCATCAACTGGGTAAGATAGAGTGTGTGCTTGCAACAAGATCTCATAGTTTCCCTTAGAAATTCGACGTATTATAGATGAATGTCTATTTGTGACGCATTCATTCTTTGTGGTTTCAGGGTTAATTCTGCGTGGTTACAGGGTTAAAACAGAAACGACTCAAAGGGTTAAGTTTAGGTATTAATTCTGAGTGGAAAAGGTTTGTGATATATGGCCTGGGGAAGGCTTAAAACAAACAAACAAATTAAAAATGACACCCTATTACCATCAGGTAGCATCAGTATTCTCGCGGCTTGCTAAAGCAGTGGTCTAAGCAGCACGCTCCGGCTCCGAGCATCACGAGTTTACTCCCAGTGTTGGACAATATTTTTTTTCTTTTTTAGGTATATATCGACTTTCTCAGGACCTTTTCAAACGTCCGAGATCGCAGTGTGTTTCTAGTGATCAATCTTGTGTGTGTGTGTGTGTGTGTGCCCCATGCAAAGCAGTCCTCAACCTGCATCAATAATCCCTATAAATGTAAATGGAGTGCAGTTGTTGATTGAGCCGATGCAGATAGGCAGAAGCATAGAGAGGCAGAGACTGAGAGAGCTATGCAGCACCAGGCTGCATCAACAGTCTAAGCCATAGTGTGTCGTGGAAAGAATTATTATGTTCTCCACAGCACCCTCTGTTGGGGAAAGTGTGTACTGTACCTTATGGTTGGTTATTTAGCAACAAAACCGACGCGTGTGCAAAACAGGCTTAGATAGTTTACATATTGTCAACAATGTTTAGTCTCCAAATGTTTATTGAAAACGTAAGTGCACAATGAGTCCTTGTCTCTCAAAATACACTGTTACAGTTGTGGGTTAGCTAGCTAGTGAATTATTTATTAGCATTGACATGACATTTAAAAAAAAAAAAAAATGTATTTCACCTTCATTTAACCAAGTAGGCTAGTTGAGAACAAGTTCTCATTTACAACTGCGACCTGGCCAAGATAAAGCAAAACATGGAATAAACATACAGTGGGGCAAAAAAGTATTTATTCAGCCACCAATTGTGCAAGTTCTCCTACTTAAAAAAGATGAAAGAGGCCTGTAATTTTCATCATAGACATGGCAGTGGAAACCAAAAATAATGTCCAGTTTAGACTCATCAGAACAAAGTACAGTTTCTTTGCAGCAATTCCACCAAGAAGGCCTGACTCACACAGTTGATGTTGAGATGTGTCTGTTAGTTGAACTCTGAAGCATTTATTTGGCTGCAATTTCTGAGGCTGGTAACTCTTATGAACTTATCCTCTGCAGCAGAGTTAACTCTGGGTCTTCCTTTCCTGTGGCGGTCCTCATGAGAGCCAGTTTCATCATAGCGCTTGAAGAAACGTTCAAAGTTCTTGACATTTTCTGCATTGACTGACCTTCATGTCTTAAAGTAATGGAGTCATCTCTTTGCTTATTTGAGCTGTTCTTGCCATAATATGGACTTGGTCTTTTACCAAATATTTTGTATACACCCCTACCTTGTCACAACACAATGGATTGGCTCAAACTCATTAAGAAGGAAAGATATTCCACAAATGAACTTTTAACAAGGAGCACCTGTTAGTCACCTGGAATGCATTTGAATTATCTCATGAAGCTGGATTACCAAGAGTGTGCAAAGCTGTCAAAGGCAAAGGGTAGCTATAAAATATATTTAGATTTTTTTGGTTAGTACATGATTCCATATGTGTTATTTCATAGTTTTGATGTTTTCAATATTATTCTACAATGTAGAAAATAGTAAGAAATAAAGAAAACCCCTTTAATGAGTACGTGTGTCCAAACTTTTGACTGATACTGTATTTATACCCCTTGACTTATTGCACAGTGTTTGTTACAGCCTGAATTGAAACTGGATTCAATAGATTTCTTTCTATTTTTATTCACACCCCTGAGTGAAAACTTTGTAGAAGCACCTTTGGTAGCGATCACAGCTGTGAGTCTTTCTGGGTAAGTGTCTAAGGGCGTTTGGATTGGATTATAGAACATTGCCTATTATTATTTTCAAAATTCTTCAAGCTTCTGTCAAATTGGTTGTTGATCTTTGCTAGAAAAGCATTAGTAGTTCTTGCCATAGATTTTCAAGTAGATTTAAGTCAAAACTGTAACTCGGCCTCTCGAACAATCAGACTTCTTTTAAAAATAAAAATACATCTTCTCTTTTAGCCAGGTAAAGACTCTTTTTTTTTATATGCATTCTCTCTCTTATAGGGGAAGGAGAATGTCATTAGTACCATCAGCTGTGCTTAATTGCCACTGGTTACCTTGTCTCTCATGCCTTGTTGGGCTACTATCTGTGAGCCCAGCCTGCCCTCTGGTGGTCCTTCCACATACTACACTCCCCCCCCAGGACCGAACCGGAGGGTCGGGTGCCAGACGCACAGTCTTGGTCGCGTCGGAACAGTACGTCTGCATTCCCGTTCCTCGATCCGGCCCTGTGGATGACATGGAAAGAGAACGGTTGTAAAGACAAAAACCATCTGGCTATTCTGTTGTTATTGTTTCTTTTACCAGCCATCCACGTGAGGGGCGCATGGTCAGTAACTAATGCAAACCTCCGACCCAGTAGGTAGTACCGGAGATAATCAAGGGCCCACTTGATGGCTAAGGCCTCTTTCTCTACGGTAGCATACCTCTGTTCCCGATCGCTGAGCTTCCTACTTATGAAGAGAATCGGCTTCTCTGCTTCGCCTTTACCCTGAGCTAGTACGGCCCCGAGCCCCGTATCCGAGGCGTCGACCTGCACAATGAACTCTTGCGAGAAGTCCGGAGCCTGTAGAACGTGATCAGAACACAGGCCATCTTTTAGCAATTGAAAGGCCTCTTCCATCTCGTCTTTCCACTCTACCTGGTTTGGCAGGTTCTTCTTGATGAGGTTTGTGAGGGGGTTGGCAATGGTCGCATATCCCGGGATAAATCTGCGATAATATCCTGTTATCCCTAAGAAGGCCTGAACGTCTCGCTTGGTCCGGGGTCGAGGCCAGTCACAAATTGCCTGTGGGCGTATTTTCCCATTCCCCACGGTGTACCCCAGGTATTCTGCTTTCGGACAGGCCCAGGCAGCATCTATTTGGATTGCCTGTCAACCCTGTGGCTTCCAAACTCACGAGCACCGCCTGTAATCGCAGGAGGTGACTATCCCAGTCCTCGCTGTGGATGACCACATCGTCTATGTACGCCGCTGCATACTCTTGATGTGGCCGTAGAATGGCATCCATGAGGTGTTGGAAAGTTGCAGCAGCACCATGCAGTCTGAAGGGCATCCTCACATACTGGAAAAGCCCCTTTGGGGTGGCGAAGGCAGTCTTTGGGCGATCCTCCGGAGCCACCGGCACTTGCCAATATCCCTTTGTCAAATCCAGGGTGGTGATGAACTTGGACTTTCCTAAGCGCTCCAAGAGTTCATCCACGCGGGGCATGGGATACGCATCGAATGTGGAGATGGCATTCACGTCTCTAAAGTCGTTGCAGAGTCTCATACTACCATCGGATTTGGGGACCAGGACTATGGAACTGGACCACTCACTCGTCGATGGCTTGATCACGCCCATCCTCAACATCTCCCTTACCTCTTTCTTAGCGATGACTCGGCGAGCCTCAGGAATCCTGTAAGGGCGGGTATGCATCTTCTTGCCGGGTTCAGTGTGGATATGGTGGAACAGGACATCTGTTTGTCCTGGGAATGGAGAGAATATTTGACCGAATTCATAATCAGCTTGTCTAGCTGTCTTGACTGCTCCGGTAGGAGAGTTTGGCCACAGCGCACCTGTGGTAGAGCTGCCTCTTTTCCTTTGCCCTCCAGGGCCATCAAAGCCATCTCCGCCTCTCGTTCATGTTACGTCTTCAACAGGTTTATGTGATAAAGTTGGACCTTCTTCCTCCTGTCAGGTTGCTTGATGAGGTAATTGACCGGTGAGACCCTTTTCATTACCTCGTAGGGCCCCCTCCACTGCGCCAGCAAGCGATGTTCGGCCGTGGGCACGAGCACCATCACTTTCTCTCCCACGGTGAACTCACAGGGGGTCGCGGACTTATCATAGGCCCAGCCTTGGGTCCTTTGTGCCTTCTCCATATGCTCCTTGACTATGGGCCACACTGCTGACAGGCGGTGGATCGAAAAGGGGCATGGTTGGGTCTCCCAGGTCTCCTTGGCTAAGTCGAGGATCCCTCGACAGGGTCTACCATAGAGCAATTCAAACAGAGAATCCAGTGGATGCCTGGGGTACTTCTCGCAGGGCAAACATTAAGTGTGGGAGAAGCATGTCCCAGATTTTCCTGTCTCGGGACACCACTCTTCTCAACATGCTTTTAATCATTTTGTTCAAGTGTTCACACAACCCGTCTGTTTGAGGGTGGAATATGCTTGTACGTATCTGTTGAACCTGATATAACCGACACAAGTCCTTCATCAACCGGGACATGAACGGGGTTCCCTAATCGGTTAAGATCGTCTTGGGGAGGCCCACACGAGAGAACATCAGGAATAACTCCTTGGAAATTCCCTTTGACGACATGTTACGCAGGGGTATGGCCTCCGGGAACTTGGTAGCGTAATCTATAACCACTAGGATGTACTCGTGTCCTCTGGCGGATTTTGGGAGGGGTCCTACGAGGTCCATAGCTATGCGTTCAAAGGGAGTCTCTATGATGGGGAGAGGAATCAAAGGTTTACGTAGGTGTGGCCGTGGAGCTGTACGTTGACATTGATAACACGTCCTACAACACCTGGCCACATCCCGGGTGACGCAGGGCCAATAGAATCTCTGCATGATTCTGTCAATAGTCTTGTCTCGTGCCAGGTGTCCTCCTAGGACGTGGGAATGGGCTAACTGTAGAACGGTATCCCTGTATGGTCTAGGCACCATTAGTAATTCCTGGTTTCCCCCCCTTCGTCGTACGACCCAGTATAAGAGACCCCGCCTGATTGCATAGTAAGGAAGAGGGGCTCACCTGATCCGTCGACATTCCTCCCGTCGATCACATTCACCTTCCTCATGGCCTCCCTTAGGTTTGGGTCTCTATGCTGCGAGGTGCCGAACTGTCCCTTTAATTCCTGGGGCAGGTCGACCTCGGTAGAGGGATGTGGAGGTTGTTCCCCATCCCCATCAGGGGTGACCGAGGAGAATCCCTTCCAGGTTCCCTCCTCGGATGGAGCTTCAAATATATCCCTTAGCGCCTGGTTGCTCCTTCCTTCCTGCATTGTGTGTAACCCTTCACAGGTGTCTTCATCGGTGGTTTCCTGGAATATCTGTCGTAAACGTTGGGTCGCTATTTCTTTCTCTGCTGCAGAGGACGAGGACGCGGCTACGTCTCCTTGTAGGACTACTACCTCGGGCTTGGATTTTTTCTTCTTTCCTGTCCCCCTTCTTCCCGTGCATAACGTCATCTGCCGAAGCTCCTTATATAGGGGACAGTCTCTCCCGATCAATAATGGCACCTTAAGCTGGGGCACTTTCCCTGCCCTGACTGTACACCTTCCTTTGTGAGAATAGGCAGATTCACAGTGGGGTAATAGTGGGTGTCTCCATGGATACAGGATACGGCTACTTTGTCTGGTAGCAGTGTTGCGGATGTCACCATCCGCTCCTCTACTAACGTAACCATACTTCCCGAGTCGAATGTCTACCACATCTTGTCCTTCGACTCGAACCGGAATCTCTGGGGCTGGGGCTATCTCTGCTAACCAACAGTGTTGATCCTGCCCCCTCAAAACGGGATGTGTGGGAGTAGGCAGTGATTACTCCGTGACCATGGGCTCATCCTTGCTAGGACATTGTGGGGCATAATGGTCGGGAGACTGACATTTATAACACCGACCCTGCTGTGTGGTGGCTGACTTCTCCCACCTCAGGGGCGGGGGGGCTTGGACATGTCGGTGGCAGACGCGCCGGGGTGAGTCGTGGTACGGGATTTGGAAGCCTCCTTCCGTTCCTCCTTGTCACTTTTTAACAACTCTCCTGTCGACCGATATGTTTCCACCACCTGGGCTATGTCGTCAGCTGACAACGGGTTGGCTTGCCCCATAACCGTTTTTAAGTCACTGGGTAATTCCCTCAATATCTTGTCCACTACGAGTGTCTCTATCACATGTCCTAGTCCCTTTCCAGGTTCTAGCCACTGTTTCGTCAGTCGTATTAATGCGAAGATCTGGGCACGGACGGGTTTATCAGCTGTATAGGTCCATTGATTGAACTTTACGGCACTATCTCTGGCAGGCAGCTGGTACCGGGACAGGATCTCGGTTTTTAGTCGCCCATAGTCCGCAGCTTCGCGGGAATCCAGGTCAAAATAGGCTTCCTGAGTCACCCAGGTCAAAAGAGGGGGCTTAATGCGCTCGCCCATTCTGTGGGCGGCCACTCTTCCAAGTTGGCCGTCCTTTCGAGAGTCATGAGGAAGTCCTCAATATCATCCTCCTTGGAGAGACGAGGAAAGATGGCTTGAGCAGCCGCTCTTGGCTTAACTCTAGGTTCTTCTCGTCGGCTCAGCTGTTGTTGCAGGAGTTCTATGGTTGTCTGCTGTGCCATGATCAATTGTTGTAGTAGGGCGTTATCCATCATTCTTGAATGGTTCCTCTGGGTCTACTGGAAGAATCTTGATTTACTCACTTATCCTTGTGTCACTCGTCCACCTAGTGCCCGCATTCTCCACCAATGTGAGCGGACCAAGTAATTGGGCGTCACTCTAAAGCGAGAAGGTGGAATAAACGAGTCAGGAGTAGGTTTTCTTGATTGAACACAGTTCTCTATTGAGGGCATTTGGTCAACACAAACACTCCAACATAATCAATGAAAATCATCCAAGGAAAAACATACATCTTTTTCTTCTTCAGATGAAACAGGAACACAATAGGATTATCTTTAAACTACAACAAAAGTTGTGGAATTGTCACCGTCTTAGTGGTTCTTCCTGGATAGCTCCTCTGTCTCGGTGGCCATCTTCCAGAGATTTCCCCCCACTCTCTGCTGGTTCCATTCTCTCTCTTATAGGGGAAGGAGAATATGTCATTAGTACCGTCAGCTGTGCTTAATTGCCTCTGGTTACCTTGTCTCCCATGCCTTGTTGGGCTACTATCCGTGAGCCCAGCCTGCCCTCTGGTGGTCCTTCCACAGTATATATAAATATTTAAAACATACACTATACTTGCAGTGAAGCCGCTCAACAAATACATCACGTTAGTCATCTAACAGACTCAAGGGCATGTCGACAGATCTCCCACAAAGTCAAAAATGGGACCCCCGAACCAGCGACCCATCAGCCAGGCCACTAGCCTTTCAAGAAAACAACAATAGACATCAAGGACAACAAAAATAATACTGAATAAGTGCATGTATGGCACTATTTGTGTGTGTGTACCTCAGTGTCATTCAAAACATTATTTTTGTTATGTTTTGATTTTTGACTTTTTTGTTGTTGACTTATCTTAGACTGTTGTTCTATCCCCCGCCCAGCAACTCCACTCCCTCTTGTCTCCAATTCCACATCCCAACCCTCAGCTTCCCTCAGTCCATCCCACCTATTTCTGCTGGCCACCCTCTTCGGATATTATACACACCTATATCTTTCAACTACACTGTGGTGTTTAACATACAATTTCAATCTATCTAAGATAAATAATTTTACTTGCTGTATTAGTATATTAGTCATTGACTGACCCGGTCTCTCCAGATCTCCCAACAGTACTAACTCTAGGGTCAATTTTAGATCAATGTTATGCATTTTCAACCATTCCTCAACCTGAGACCAGAAACTTGAAGGCAATACCAAAATTAATGGTCTGTTGATTCTGTATCCTCACAACAGAATCTGCAGAGCTTCAATGATTGTATTCCCCAAATATTCAACATTTTGTTGGTGGCAAGAATTATATATAATCATTTTGAATATTGTGTTTATTTTATATATCAACTCATAATGTCCACCCTGTACCATGGTACATCAAACATCTTTTCCCAATGATTTTGCAATCTGTATGGCACAGCTGTCAACATCCTGGTACTCAAATGAAACTGCTATACTTTCCTATTTATGCAATATTTATTCCTCCTGTCACGTGTGCTCCCTCTCCGGCCTCTAGGTCACCAGGCTGCTCGTTATGGCGCATACCTGTCACTATCGTTACACGCACCTGCGTGTCATCAGACTCACCTGGACATCGCTTCCCTGATTACCTGCCCTATATATGTCACTCCCTTTGGTTCCTTTCCCAGGCATCATTGTTTCTAGTTCTGTTTCATGTCTGTGTGTTAGTTTCTTGTTTTCTATTATGTTTCGTTTATTTATTAAAACACTCACTCCCTAAACTTACTTCCAGGCTCTCATGCCTCCGCCGGCTCCCCGGGCTCTCATGCCTCCGCGGCTCCCCGGGCTCTCATGCCTCCGCCGGCTCCCCGGGCTCTCATGCCTCCGCCGGCTCCCCGGGCTCTCATGCCTCCGCCGGCTCCCCGGGCTCTCATGCCTCCGCCGGCTCCCCGGGCTCTCATGCCTCCGCCGGCTCTCATGGTCCTCGTGAAAGTAACAAATTGACACGTTTTTATTTTTGTCAAAAACAACTTTATATTGAAGGAGTGCCTTCGATTTGAATACCTGCATGTGCGCAGTTTGGCGACCGTTTAGACCCGATGACGTGTTTCTACACATGAACTTAGCCAACGTCGACATGACATCACCTACAAGTGTGATCTGGGATTTCTATTGGAGAAGAAAGGAGGAAGGTACTGTCTTTGCTATAACACCATAAGCATGCATAAAAAACGTATATTCATGCAACAGAAATTATTTATACAAAAATTGATTCGAAAACAATGATTTTATTGTTTAATGTGACTCTAAACTGATATTTTATGTTCTGACGTACCTCCTCGCAGGCTACATTTTCTACTGTGATTGGTCAACAACGACGGCACCGCTTGAAAAAAATAGAGCAAAATCCTTTTCTCCGCCTCGGCTGAGCGGCTTACACAGGCACGCAAGCACCGTTGACTGCTCTGCCTTGGTAACCCCGTCCATCCGCCGCACGCTGTGTCAGCACAATGAGGAAGACCGGGAGAAATATGAGGGAGAGAAAGATCGATATGAACATGACATAGAAGGATATGGTCTCCCTCTCTGAAACTGCCCCTATGATTAGTCTTTCTACCCTAGATATTTACAGTATCAGCGTTGTGCAGCCACAGACCCTGTATGATGTGTGAAGGTCGGAGATGAAGCGCTAACCGTCACTACCTCGGCTACACACACATCTGATCCTCTATTACACACTGTCTCAAACAGTGCTACCCCCACACACATATCAACCTGCCTTGCCTCAGTTACATAAGCAGCTCCTGTGCTGTGAGCAATTCATGACTGTGTGTGATTAGCTCCGGGGTAATATGTTAACACTCGGGCACAGTCATCGCTCTTTGTCTCTCACATACGCACACATACACACACACACGTACACACATGCTTTGAGCCCTGCAGGCACATGGGCTACAGCACAAACATAGAGCAGAGCTCTCAATACACAGAAACTCAGCTAGACCGACATGGCAAGAGAGATCCATACAGCTCTCGCTGTGTGTGTGTGTTTGAGCGTGCACATTTGTGCGTGTCTGTGCTTGTGTGTAAGCCACTGTTCCATCTAAACTGCGCCCAGCTCCCCTCGGACTGCCGTGCAGATGAAATATCAGTCAGCACAGAGAAGCACGAGATTGAACTTCACTCATCTTTCTAGAGTTTTCCCCTTTAGTTAGCACTATCAACATTTTCAATTTACTGTGGGAATTGTGCTTGAATCAATGCAATATTAGCCACTTTCAATGTAGCATACCGAAACAAAACTAACTATGCAAGACTTATTATGCAAAACGAACTGTGCAATTTACTTGTAGGCAGGTGTATTGGAGTGGAATTCTATTGCATTGACATCCACGACTCAGGCCCGAGCTGCAGTAGGCCTATATGCAAATAGCCATTGCCATATATTTGTCTGTGCCATTCACTTTGAACTGGACTGTGTTTACATCATGAGCGATCCTGAGTAGATGCTCTTGTTTTGAGATCAAAGCGAGAGCTGCATGTAGCCACGTGCACATTTGTTCATATTCTTTGCTAGTTAGTGAGTTGTTAGCCCAGTTATAGCTCATTTCTAGTTGACAATGGAGGAGTGGTTGCTTCCTATAAGAGGCTAAAAGTTTTTTTTTTTGTGTCATAAAGGGCCAGTGTTGTATTGAGGTGGTCTTGAATAAGCTAAGTATCCAGTAGGCAGAGGGTAGCATAATTTGTCTGTCTGATTCTCTGTAATAAAGGTATGGGATATATAACATTTTTTGTGTGGTTTCTTGCATCAAACAACACCCAATTTTGAGTCACCTCCTTGTCTGAAGGACAATTGGATAAACAGCCCTGCGTGTTTTTTTTTTTTTTTCAAAAGTCTCTTGGAATGTAGGCCTACATTGAACACAACACAATTGGCTTCTAAAATGTTATGGGATGCAGTTTTCTCCATTAGTTTTTTTATGGTAGGCCTGCATTATGATCAAATAGCCACAGAGCCTACTTGGAAACTGTTAAAACTGTAACTAAATCGGTACAGCCACAGTGAACGCTCGCTGGAAGTTGCACAGAATTTTCAAAATGTTCAAGATTGCGCTCAGCAGACCTGCAATTTGCTCAGTGCGGAAAATAATTTGCGGGAACATTGGCGTGAGCATTTGAATTTGTGGTGTGTGTGTGTGTGCCAGCTGGTCCATTCGAGGGGAATAGTTCTCAGTTTTTCATGGGATACAGCCTACTGTATACAGGGAGAAGGGACCATCTGTCATTGGATTCTCTCCGTATCGCTCGCTCTCTTCTGAAAATCTCTGTAAATCCGGTGTCTATAATATATAACTCAGTCTAGACCAGGTTTCAGCTGCTGCGCAACACTGACATCCTTCCTCCCATAGATGGTCTTGCCTGTACAAGCACCACCTGGACTGGACACGGCTGGACAAACTTATCTTTTTTGAGAAGATCAGGGAGTTTTGCGACGGAAAGGCCATGGACATCACAAGCCCTGCACCAAAGTCAAGGGCAGCGCAAAGACAGGCTCTCCAAATATAGATTCCCTTGTTCATGTGGGGTGCTTACGGACCAGTGCATCACTGGGGGCTAGTTCCTAGTCATCTGGTCTATCTGCAGTGCCTCTATGGACATTCACATGACTCTCTCCTAACACACACACACACACACACACACACACACACACACACACACACGCGCACACACACACGCACACACACGCCATACGTTGCTGCTCGTATTTTATTCTGCTGCTCAGTCACTTTACCCCAGATTGTATGCATTCAGCGCATTCAGAAAGTATTCAGAACCCTTGACTTTTTCCACATTTTGTTACCGTTATAGCCTTATTCTAAAATTGATTAAATTATTTTCCCCCTCAACAATCGACACACAATACCCCATAATGACAAAGCAAAAACAGGTTTTTATAAATGTTTGCAAAATACATAAATGGGAAAATGACATTTACATATGTTTTCTGACCTTTGATTACAGCCTCAAGTCATCTTGGGTATGACGCTACAAGCTATGCACACCTGTATTTGGGGAGTTTCTCCCATTTATTCTCTGCAGATCCTCTCAAGCTCTGTCAGGTGGGATGGGGAGCGTCAGTTCTGTCCAGAGATGTTGGATCGGGTTCAAGTCGGGTTCAAGTGAGTGGCTGGGCCACTCAAGAACATTCAGAGACTTGTCTGAAGAACATTCAGAAACCACTCCTGCATTGTCTTGGCTGTGTGCTTAGGGTCGTTGTCCTGTTGGAAGGTGAACCTTCACCCCAGTCTGAGGTCCTGAGCACTCTGGACCAGGTTTTCATCAAGGATCTCTCTGTATTGCTTCGTTCCTCTTTCCCTTTATCCTGACTAGTCTCCCAGTCCCCACAGCATGATACTGCCACCACCGTGCTTCACCATAGGGATGGTGCCAGGTTCCCTCTAGACGTGACATTTGGGATTCAGGCCAAATAGTTCAATCTTGGTGTCATCAGACCAGAGAATCATGCTCTGAGAGTCCTTTATGTGCTAAGCGGGCTGTCATGTGCCTTTTAATGAGGAGTGGCTTCCGTCTGACCACTCTACCATAAAGGCCTGATTGGTGGAGTGCTGCAGAGATGGTTGTTCTTCTGGAAGGTTCTCCCATCTCCACAGTGGAGCTCTGCCAGAAATGACCATTGTATACTTGTCACCTCCCTGACCAAGGCCCTGATTGGCTGGGTGGGCCTGCTCTAGGAAGAGTCTTGGTTGTTCCAAACTTCTTCCATTTAAGAATGATGGAGGCCACTGTGTTCTTGGGGACCTTCAATGCTGCAGTAATCCTGTCTCTACGGACAATTCCTTCGACCTCTTGGCTTGGTTTTTGCTCTGACATGCACTGTCAACTATGGGACCTTTGTGTGGTGTGTGTGTGTCTTTCCAAATCATGTCTAATGAATTGAATTTTCCTCAGGTAGACTCAAATTAAGTTGTTGAAACATCTCAAGGATGATCAATGGAAACCTGAGCTCAGTTTCGAGTCTCATAGCAAAGTGTCTGAATACTTAGAAAAACATTTTTAACCTTTTTTCAACTAGGTGTAACAGTATAGCTTCCGTCCCTCTCCTCGCCCCAACCTGGGCTCGCCCCAACCTCCTCGCCCCAACCCCCCTCTTTATATCCAAAAACCTCAGTTTTTGTTAGCGCGTTTTGTTCAGTTAAACAGTCTCAAACAACATCCGGTGAAATTGCAGAGCATGAAACTCAACAAACAGAAATTCTCATAATAAACATACATAAAAGATATACAAATGTTACACACCAGTTTAAAGGTAAACTTCTGGTTAATCCAACTGCTGTGTCAGATTTCAAAAGGCTTTACGGCAAAAGCAAACCATGCGATTATCGGAGAACAGCGCCCAGCAGACAAATCATTACAAACAGTTAGCAGCCAAGAAGAGGAGTAACAAAAGTCAGAAATAGCAATAAAGTAAAAATAAAGTATCACTTACCTTTGACGATCTTCATATGACTGCACTCCCAAGACTCCATGTTACACAATAAGTGTTTTGTTTTGTTCGATAAAGTCCCTCTTTATATTCAAAAACCTCTGTTTTGTTGATGCGTTTTGTTCAGTAACCCAATGGAACAAAGCGTGGTCACAACAGACTGACGAAAAATCAAAAAGTACCATAAAAGTTTGTAGAAACATGTCAAACGATATTTATAATCATCCAAAATTCAGAGTGCTGCTCCCTACCCTAGTGAGGTTAAGAACAAATTCTTATTTACAATGAAGGCCTACCGGGGAACAGTGGGTTAACTACCTTGTTCAGGGGCAGAATGACAGATTTTTACCTTGTCCGCTCGGGGATTCGATCCAGCAACCTTTTGCTTACTGGCTCAACGTTCTAACCACTAGGCTACCTGCCACCCCATACTTATGTAAACAA
This sequence comes from Oncorhynchus keta, assembly GCF_023373465.1. Lineage (NCBI taxonomy): Eukaryota > Metazoa > Chordata > Actinopteri > Salmoniformes > Salmonidae > Oncorhynchus > Oncorhynchus keta. Next base: position 35,872,316 of record NC_068449.1, on the reverse strand, counting down.
GGTGTTTCTGTTTTTTCTTTTTAATACTTTTGCAAACATTTCTAAAAACCTGTTTTCACTTTGTCATTATGGGGTGTTGTGTGTAGATTAATGAGGACATTTTCTTTTCTTCATTTTAGAATAGTGCTTTCTCTCTAGGGTAGGGGGCAGCAAAATGTGAAAAGTCAAGGGGTCTGAATACCTTCCAAATGCACTGTAACTACCGTATCTATCACCAGTATCACTGATATCGTTATTGATATTGTTCTTGTTCATACTGTATTATTTTGTTCTTTCTCAATTGGCATTGACATAAAAAAAAATTCTTTTTAAGTATAGATTTTTTTAAACTTTTGATATTGCTACTATGCAAATATGCAAGTTTAAAATTCACTGTACTGTTTACACCTTCTGTATCCTGTGCATGTGAAAAATAAACTTTCTATTTAGTTTGATATAGTGTATGTTTACCAGAGACAGTAATTTGAAGAACAACAACCTGCACTTAAGTCAGAATAGGTTCATTAACTTTCAAAGCACAATTACTTTCCCATATGTTCAACTGCCATTAATAATAAACAATTTTGTAGTTCTGAGTCTCTACTTTTATCCAATGTAAAAAAAAAAAAAAAAATGTTGCTACACAAGACCGAATCGAGGCGGTGAGTCACATATATGGCCATGGTCTCTCTTTCTCTCTCTGTCACTCCTCCTTTCCACTCCCCATGCACTCGCTGTTGTCTCTCTTTAAAGCAGTGCATTGTAAAGGACAGTTGTGTGTGTGTGTTTCTGCTCTCCTAGTCTGTACTACTGTCTAACCTACTTAAGATCCTTTCATTCTGCCCTGACCAACAGAGGATGGGTTGCAGGCATTACACATCAGTACTGACATGCACAAGAGGACACAAGACAACACACACACATGCCAGCATACAGCTGCTACAGCCACGTCCAGAATTAGCTCCAAGCTCCTGATGTTCGCTCATCTTCCTCCTCTATCTTTCTTTCTCTCTCTCCCTCTCTCGTTCTCTGCTCTTTTCTCTCTCGCATGCTTTCTCACTGCTCACTCTTTCTCTCTCTCTCTCTCTCATTTTCTCTCTCTGTCTTTTCTCCACGCTCCCCTACTCCCCCTCTTTCTCCCTGTCCTACAGTCTTTATCTCTCTCTCTCTCCCACTCTCTCATTTCGCCTGCTGTGTTCTCCCTGCCTTCTCTGCTGCCTCATCTCTCTCTCTCTCTCTCTCTCTCTCTCTCTCTCTCTCTCTCTCTCTCTCTCTCTCTCTCTCTCTCTCTCTCTCTCTCTCTCTCTCTCTCTCTCTCTCTCTCTCTCTCGCTCTCTTCTCTCTCTCTCTCTCTCTCTCTCTCTCTCTCTCTCGCTCTCTTTTTCTCTCTCTCTCTCTCTCTCTCTCTCTCTCTCTCTCTTTTTCTCTCTCTCTCTTTTTTTCTCTCTTTCTCTTTTTTTCTCTCTTTCTCTTTCTCTCTCTCTCCGCCTGCTGTGTTCTCCCTGCCTTCTCTGCTGCCTCATCTCTCTCACTCCCTTCCTCTCTGAGCCTGTGTGGGGTGTGTGTGTGTGCCAGTGAGCGCGTGGGAGACTACATCTTCTTAGTCAGAAGCAGGATAAAGCATGGTAAGCAGCCTGTCTCTTCTCTCCTGACTGACTGACTGGGGATTTGTGTTTTGGTGGCTCTTTCTGCATGTGTTAGAGGGTAAAGAAGGGTTATTGTTTTTGTGTGTTTTTGAAGGGATGGGGAGATTGTCTCTTTTCTGAGTAGTTGGTGTGTTACGTGTGTGTTGGTTTGTGTTTTGACTGTAAAAAAAAAAGTGTACTATAGCTCAATTTGTACTATACTGTTGTCAATTAGCTAGCTACAACTCATCTTCAGATTTTTTATTTATTTGGATCCCTGTTAGCTGCAGCACCTACTCTTCCTGGGGTATACTAACACACAGTAGCATTGCTTATCTAGGCTTGCTGAACCCTGTAGCTGGCTATCTCACCAATGGTCTATTTTTAAATGTTTTATTTCACCTTTATTCTGACGGAGTCATGCTGAGACAAAGGTCTCTTTTACAGATGAGCCCTGTATCAAACATACACATCAATATACACGCCAATACACTAAAAGCAAATTGCAATCATATAGAACAAACACATTCTTCAGCGAAAAAGGTCTGAGTGAGTTTTGAAATTCGAATAGAAGGCATGCCATTCTCTCCGTAGGGAAGAACTGGACTAGTAGTACTGCATTAGATAAAGTGGTTCTAGATTACATGGTCTCAGATGTTGGCCTCGGGTGATAATGCTGTCTTGCTGCTGTACCTAGATGTGGTATTGGCAGAAAGCCAGGACTTGGATGTTAGTGTGCTGTAGCTTCATCCAGATCTATTGACTCATTTTCTCTGGGTCTGTAGCAGCTTTGTACTGGCATCATGAAAGCTTAGTATCTTGTCAGTGCTGTTGAAAGCAGTTCAATATTAGTTAGAGATGGCTATTGTGCAAGGTTGTTTACTAGTCAGAGCAACACAATGTTCTCCCTCTCTCTCTCTCTGTGTGTGTAACGGTTGTAGTGCTTCTGGTCACCATAGTAGTTTCCTGCAACATGGAGCGAGAGTTAGACAGAATTGCCCACATTCAACGCAGCAGAACTCAAGGACTGTTTCATAATGTTTATAATTCACTGTCAGTCCAGTTACAGTGATATAGGGTTGTTTGGCTCTACTCAACTCCACAGGACAGGGGTGTGTATGTTGGTCCTTCCACCCTCTTCCTGGGGTGAGGAGGGGTTCTGCATGCTTCCAGAGTGGTGCCCTCGGGGGATCAGTACGGGCTGCTGGCTCTTGGCCTGAGTTGTACACATGGATAAAGAACAAGCGTAAACCGATTATGAGTGAGGCACAGCATTCAGGACAAATCAGGAGAGAGAGAGAGAGATGGAGGGTGATAAGAGAGGGAGAACGAACATTACGGTAGAAAATACGAAGAGTGAGAGTGGCAGGAACAGGAGCTTCTGCTTTTACCCAGAGGCCTTGCACTTCCGTCTGGATGCAGCGCGTGTGTGTGCCAACCTAATCTAGCTATAGAGTGGGCGATGCCACGCCACAGATAGGTTGGCTATGCTTTCCGCTACTACACACTTGGCTATGTCGAACAACATTGTCAGCCCTGGATGGGCTCAAGAGAGAAAGCTATAATCACCTTGGTTCTATCCAGGGATCACACTGCTAAGCTTAAGGATATACACACACCTGGCGACTGTCCAGACGTGAGTTTCAGCACTGCAGGTAAATAAGGCTAACTGTGGGAGAAAATCTTTTTCCCCTCGTGTTGACAGAACCATGTCGTCATTTCACACAACAGTCATGTTACTAATGATACTGAACAAAAATATAAATGCAACATGCAATAATTTCAGACTTTACAGAGTTTTCAGGAAGTCAGTCAATTTATATCAATTGATGAGGCCCTAATCTATGGATGTCACATGACTGGGAATACAGCTAGCATCTGTAGGCCACAGATACCTTAAACAGCTAAGGGCGGGGATCAGAAAACCTGTCAGTATTTGCCTCATGCAGCACAACACATCTCCTTCACATAGAGTTGATCAGGCTGTTGCTTGTGGAATGTTGTCCCACTCCTCTTCAATGGCCGTGTGAAGTTGCTGGATATTGGCGGAAACTGGAATGCTGTCTTACATGGCGGCCCAGAGCATCCCAAACATGCTCAATGTCCGGTGAGTATGCACGCCATGGACGAACTGGGACATTTTCAGCTTCCAGGAATTGTGTACAGATCCTTGCGACATGGGGCTGTGCATTATCATGCTGAAACATGAGGAGATGGTGGCGGATAAATGGCACGACAATGGGCCTCAGGATCTCATTACGGAATCTCTGTGCATTCAAATTGCAATTGTGTTCGTTGCCTGTACCTTATGCTTGCCCATATCATAACCCCACCACCACCATGATGCACTCTGTTCACAACGTTGGCATCAACAAACCGCTCGCCCACACATCCTGCAGGTGAAGAACCCGGATGTAGCGGTTCTGGGCTGGCGTGGTTACACGTGTTCTGCGGTTGTGAGGTTGGTTGGACGTACTGGAGGCGGCTTATGGTAGAGACATTAACATTAAATTATCTGGCAACAGCTCTGGTGGACATTCCTGCAGTCATCATGCCAATTGCAAGCTCCCTCAACTTGACACATCTGTGGCATTGTGCTATGTGACAAAACTGCACATTTTAGAGTGGCCTTTTGTTATCCCTGGCACAAGGTGCACCTGTGTAATGAGCATGCTGTTTAATCAGAGGCTTGATATGCCACACCTGTCAGATGGATGGATTATCTTGGCAAAGGAGAAATGCTCACGAATAGGGATGTAAACACATTTGTGCACAACATTTTAGAGAAATAATATTTTTGTGCGTATGGTACATTTCTGTGATCTTTACATGCGGCTTTTATATGTTTGTTCAGTCTATCATTGGTGTGTGTGTTTTGAAACTCTGAACCATCAGTATTGAGCAGCAGTCCCATGATACTCCCACTTGTCTCTGTAATAAATGTCCATTGGTTTGTCCTTGCACCCCCCCCCGCCCCCCTGTAATACACACACACACCCTTTAGACGTTGATTGATGATTGGAGCAGGAGTCTGAGGTCAGCTCAAGGAGAACCACAGGGACCCTATGGTTGATATAGAGATGCGCACGCACGTCACCGGGTCCCGACAGATTAGTAACACGAGGTGAAAAGGTGCATGTAGCCACCTGACTCATACGTGAACAAACTGGCAAAACTAAAGCCTAACCCAAGCGACGTGTGTGTGATACCACCTTCCCTTTTTAAAAGTGTCATTCCCTGTGTGTGAGGTGGTTAGGTAGGTAGCCTAGTCGGGCCATTAACCCGAAAGGTTGCTTGTTTGAATTCCCAGAGGCCACAAGGGGAAAAATCGGTCTGTCTGCCCTTGAGGAAGGCATCCTAATTGCTCCAGGGTGGCCATCAATAATGTCTGATCCCTGGCCGTGACCCCACTCTCCGATGGTGTCTTGGGGAGTTGGGATATGCCCCTCCCCCAAAACAGATTTCACACCTCATACTCGTACAGTTTACCCACTTCTACATGCACTGAAACAGGACCAATATATGCTCCCCTTATTTAACCTTTTTTTTTGTGTGTGTGTGTGACCCCATCCCGTCCACTATACTGTCTTAGCACCAGTCTCATCCTCCATTACGAAGCCAATCCTGTTCTGCAGTTGTTCCTTTAGCAGCCCATTTGATTTGCCAGTGTGACACAACTCTCGTTGTAGTTTTCACATGTAATAAAAGCAATAGCATATATCTTTGTTGCTGAGCTGGGTTTTTCTTTCTGTTGCAGCACTGTGATGGTTTGTCATAGTATCATTCCAGGCGTCTTTGGATTGAATATCGAACTTAACACTGTGAGGATAGGTCTCTGTCTTGTATGTACAGTAGCGTAGGGGTGCGTAACCATAGGACAACACTCCTGTTTGACTGTCAACATTTGAATTGGGCCTCTTCCTGCCTTGTATTTGTATCCAGGGCCAGTGTGAGATGCAACTGTTGTCCACCACCCCAGTAGGGACGCTGTTTTGTCTGTCCTCCCTCTCCTGCCTCGCCCTGCCTGCGGCTGCCACTGGCTGTTGTGTGCTAAACCTGTTCTCTTCTCCCTCCCTCCTTTCCCCTCTTCCCCTATCCCTCTCACATCTTCTCTCCCCCCCTTCTCTCCCTCTCACCCTATCGCTCTCTTCCACGGTACCGTCCCTAGGCCCGGCTCCCCTCCTGCTCATCCACTTATAGTGTCTCTGAGGTACCTCAGCATGTGTCAATCTTCCTGCGCCGCCATGGCAACTGCCCCATCCACCACCCCACCCTCATTTCTATCTCCCATCCTCTGTCGGATACCCTCTTTCCTGCCTGTTTCGAGACCCTTCCACCATCCTTTCCTCCTCCTGTTGTCCCCTCCCTATGTCTTTCCACCTGCCTCACCCCTCCTCTCCCCTTACTGTAATCCCCCCAACCTCTCAAACAGGCATGCATCTCACTGATGACCCAAGAGTTTATACATCTGGAGACACTATATAAGGTTTTAAAAGTATTCTTTTGTTGTAGGCTATTTCTTGAGTTTTTAAGTTTACCGGCTAAGTGTTCTTGTTTGACTCATGTTTTATTTTTCAACCCTTTTTTAAATTATTGTAGAACGTCATTATTCATCATTTTTCTATATATTTTTGTTTTATCTTTCCCTTGTTCCAAAGCCCCTCAATATCGTGCAAACTGATGACCTCCTGTGCTGACCTGGAGTATCTGTCTCACACACACACACACATACACACTCGGCTGCGGCACACACACACACGTACACACTTGGCTGCGGAACACACACACACAGTCATGAACACACACACTGGGCTGCAACACACACACAGTGTAGCTGTAGGGGAGACAGAGTCAATCTCTGAACTCTCGCTTCTCTTCATTATAAACCCTCTCTGTCTGCCTCCCAAATGGCACCCTATTTTCTTTATAGTGCATTACTTTTCACCATTGCCCATAGGGCTCTGGTCAGAAGTAGTGCACTATAAAGGGAACAGGGTGCCATTTGCGAGGCAGCCTCACTCTTTTGTTCCTTAGGCTTCAAATCGAATCCACTCTTAGATGGATAATTTTAAAAATACCCTTGTGTCCTAATCATCACACTTCCTATAGAACCATGGAATGAGCAACTGTGTTTTTTTTGCTTTGTGATCATTAAGACACCGCAATGTTTTCAGACTGAGTCGATGATAGTTAACGTATAAATGGTAGGTTCATATTCATACGGTTCAGGGCTGTTTTTAAAAACTCTTTTCATGTTTGATTTGTCTTTGTTTGTTTACATGATTGTTAGTCATTGCAGTCAGTCATTACCTGTGTAGTCTCTTTCTATCTCTCATCTCATCTCAGTCTCAGCAGGTGTGCTTGCTTTGTAGTAGGTTTGACGGGTGGGAGTTGGAGGTGTGTGTGTTTATGTGTGTGTTTGGCATGGTTGTCCGTGGAATGTGTGTGGACCAAGTGAGTGACTGTCCTGTGGCTTTCTCCAGGCCGCACGGAGAGAGTTCAGGGCTCACCTGGATGAGGTCACCACGCTCCAGTCTAGGTACTCTACCTTGGACCAGGTAAATGGTTACACGCACACACGCACACACACACACGCCACTCTCAGGGCCATCAGAAAGGCCTCCTGTCGTCTCAGGTCTGTGACAGGCTCCCTTTATCACTAGAGGGCATTCAGCAGTATTGCCATCCTGGCCCACAGGCTATGATTGATCCATCTGATGGGGTAATCACCTAGTAAGGTGTTTTTCAATTGCGCTCTCATGCCTTTCTTTTAGTCCCCAGTAATCAGTCCTCATTGGCATTCATCAACATGTTAACTCATCTGTTTCTGCTTCACATCTCATCTTGATGACATACTGTGAACGTGGACATTGTGTGTGTGTGTGTGTGTGTGCTGTCCCTGTGTCCGTTTCTCAGTGTCTTTTGGAGCATCTGGCAAAAAACAATCATATTTCCTTCCCGTTCATCCATTTCTTCACTCTGCCATTTTTCATTCAATGATTCACCCGATCCTTCCCTTCTCTGTTCGCCTCGCTGTTTCATCCATGACGTCTGGTGCGGGCATAATGAGCAGCGGAAGAAAGATGGAAGAGAAGAGAGAGGAGAAAGGGAGGGAGAGACCCAGTGCTGGCAGATGGATAGCATCAGCGACCACACAGTGAAGCGAGTGACTGTGTTCCCTCCACTCGGCATGTTCCTGTGAGACCGTTGTCATGGTAAAGGCAGACGAGCCTGCCTGAACATAAGGCAGCTGCCTGCCTACGTATCTGCTCAGTGGAGTGTGTGTGTGTGTGTGTGTGTGTGTGTGTGTGTGTGTGTCTAGCATCTCCCTAGAGACTGTCTCCTTTCAGATATTTTCCCTCCAGTCTTGTTGTGTCCTAGCTATTGTGATGACTTCTCATCCTTCTGTGTAGTCGCTGTTTTGTCTAATGCAGTGTTGTTGTTGTTTAGGTTGAGCGCTTAAGGGGAGCTGAGCTCCTGCCTTATATATATTATTTATGTAGTCTAACTCGTTGATCTCCAGCCCTCGGCGGGTTGATCCATAGTGTTACACAGGGCCAATGTTGACAGAATCCTCCGTATCCCATTTCCCCGACCTTCACCTCATCTCACCGCTAGCCTTTGTTTTGTTGCCTGCGTGGCCATTATTTCCCTTCCACTTATGGTACTAAGATGGGTGTACTGTACAGACCTGTTTTAACAGGTGGTTCTACTAAATCTACCCTCCACCACCACCGCCCCCACCAGTACCCGGGTCAGTACGGCTCAGTGTCTTACTGTGCATCTGTGTTGAGACGTGTTACTTTCAGTAACGCTGTGTTGCACCTGCTCAGTCATCCTTCCTCGCCCTGAGCACACATCGTTCTGTGTTCTCTCATTCTTTTTATCACTTCATCCCCTCCCTCACTTTTACCTTCAGGTACAGCTGTTCACGTCTCAACTCCAGAACTTGACGACCTCTAGTTGGGTTACAGATCAGTTTATTCCGACTGTCTGTTGTTTCATTCAACCCTGGCGGGTTACCTAACCTTACACTGCTGATGACTTGTAGCTACTGTTTCCTAGCGTTCCTCTGCTCTGTCTGTTGTAAAACTATTGTCTCTGTCATGTCCTGTCCATATGCTACTGTACTGTAGCTCCACTCTAGGTTGGAGGGGCTCAACGAGGACCACAGAGGCCATAGCAGAACCTACGACTCGCGAGTAACTACCCCCCCCTCTGTTGTTCTCTGTTTCTCTCCTTTCTATCACTCACTCTTTCCTCAGTAGCAATCTATTTATTATTCTAACATACATTCTCTCCTTTTTTGAGTAGCTGTATCGTGTGGTGGTGGAATCTATGGATTATCAGTTCCGTTCACTAGTCCTTTTCTCTCTGCTCATCCTCTGTTCTTGCCACGTATTTCTGCTCTCTCGCTTTCGTTCGTGTGGGCTGTAGGACCATGCTGTGCCTCCTCACTCTCATCCCTTCCTACTCTCTCTCGCTCTCTCTGCTCTCCCCGTCAGTGTTTTTGACTGCATCGGTGTGCCATCAGTAGTGCTGGTCTTTTTTTGAGTTGTGGTTGGTTGGTTGATTTTAATCTTGGTCGTACTGTGTGTACTGTGGTAGAGAGGGTCTCTGTCTGTTCCACCAGACCTTAGCTTGCTCATGTGTCACTCTCCTTTTAGGCCAGGGGCATTGGGTCTCAGAGGTTCCAGGTAGGGGTTATATACGTACTGCAGACAGTATTTTTATATATCTATATCTATATAGATATATATCTATATAGATATATAGATATATAAAAATACCGATTATTGGAGGACCAAAAAAGCTGATACCGATTAATTGGCCGATAAAAAAAAATATTAAAAAATAATAATAAAAAAAAAAACATTAAAATAATAATAAAAAAATAAAATAAATACATAAATAAAATAAAACATTTTAAAAATACAAATTGAAAAATTTAACAAAATATCTATTTGTAATAATGACAATTACAACAATACTGAATTAACACTTATTTTAACTTAATAGAATACATCAATAAAATAAATTTAGCCTCAAGTAGATAATGAAACATGTTCAATTTGGTTTAAATAATGCAAAAACAAAGTGTTGGACAAGAACGTAAAAGTGCAATATGTGCAGTTCCTTGCTCAGAACATGAGAACATATGAAAGCTGGTGGTTCCTTCTAACATGAGTCTTCAATATTCCCAGGTAAGAAGTGTTAGGTTGTCATTATTATAGGACTAATTCCGTCTATACCATTTGTATTTCATTAACCCTTGACTATTGGATGTTCTTACAGGCACTTTAGTATTGCCAGTGTAACAGTATAGCTTCCGTCCCGCTCCTCCCTGGGCTCGAACCAGCAACACAACGACAACAGCCACCACATCGAAGCAGCGTTACCCATGCAGAGCAAGGGAAACAACCACCCCAAGGCTCAGAGCGAGTAAAGTTTGAAATGCTATTAGCGCGCGCTAACTAGCCAGCCATTTCACTTCAGTTACACCAGCCTCATTTCGGGAGTTGATAGGCTTGAAGTCATAAACAGCGCAATGCTTGACGCACAACAAAGAGCTGCTGGCAAAATGCACAAAAGTGCTGTTTGAATGAATGTTTACGTGCCTGCTTCTGCCTACCTCTGCCTACCTCTGCTCAGTCAGATACTTAGATACTTGTATGCTCAGTCAGATTATATGCAACGCAGGACACGCTAGATAATATCTAGTAATATCATCAACCATGTGTAGTTAACTAGTGATTATGATTGATCGTTTTTTATAAGATAAGTTTGCATTCGCGTAACAGGCAGTCTCCTTCTGATGTGCACCGAGAGAGAGGCAGGTCGTTATTGCGTTAGACTAGTTAACTGTAAGGTTGCAAGATTGGATCCCCCGAGCTGACAAGGTCTTTCTGCCCCTGAACGAGGCAGTTAACCCACTGTTCCTAGGCCGTCATTGAATATAAGAATGTGTTCTTAACTGACTTTCCTAGTTAAATAAATATAAAATAAAGGTGGGGGAAAAAAACCCGGCGCCCAAAAATGTATGAAAACTTTAAATCGGCCCTAATTATATATATAGATAGATATAAACACCTGTAAAAGACCGCTATACTACTGTGATGTGAAGCGAATCCAACCTCTTTCCCAAACCAACTCTAAACCGAACCTAAACCTCAATGAAGCAGTGGCCCTTATCCATTCCCACTTTCCCCATACACATGTTCTGCTCAATGAGACAGATCCACTATCCTTGGCCTAAGGGAGCCTCATCGATTTTGTTTATTGCCATTCATGTTCTGAGGATTGACTTGATTGTCCCTATGTTCTGCGTTTAGAAGTTGAGGGATGTGTAGAATGTATATGGCCATTCCAGTATATTTGGGCCAGTGTGGAATGTTTTTATTCTTTTTGGACAGAGGCCTCTATTCCCATTGTGATCTCACCTCAACCATTTCTTTCTCGCTGTTCTTCTTCCATTTTTCCCCCCTTCTCTATCTTCCTTCTCTTTCTCTCTCTCTCTCTCGCTTTCTGTAGGTTCAGTCGCGGTGTGGCAGCAAAGAGAACATCCTGAGAGCTAGTAAGTTATTTGATCGAGAATTTTCTCTGTGTGTGTGTGTGTGTGTGTGTGTGTGTGTGTGTGTGTGTGTGTGTGTGTGTGTGTGTGTGTGTGTGTGTGTGTGTGTGTGTGTGTGTGTGTGTGTGTGTGTGTGTGTGTGTGTGTGTGTGTGTGTGTGTTAGTGCCTTATTTTCTCTCTCAATTTCAGTTTTGATTTTAAAAAAAATACATGAAATGCAGTATGCTTTATGTTGATTGAGTGCTTTAATAGCACTGAATAAAACAAGTCCCATGGTGGTAGTAACTGACTACTTCTTAACCATCAGTTATTCACATCGCATTACTTCAAGTAACCTGCTCAATGGTCATTGTAGATAGTTTAGCTCAGATATGGGGAGCTGGTCACCAATTTATATTTATAAAAAAGTATTATTTACCTCAAATCTGTAATCCTCCAAGAAGCTAGCCAGAAGCTAGCCAGAAGCTAGCCAGGAGCTAGCCAGAAGCTAGCCCAGAAGCTAATCCAGAAGCTAATCAGAATCTAGTTCAGAAGCTAGTTAGCTTCTTTACTGGCAAATCGTTAGTATTCAGCTAACCACGGTTTGTGGTCATCAGCTATCCTTTAGCTTGAAAATCTATCGCCAGTTTTGTACGGCGCAGCGCAGCGCGGCTCAGAACGGAACATACCGGACCAATTTTTCTCTCAATGTCCCTGGATTTCAACCGCTCTCTGGACATTCATACCTGGATCTCACAGCTAGCTAGCTGCTATCCGTGTGACTATCGGCTTTCGTCGAATCCGGAGCAAACATCAATTATTCCGGAGCTAGCCAGCTCCGTCAATCACTCCTGAGTTCCATCAATCACTCCTGGGCTGCAGTCACCTATCCGGACCCGTTTTACTGCCTACGCGGAGCCCCACCGGGCCTTCACAACTGGACTGCCGACGTTATCTACCCGAAGGAGTTATCCGGCTGGCTCCTCCGTCGCGACGTACCTGAACGCCCATCTGCGGCCTGCTAACCGTTAGCTGTCTTATCGGCTGCTATCTGAATAGACAATCGGACAATTTATTTATTTATTTTTATTATTATTATGTTTTCTTCTTGGGCCTCTATAACAATATCTATTGTTTTTATTTTTGTTGTTGTTGTGTGATTTGGATTAATCCCCTCTACCACACGGAACCCCACTAATCTACTGACGGAACGCAAGAGGTGGCTAATAACAGACCTCCATCCTATGCTAGCTTGCTACCGATGGACTGGCTAGCTGTCTAAATCGCCGTGACCCCCAACCAACCTCTCCACTCACCGGTCCCTTTTGATCACTCGACTGCTTAGTCGAGTGATCAAAAGGGACCGGTGAGTGGAGAGGTTGGTTGGGGGTCACGGCGATTTAATGTCAATATGCCTTGTCCATTGCTGTTCTGGTTAGTGTTTATTGGCTTATTTCGCTGTAGAGCCTCTAGTCCTGCTCACTATACCTTATCCAACCTATTAGTTCCACCACCCACACATGCAATGACAGCTCTTGGTTTCAATGATGTTTCTAGAGACAATATCTCTCTCTTCATCACTCAATACCTAGGTTTACCTCCACTGTATTCACATCCTACCATACCTTTGTCTGTACATTATACCTTGATGCTATTTTATCGCCCCCAGAAACCTCCTTTTACTCTCTGTTCCAGACGTTCTAGACGACCAATTCTTATTGCTTTCTGCCGCACCCTTATTCTACTCCTCCTATGTTCCTCTGGCGATGTAGAGGTGAATCCAGGCCCTACAGTGCCTAGCTCCACTCCTATTCCCCAGGCGCTCTCTTTTGACGTCTTCTGTAACCGTAATAGCCTTGGTTTCATGCATGTTAACATTAGAAGCCTCCTCCCTAAGTTTGTTCTATTCACCGCTTTAGCACACTCTGCCAACCCAGATGTTCTAGCTGTGTCTGAATCCTGGCTTAGGAAGACCACCAAAAATTCTGAAATTTTAATTCCAAACTACAACATTTTCAGACAAGATAGAACTGCCAAAGGGGGCGGTGTTGCAATCTACTGCAAAGATAGCCTGCAGAGTTCTGTCCTACTATCCAGGTCTGTACCCAAACAATTTGAACTTCTACTTTTAAAAATCCACCTCTCTAAAAACAATTCTCTCACTGTTGCCGCCTGCTATAGACCACCCTCTGCCCCCAGCTGTGCTCTGGACACCATATGTGAACTGATTGCCCCCCATCTATCTTCAGAGCTCGTGCTGCTAGGCGACCTAAACTGGAACATGCTTAACTTCTTGCGTCGAGCCATCCCGGATCCGGTATCGTGACTACAGCCTCAAGCTCATTACCATAACGCAACGTTAACTATTCATGAAAATCGCAAATGAAATGAAATTAATCTATTTGCTCTCAAGCTTAGCCTTTTGTTAACACTGTCATCTCAGATTTTCAAAATATGCTTCTCAACCATTGCAAAACAAGCATTTGTGTAACAGTATTGATGGCTAACGTACCATTTAGCATTATCATTCAGCATGCAACATTTTCCACAAAAACCATAAAAGCATTCAAATAAAATCATTTACCTTTGAAGAACTTCAGATGTTTTCAATGAGGAGACTCTCAGATAGCAAATGTTCAGTTTTTCCTGAAAGATTATTTGTTTAGGACAAATCGCTCCGTTTTCTGCGTCACGTTTAGCTACGAAAAAAACCTGTATCCAGGATTGTGTAAATCTATCAGCAAGCTCATTAGCATAACACAACGTTAACTATTCATGAAAATCGCAAATGAAATGAAATTAATCTATTTGCTCTCAAGCTTAAACATCCTATGGCGTTCTGCATTTAGCATCCGTAATGGGTCAGCGGTCAAACGACCTCCAATCATCACTGTCAAACGCTTCCTGAAACACTTCAGCGAGCAGGCCTTTCTAATCGACCTGGCCGGGGTATCCTGGAAGGATATTGATCTCATCCCGTCAGTAGAGGATGCCTGGATATTTTTTTTTAAATGCCTTCCTAACCATCTTAAATAAACATGCCCCATTCAAGAAATTTAGAACCAGGAACAGATATAGCCCTTGATTCTCCCCAGACCTGACTGCCCTTAACCAACACAAAAACATCCTATGGCGTTCTGCATTCGCATCGAACAGCCCCCGTGATATGCAGCTGTTCAGGGAAGCTAGAAACCATTATACACAGGCAGTTAGAAAAGCCAAGGCTGGCTTTTCAAGCAGAAATTTGCTTCCTGCAACACTAACTCAAAAAAGTTCTGGGACACTGTAAAGTCCATGGAGAATAAGAACACCTCCTCCCAGCTGCCCACTGCACTGAAGATAGGGAACACTGTCACCACTGATAATTCCACCATAATGGAGAATTTCAATAAGCATTTTTCTACGGCTGGCCATGCTTTCCACCTGGCTACTCCTACCCCGGTCAACAGCACTGCACCCCCAACAGCAACTCGCCCAAGCCTTCCCCATTTCTCCTTCTCCCAAATCCGATCAGCTGATGTTCTGAAAGAGCTGCAAAATCTGGACCCCTACAAATCAGCCGGGCTAGACAATCTGGACCCTTTCTTTCTAAAATTATCTGCCGAAATTGTTGCCACCCCTATTACTAGCCTGTTCAACCTCTCTTTCGTGTCGTCTGAGATTCCCAAAGATTGGAAAGCAGCTGCGGTCATCCCCCTCTTCAAAGGGGGGGACACTCTTGACCCAAACTGCTACAGACCTATATCTATCCTACCATGCCTTTCTAAGGTCTTCGAAAGCCAAGTCAACAAACAGATTACCGACCATTTCGAATCTCACCATACCTTCTCTGCTATGCAATCTGGTTTCAGAGCTGGTCATGGGTGCACCTCAGCCACGCTCAAGGTCCTAAACGATATCTTAACCGCCATCGATAAGAAACATTACTGTGCAGCCGTATTCATTGATCTGGCCAAGGCTTTCGACTCTGTCAATCACCACATCCTCATCGGCAGACTCGACAGCCTTGGTTTCTCAAATGATTGCCTCGCCTGGTTCACCAACTACTTCTCTGATAGAGTTCAGTGTGTCAAATCGGAGGGTCTGCTGTCCGGACCTCTGGCAGTCTCTATGGGGGTGCCACAGGGTTCAATTCTTGGACCGACTCTCTTCTCTGTATACATCAATGAGGTCGCTCTTGCTGCTGGTGAGTCTCTGATCCACCTCTACGCAGACGACACCATTCTGTATACTTCCGGCCCTTCTTTGGACACTGTGTTAACAACCCTCCAGGCAAGCTTCAATGCCATACAACTCTCCTTCCGTGGCCTCCAATTGCTCTTAAATACAAGTAAAACTAAATGCATGCTCTTCAACCGATCGCTACCTGCACCTACCCGCCTGTCCAACATCACTACTCTGGACGGCTCTGACTTAGAATACGTGGACAACTACAAATACTTAGGTGTATGGTTAGACTGTAAACTCTCCTTCCAGACCCATATCAAACATCTCCAATCCAAAATTAAATCTAGAATTGGCTTCCTATTTCGCAACAAAACATCCTTCACTCATGCTGCCAAACATACCCTTGTAAAACTGACCATCCTACCAATCCTCGACTTTGGCGATGTCATTTACAAAATAGCCTCCAATACCCTACTCAACAAATCGGATGCAATCTATCACAGTGCAATCCGTTTTGTCACCAAAGCCCCATATACTACCCACCATTGCGACCTGTACGCTCTCGTTGGCTGGCCCTCGCTTCATACTCGTCGCCAAACCCACTGGCTCCATGTCATCTACAAGACCCTGCTAGGTAAAGTCCCCCCTTATCTCAGCTCGCTGGTCATCATAGCATCTCCCACCTGTAGCACACGCTCCAGCAGGTATATCTCTCTGGTCACCCCCAAAACCAATTCTTCCTTTGACCGCCTCTCCTTCCAGTTCTCTGCTGCCAATGACTGGAACGAACTACAAAAATCTCTGAAACTGGAAACGCTTATCTCCCTCACTAGCTTTAAGCACCACCTGTCAGAGCAGCTCACAGATTACTGCACCTGTACATAGCCCACCTATAATTTAGCCCAAACAACTACCTCTTTCCCAACTGTATTTAATTTATTTATTTATTTTGCTCCTTTGCACCCCATTAGTTTTATTTCTACTTTGCACATTCTTCCATTGCAAAACTACCATTCCAGTGTTTTACTTGCTATATTGTATTTACTTTGCCACCATGGCCTTTTTTGCCTTTACCTCCCTTCTCACCTCATTTGCTCACATCGTATATAGACTTGTTTATACTGTATTATTGACTGTATGTTTTTTTTACTCCATGTGTAACTCTGTGTCGTTGTATCTGTCGAACTGCTTTGCTTTATCTTGGCCAGGTCGCAATTGTAAATGAGAACTTGTTCTCAACTTGCCTACCTGGTTAAATAAAAAATAAAAAATAAAAAAAACACAGTCATAGTATGTGTGATGGTGAAAGACAACTATCCTCCCCATTCCACTCTTTTTCACCATTCTCCCGTCTCTGTCTATCAGGTCACAGTGCAGTGGACATCACCAAGGTGGCTCGCCGGCACCGCATGTCTCCCTTCCCCCTCACCTCAATGGATAAGGCCTTCATCACTGTACTGGAGATGACCCCTGTGCTCGGCACTGAGATCATCAACTACAGAGGTGGGTGGGTCGGACGGACTGACTGACTGACTGACCGTGGGACAGAACAAATTGACGTCCGGACAGACTAAAACACAAATGGACGGACGGACATAGAGACAGACCGACGGAGAGACAGACCGACGGAGAGACAGACCGACGGAGAGACAGACTGACGTACAGAAAGCTCAGTCATGCCCGTGTCACCGGACATGCCTTTCTTTCGATCCCAAACATCAGCCATACTGCTCACTCAGTCTTCACTACTGTCTGTAGATGTTCTGTATGTCTGTTGACCCCATACCCTCTCTATACCCCTGACCTTCTGTCTGTAGATGTTCTGTATGGCTGTTGACCCCATACCCTCTCTATACCCCTGACCTTCTGTCTGTAGATGTTCTGTATGGCTGTTGACCCCATACCCTCTCTATACCCCTGACCTTCTGTCTGTAGATGTTCTGTATGGCAGTTGACCCCATACCCTCTCTATACCCCTGACCTTCTGTCTGTAGATGTTCTGTATGCCTGTTGACCCCATACCCTCTCTATACCCCTGACCTTCTGTCTATAGATGATCTGTATGGCTGTTGACGCCATACTGCTTACTCAGTCTTCACTACTGTCTGTAGATGTTCTGTATGGCTGTTGACTCCATACCCTCTCTATACCCCTGACCTTCTGTCTGTAGATGTTCTGTATGGCTGTTGACCCCATACCCTCTATATACCCCTGACCTTCTGTCTGTAGATGTTCTGTATGGCTGTTGACCCCATACCCTCTCTATACCCCTGACCTTCTGTCTGTAGATGTTCTGTATGGCTGTTGACCCCATAACCTCTCTATACCCCTGACCTTCTGTCTGTAGATGTTCTGTATGGCTGTTGACTCCGTACCCTCTCTATACCCCTGACCTTCTGTCTATAGATGTTCTATATGGCTGTTGACCTCGTACCCTCTCTATACCCCTGACCTTCTGTCTGTAGATGTTCTGTATGGCAGTTGACCCCATACCCTCTCTATACCCCTGACCTTCTGTCTGTAGATGTTCTGTATGCCTGTTGACCCCATACCCTCTCTATACCCCTGACCTTCTGTCTGTAGATGTTCCGTATGGCTGTTGACTCCATAACCTCTCTATACCCCTGACCTTCTGTCTATAGATGATCTGTATGGCTGTTGACGCCATACTGCTTACTCAGTCTTCACTACTGTCTGTAGATGTTCTGTATGGCTGTTGACTCCATACCCTCTCTATACCCCTGACCTTCTGTCTGTAGATGTTCTGTATGGCTGTTGACCCCATACCCTCTATATACCCCTGACCTTCTGTCTGTAGATGTTCTGTATGGCTGTTGACCCCATACCCTCTCTATACCCCTGACCTTCTGTCTGTAGATGTTCTGTATGGCTGTTGACTCCATAACCTCTCTATACCCCTGACCTTCTGTCTATAGATGATCTGTATGGCTGTTGACGCCATACTGCTTACTCAGTCTTCACTACTGTCTGTAGATGTTCTGTATGGCTGTTGACCCCATACCCTCTATATACCCCTGACCTTCTGTCTATAGATGTTCTGTATGGCTGTTGACCCCATAACCTCTCTATACCCCTGATGTTCTGTATGGCTGTTGACGCCATACTGCTTACTCAGTCTTCACTACTGTCTGTAGATGTTCTGTATGGCTGTTGACCCCATAACCTCTCTATACCCCTGACCTTCTGTCTGTAGATGTTCTGTATGGCTGTTGACCCCATAACCTCTCTATACCCCTGACCTTCTGTCTGTAGATGTTCTGTATGGCTGTTGACCCCATACCCTCTCTATACCCCTGACCTTCTGTCTGTAGATGTTCTGTATGGCTGTTGACCCCATACCCTCTCTATACCCCTGACCTTCTGTCTGTAGATGTTCTGTATGCCTGTTGACCCCATACCCTCTCTATACCCCTGCCCTTCTGTCTGTAGATGTTCCGTATGGCTGTTGTCTCCATAACCTCTCTATACCCCTGACCTTCTGTCTGTAGATGTTCTGTATGGCTGTTGACGCCATACTGCTCACTCATTCTTCACTACTGTCTGTAGATGTTCTATATGGCTGTTGACGCCATACTGCTCACTCAGTCTTCCCTACTGTCTGTAGATGTTCTGTATGGCTGTTGACCCCATACCCTCTCTATACCCCTGACCTTCTGTCTGAATATGTTCTGTATGGCTGTTGACTCCATACCCTCTCTATACCCCTGACCTTCTGTCTGTAGATGATCTGTATGGCTGTTGACCCCATACTGCTCACTCAGTCTTCACTACTGTCTGTAGATGTTCTGTATGGCTGTTGACCCCATAACCTCTCTATACCCCTGAACTTCTGTCTGTAGATGTTCTGTATGGCTGTTGACTCCGTATCCTCTTTATACCCCTGATGTTCTATATGGCTGTTGACGCCATACTGCTCACTCAGTCTACACTACTGTCTGTAGAGGTTCTGTATGGCTGTTGACCCCATACCCTCTATACCCCTGACCTTCTGTCTGCAGATGTTCTGTATGGCTGTTGACGCCATACTGCTCACTCAGGCTTCACTACTGTCTGTAGATGATCTGTATGGCTGTTGACGCCATACCCTTCACTACTGTCTGTAGATGTTCTGTATGGCTGTTGACACCATACCCTCTCTGTACCCCTGACCTTCTGTCTGTAGATGTTCTGTATGGCTGTTGACACCATACCCTCTCTATACCCCTGACCAGAAGGACAGAAGTCTGTAGATGTACTGTATGGCTGTTGACGCCATAACTTCTCTATACCCCTGACCCTCTGTCTGTAGTTCCCTTTACCTATTGTCTGTATTACTGTCTGTCTGTGTCATATGTGTGTTGAGCCCATGATGTTTCTGTTCCTACAGCTGTTCCACCTGACCCAGATGCTCTCCATTCCACCCTGTCTATCGGTCTGTCTGAGTCCCCGCCTACCTGCCTGTTCTCATCTTTCAATGGCTTGATTGTTGATTGATTGACTGTTTTGCAAGCCAATAAACAGCACATATCTCTTGACTGTTGCATACACCTCCCTAACCATCCAGACCTTTGGCCAAGGGTATGTCATTCTGTCCTTGAGCTGTTCTTGTCTATTAATGTTATGTATTATTGTCATGGTTCATGTTTTGTGTGGGACCACAGGAAGAGTAGCTGCGGCTTTCGCAACAGTTCACTGGATCCTATTGAAATACCAAGGAAGTACATTGATGGTCCAGGTTGTGACTTCACATAGGTCAACTTTAGGTGCTTAGGCTGCTCGTTTACACCAAGTAACCTGCGGTTTTCAAAGACACACTTGACAGTACATTTTACACCATGAATAGAGCTGGGGAAACTAGCGTCTGGTAGAATTGACCCATGGCTCTCTAGAATACGGAGCATAGTATACACAAGTCCAGAATGAAAACCGGGTCCGTATTTTATCCATCGTCTTGTTTTCTCTACCAACACTTAACTGAGAGCAGTGTCCGGTGCATGTTGAATGACTCATGGCCTCAGTCACCTTGCTGCCTGCAGTGTATTGCTGATTGGTCTATTTATGGCTTCTGTGTGTGTCTATGGGAAGGGGTGTGCAGTGCTATATATTGGGTATGGTTGGGATAATGTAGCACGTGTGTGAGCAACAACGACGGCCCCTAACCTGCATGGCCCCCGGCACTGGGGCGGCAGGGTAGCCTAGTGGTTAGAGCATTGGACTAGTAACCGAAAGGTTGCAAGTTCAAATCCCCGAGCTGACAAGGTACAAAATCTGTCGTTCTGCTCCTGAACAGGCAGTTAACCCACTGTTCCTAGGCTGTCATTGAAAATAAGAATTTGTTCTTAACTGACTTGCCTAGTAAAATAAAGGTAAAATAAAATTAAAATAAAGGCCATGGTGGAGCAGACCCCATTTAAGCCCATTTGGCCCCTAGAGTGGGGCGGACTGGGGGAACAAAACACCTAACTTTATCTCCGCCACAGCCATCACAGGAGGAGCGCCAAAGCAGGAGAGGAGAGCTGTGGCTGGGGGCCCAATCATGCTAATGTTGCCTCCTCCCTGGCGCCCTGGCATTACACAGGTCAGTGATGTCATCGGTGACGTCATGCCTCCCTCCTCACCACCAGCCACCACCCCACTGAAAAGAAGATGGAAAAAAAAGAAATGACACCACCCCCACTGCCTGCCCACTTCCCAAAGTGCCCACTGCCCAGACCATGGCATGGTTCCGGTTGGGGGTCTGTGGGCGACGGGACGACGACAACACCCTCCTCTCTCTCCCGGGTCATTTCATCTCCTGACCACTAGGGGGCAATAGAGGGGCGAGGCCGGGCCATAGGTTGCTACTTGTGCTGATGTTGCGGTTGCTTCATGATCTGGCTGCTTGCAAAACCCACCCACTATCCTCCTCATATTACATTAGTATTGTACATTTATGGAGGACCTTTCACCACGATGGCCTGAGCAGTTGGGTTCAGTACCCACGCCGTGTTAGAATAACTCGGGAGGAGTTTGTAATGTATGTAAAAAAAATATATATATGTAAATGCAGGAGTGGGCGAGTTTTACTCTGCCATACCTACCGCCCTCTGCCAGCACAGCGAAGGTCAAATGTGAGGGCTCAAGAGTTCATCCACCCCCTGCCAGTTGTGACTGGCATCCATGTGGGTAGAAGAGATGCCCACTACCCACCCAGGCAGCACATAGACACACAGGGTTGAACACTGGGAAAACAAAACACCCCACAGCTCAGACAAAACGTCTCAGAACAACCATGTTCTTTGTGCTTGTTAAGTTTTTTTTGCAGGGCGCCCTGCTTCATTGATTTCACTTGTTCTCTGCTCCAAGCCTGAATAATAGATTTTGTATATGTTAGAGATGTTTCCGTTTCTCTCCTTTCTCTATCTTTCCTCCTTTCTCTCTCTTTCTTACTCCCTCTCTCTTCTTTCTGTCGGCCATGAGAGAAGTGAGTGACCCAATTCTGGGAGCGCTTTCTGTGTTGTCATTTCCCATCTCCCATCATCTGCATATGCAACAGCCGCTGGGCACAAGTTTGTTGTCCACCACGGGACGGGGGAGGCACCCAACCAATCAGGCTCGAGCGAGTAAGGCCTAGAGCGAGGCACACTGCAGACAGTGGGACAGGAAGGAACACACACTCTTTGTGACGTTAACGCACAGACCATCAGGGGAATCACAAAGCCAGTGCATGACCCCGTCACTAACGTAACCCAAGAACACATTCAGGAAGGTGATGACACAAGAAGTCCCTGAACTCCCAGAACAAAAGGGCTCGAGAGAGAGCGATAAGTTCACCTCACCAATCAACAGTGGTTGTAGGTCGCCTGGGGGGGGTCTAAGCAGTTTGAATCCCACCCACTGTCCAAAAAGAAAGGAGGACCAAGGCACTCTTCACCCACTGTCCTTTGAACAGTCTCTCCTCCCAACTGTCCTGTCTCTGAAAGAAAACAGTACGTGTAGAGGCCCGACGGTGTGAGATAAAGTTGAGCATCACTCACACCGTGAGTTAGTGCATCGACGGGCCATAGGCTCTCTGAGACCAACCCAAAGTAAATATGGGCAATGGTGTAACGGCTGCGCCAGGAAAAACGGTTCATAAATCTTTGAAATGGCCTGTTGACTCTCTCCGATGGCAGTAAGTAAGGGCTCAGGGTACTGTTTTCTCTTGTTGGTTAATATAATGATAAAAGGAACACCTAAGAGATTGATGGGCCAGGAGTGATGGAGATTAGATATTTAAACTAAATTCAGGAGGTGGAGGCTGTGCCAGTGTTGTAAGAATCACTGTTGGTGTTTTGGTAGTAAAGCTATCACAGGTGTACGCACGCACGCACGCACGCACGCACGCACGCACGCACGCACACACACACACACACACACACACACACACACACACACACACACACACACCAGGAATGTCTGTCTGTCCTGTTATGAGGAAATAAAGTGTAGTGGGAATATTTTATGGTATCTGTCTTTGTTTGTTGCTCCTGTTGTGGTGTGTAATGCATCAGGTTGCAGTTTTTCTGTTCTAATAGAGAGCATATGTTTCTATTTTTGAGGGCCTCTTGTGTCTACCTGTCGTTGTGTGTGTGTGTGTGCGTGCGTGTGTATTTTCTGCTGTGTGTGTAGTTGAGTTCTGTCTTGCGTTCCATGGGGAGTTGTGCGATTGTTATTAACCAGCTACATTTTGGTTGTCTTGTCAGCCAGCTTGACGGAGGCGAGTGTGTCGTGGCGCTCCGTTCGCTGTGTATTCGTCTGTTTCCATAGATACCTCCGTATCCATCTGTTTGATCACGGTATAAAAGAAATGTTCTATATTTAGCTGCTCATCAGATGTGGTATTTTAGAACAGTAAGTCTCCTCTAATCATCCTTCAATAGAGGAGAAGCCCGCTTGCGCTCTCTTTCGCTCTCTCATCTCTCTTTTGCTCTCTCTATTTCTTTCTCTCTCGCTCTCGCTATTTCTCTCTCCATTTCTTTCTCTCCCTCTCGCTATTTCTCTCTCTCTCCCTCTCGCTCTCTCTCTCTCTCTCGCTCTCTCGCTATTTCTCTCTCTCGCTATTTCTCTCTCTCGCTATTTCTCTCTCTTGCTATTTCTCTCTCTTGCTATTTCTCTCTCTCTTGCTATTTCTCTCTTGCTTTTTCTCTCTCTTGCTTTTTCTCTCTCTCTCTTGCTTTTTCTCTCTCTCTCTTGCTTTTTCTCTCTCTCTTGCTTTTTCTTTCTCTCTCTCTTGCTTTTTCTTTCTCTCTCTCTTGCTTTTTCTCTCTCTTGCTTTTTCTCTCTCTTGCTTTTTCTTTCTCTCTCTTGCTTTTTCTCTCTCTCTTTCGCTACTTCTCTCTCTTTCGCTACTTCTCTCTCTCTCGCTACTTCTCTCTCTCTCTCTCTCGCTACTTCTCTCTCTCTCTCTCTCGCTATTTCTCTCGCTCGCTATTTTTCTTTCTCTCTCTCGCTATTTTTCTCTCTCTCGCTATTTTTCTCTCTCTCTCGCTATTTCTCTCTCTCTCGCTATTTCTCTCTCTCTCGCTATTTCTCTCTCTCTCGCTATTTCTCTCTCTCGCTATTTCTCTCTCTCGCTATTTCTCTCTCTCGCTATTTCTCCCTCTCTCTCTCGCTATTTCTCTCTCTCGCTATTTCTCTCTCTCTCTCTCGCTATTTCTCTCTCTCGCTATTTCTCTCTCTCTCTCTCGCTATTTTCTCTCTCTCTCTCGCTATTTCTCTCTCTCTCTCTCTCTCTCTCTCTCTCTCTCTCTCTCTCTCTCTCTCTCTCTCGCTACTTCTCTCTCTCTCTCTCTCTCGCTACTTCTCTCTCTCGCTATTTCCCTCTCTCTCTCGCTATTTCTCTCTCTCTCTCGCTATTTCTCTCTCTCTCTCTCTCTCTCTCTCTCGCTATTTCTCTCTCTCTGGCTATTTCTCTCTCTCTCGCTATTTCTCTCTCTCTCTCTCTCTCGCTATTTCTCTCTCTCTCTCTCTCTCGCTATTTCTCTCGCTATTCTCTCTCGCTATTTCTCTCTCTCCCTCTCTCTCTCTCTCTCTCTCTCTCTCGCTATTTCTCTCTCTCTCTCTCTCTCTCGCTATTTTCTCTCTCTCTCTCTCTCTCTCTCTCTCTCTCTCTCGCTATTTCTCTCTCTCTCGCTATTTTCTCTCTCTCTCTCGCTATTTCTCTCTCTCTCTCTCTCTCGCTATTTCTCTCTCTCTCTCTCTCTCTCTCTCTCTTCTCTCTCTCTCTCTCTTCTCTCTCTCTCTCTCTACTTCTCTCTCTCTCTTACTTCTCTCTCTCTCGCTACTTCTCTCTCTCTCGCTACTTCTCTCTCTCTCTACTTCTCCTCTCTCTCTCTCGCTACTTCTCTCTCTCTCTCGCTACTTCTCTCTCTCTCTCTCTCTCTATCTCTCTCTCGCTATTTCTCCCCTCTCTCTCGCTACTTTCTCTCTCTCTCTCTCTCTCTATCTCTCTCTCGCTATTTCTCCCTCTCTCTCTCGCTATTTCTCTCTCTCTCTCTCTCTATCTCTCTCTCGCTACTTCTCTCTCTCTCTCTCTCTCGCTACTTCTCTCTCTCTCTCTCTCTCGCTATTTCTCTCTCTCTCTCTCTCGCTATTTCTCTCTCTATTTCTCTCTCTCTCTCGCTATTTCTCTCTCTCTCTCTCTCTCTCTCTCGCTACTTCTCTCTCTCTCTCTCTATCTCTCTCTCGCTACTTCTCTCTCTCTCTCTCTTTCTCTCTCTCTCTCGCTATTTCTCTCTCTCTCTCACTATTTTCTCTCTCTCTCACTCTTTCTCTCTCTCTCTCTCTCTCTCTCTCTCTCTCTCTCTCTCTCTCTGTCTCTCTCTCTCTCTCGCTATTTCTCTCTCTCTCTCTCTCGCTATTTCTCTCTCTCTCTCTCTCTCTCTCTCTCGCTATTTCTCTCTCTCTCTCGCTATTTTTCTCTCTCTCTCTCTCTCTCTCTCGCTATTTCTCTCTCTCTCTCTATTTCTCTCTCTCTCTCTCTCTCGCTATTTCTCTCTCTCTCTCTCTCTCTGGCTATTTCTCTCTCTCTGGCTATTTCTCTCTCTCTGGCTATTTCTCTCTCTCGCTATTTCTCTCTCTCTCTCTCTCGCTATTTCTCTCTCTCTCTTTCTCTCTCTTTCTCTTTCTCTCTCTCTCGCTATTTCTCTCTTTCTCTCTTTCTCTTTCTCTCTCTCTCGCTATTTCTCTCTCTCTCTCGCTATTTCTCTCTCTCTCGCTATTTCTCTCCTCTCTCTCCACGGAGGAGAGTGCGTGCGTGCGCGTGTGTGGCTGTAATTCGTAGCTCCGCTGCGTCAGCGTTAGCTAGCGTCACAGTGTAACACATGGCTCCCCCAGCCTTCTCTTTCCCTCTCTCTCACGCACGCACGCGCATGCTCGCGCGCACACACACATCTAGCAAGGGTTTTATGTGATGTAGGCTTATCTGTGTGTCTCGATTTTTGTTTTTCTTCACAACACCTACTCAACACTGTCTTGTCCTACCAGCATCTGTCTCTGTGCTGTTGTCAACAGGTTGTGTGGCAGCATGGTTATATGTGTTCTCTGGCCCATCCTCACTGCACTGCATACACACACAAGCATTAGCCAAAACATAGAGGGACACAGCCTACCCCGCCAGCATGCATATCACACCTTGTGTACTCTCCTCCAATTGATGTGTGAAATGACAAACTTGTTTCTCTTCTCTCTTTCCCATCCTACCTTTTCTCCTATTTCCACTCCACTGCACTTTGCTCTACTGTTGTAGATGGGATGGGTCGAGTCTTGGCGCAGGACGTTTACGCCAAAGACAACCTGCCTCCGTTCCCTGCGTCAGTCAAAGATGGCTACGCCGTGCGAGGTGAGACGCCAGGACGAGTGGGTGTACAGTGCAGTAGTTTGAGAGATTGCAAAACATTTAACGCTAGACTTTAATGCTTGTTTTTGTGTCTTTTGACCATTGCACCCTTTTCAGCTATTTATGTCTCACTGTTCTCCTGCTATCGCTTTCCCCATCCCTCCCGCCCTCTCTCTCTCTTCCTCTCAGCGGCTGATGGTCCTGGAGATCGCTTCATTATTGGAGAGTCACAGGCAGGACAGCAGGTGAGGTCCTTTACAGTTTGTGAGCCCTGATATTCTGGAGTGTTGCTTTGAGAACATACTATAACAGGAGCTCTCTTGCCTTTTCCTACCTCTGTGTGAGTCCGTGTATTCCCATGGGCTATCCTGCAGCGTGGAGTTCCACAGGTCACTGGCTCAGCTGTGATTACAAGACTCCACAGAGACAGACCATGTCCTCTCTCTACCTCTACACAGTTATATCGGGCTCTACTCTACACACAGACCCTGTCTCTGCAACGCTCCGCTCGGCTTTCTTACAATTGTCACACGGCCTCCACTATGGAGCCTCGTGTTCAAGAGTTGCTCAAGTGCGTCTTGTGAAAAATGGAGTACAGTCGATTAGATTTTTCCCAATTGTAATGTTAACACTACTCCATGCCGGCAGTTATAATGCATAATTATGCAGCTATAATGCCTTAAAATTCTAGCCATAAGCATGTTTAACATCTTTTTATAATGTCCAACTTGTGTGTGTCCCTATAGCCCACGCACACGGTGATGCCGGGTCAGGTGATGAGGGTGACAACGGGGGCTCCTATCCCCTGTGGGGCGGATGCTGTGGTGCAGGTGGAGGACACTGAACTGCTTCGAGAGTCTGAGGACGTGAGTCAACTTCCTGTCCCAATCTCAATTTGTCACAACGAGCTTTACTGGAATACACTGTACAATAACATACGATCTGTCTCTCTCCTCTCTCTTTCTCAACTCACTCCCCGTTTCCCTCAACGCTCTCTCGTCTGTCTCCTGTCTCCTCTCCACAAACTGACAGCTTTTCTATATTGTACATACACTTACTCGTCTGCCACAATCGTCTTCGTTACAATATACTGTACTGTATTTTCTTCACTAAACCTGTATGTCGTTGCAGGGCACAGAAGAGCTGGAGGTGCGGATCTTGGTACAGGCACGCCCTGGACAGGACATCAGGTGAGCGAGAAGTTTTGGGTTGTACCAATCAGGACTGGTTGGGTCAATTCCATTTAAATCCAGTCAATTCAGGAAGTAAACTGAAATTCCAATTTTCCTTAATGCTGTTCTGTATCAGTACTATACCACACAACCAGTATGTCTGAGTGCCAGCCCTCTGTCTCCCCTCCCTCCAGGCCTATAGGTCATGATATAAAGCGTGGGGAGTGTGTCCTGTCCAAGGGAACCCACATGGGCCCCTCTGAGATTGGCCTGCTGGCCACAGTAGGAGTCACTGAGGTGGAAGTGCAAAAGTTCCCCGTGGTGGCTGTCATGTCCACAGGCAACGAGGTGAGCGCAAGCTCGCATGCATGCACACACGTTTTTGCCTTCTCTCATGGTGTCTTTAATACCTGGGTTTGAAGTTAGAGAGGCGGGTACGACGGCAACAGATTTCTGAGTGGAATCCCAGGTCTGATGGGAAGATCTTACAGGATGTGAGATGGTTTCCAATATACAATGGATAATAAAGTTGTGTGTGTGTGTGTAGCTGTTGAACCCAGAGGATGATCTGCACCCAGGGAAGATCCGGGACAGTAACAGATCTACACTGCTGGCCACCATTCAGGAGCACGGATATCCTACCATCAACCTGGGCATCGTCGGAGACAAGTCAGTGAACATAACCCTCAATAGCTATAGGCTTGTCTACCCTCCTAGAAGGCATTGGGCTGGTTTCCATGGACACACATTACTTCTCGTCCAGGACTAAATCTATGTCTGCAGAACTGTAGATTTTTATATATATATATATATTTATATATTTATTTATATATTTATGTATATTTATTTATATATATATATATTTATATATTTATATATATATTTATTTATATATTTATATATATTTATTTATATATATATATTTATATATTTATATATATATATATATATATATATTTTATATATATATATTTATATATTTATATATATATATTTATATATTTATATATTTATATATATATATATATATTTATATATATATATATTTATATATATATTTATATATATATTTATATATTTATATTTATATATATATATATATATATACACACACAATCAGAAAGATAGGAGGGTCTAAACTATGACCGTTCCCCTACAGCCCAGACGACCTCCTCAATGCCCTGAACGAGGGCATTAGCCGTGCTGATGTCATCATCACCTCAGGGGGCGTGTCCATGGGAGAGAAGGTAAGATCCAAACATAATGAAATGTTAATTAAAAATCAATAAAAAAGAGAGAAGGGGATGAGAGGTGGGGCAGCGAGAGGTCACTCACTGTATGTTTGTGAGAGCGAAATCAATTCCGTCGTGGCTAGATAGTAGGGTCTGGAACTCATTTTGGAATTCGCCACAACAGTTTGTTTTCTATGTTGAACCTCGTGTACTGTCCAACTCATGCACTCTGCTGCCATCTGTTGTTCTGACCCAGATGTTACTCCTTAGTGATGAACCTGCTGGTTAGGCTGACCTTTTGTATGTTTACTGCTTAGCTGAGTTCTCTGCTTCCCTCTTTGGGTTTTCTGCTCCAATTACTTCTGTGATTGGATCACACATTTTACACCTCACCATCTGTCAGAGACCAGCAGACATGTTAGAGTTGCACAAAGTTTCCATTCGATTCGATGTTCAACCTCTCGCCCATGTATTCTTTGCAATATCAGAATCGACTCAGGGAAACCTTATATCGTGCATGAAATACATTCTATGATATTATATTGTATTTACAGTGTATCTCTTTGTGTTTCAGGATTACTTGAAGCAGGTGCTGGACATTGACCTCCATGCCCAGATCCACTTTGGACGGGTCTTTATGAAGCCAGGGTGAGACGTGATGGGGATTTACATTTTTGTTTTGTACAAAATTTAAATAAAAAATACATTTTTCTACCAAAGTTTATGCCTTCTTAATTCATGAAGTGAGGCTGGTTTAGAAGAGATGGATAGTCAGTCATGAAGGTCTCACTGAGTTTGTCTTCTCTCCTCTTTAGTCTTCCCACCACGTTCGCCACTGTAGACATTGACGGGGCACGGAAACTGATATTTGCTCTACCAGGTACTTCATACTGAGATCTGCATGTCATGTGTACCGTGCGTGTGTGCAGTATTTTGTGTGTGTTTTTTTTTGTGTGTGGTATAAATGTCGTTGTTGAGTCTCAGGACTGGCAGGGGACCGCTTGGTCTTGACTGAGATCTCAGGCACTCGTCTGTGTCTCTGCTCTGAGTCCAAAACGCCACCATTTACCAACCAAATATGTTTCCTTGAGGGAAACATGTTATATTAATGCAGCAGCATGCCCTCAGACAGAGGTAATGTTCCTCTTTAATCACACTCCCCGTTCAGTTTCCACAGCATCCTGGAATCCTTCCAACCCACAGCAGCCATTTTTTCCCCCTCTCCGATTTGACCATTTTCATTTTAGTAAATGAGTTGTAATTAGTATTAGAACTATGTTTGCGTGAGGGAATGTCTGTGTTTATATTTTTATATCAGCCCTCCAAAACCGTGCTCCTGTGTTTTTATCTCAGACCCACACAGCCCAAAAAACTCAAACCACAGCCAGCCCTGACCCCCATCCAACCAAACCTGAAATTTGACCCACCCAACCAACCAAAGTGCCCTACCTCCTCTCTTACTCAAGCCTGCTGACAACAGCCTCTTGTCCCTCTACTTTCCTAGCATTCGACCTGGCCCCTCCACACCTCTTCAAAGGCCCCAGCCCTGGACCCCTTAGTCCCTTGCCCAGGCCCCCTGCTTCTGCCCGTCCTATTGCCAACCTGCCCCAGCCCCCCTGCCTTGTCTCTGCCCGTCCTACATATGACCGGAGGGCTAGTCTGTGGCTGTGGTGACCGCCACTCTTTTTATATTCCCCCTTTAAGGTAATTTCACCTTCAGAGACACAGGCGCCATTCGCATCGACCCTGTGCCCGACAGTGAGGCAAGCAGGGTGCCCGTGCCACCGCCCCCGCGCGGAAGTAGGTGCTACCAACCTGGTCGACCATACTGTACCGTTCAGTGTGCTGCTCTCTACCTGAAAGCAAGCTTACTTCAACTGAGCTCAGAAAACGGAATTTAAACTGAAAATGGGAAATGTGTTTTTTCTTTAAGAGTGCTTAACTGAAACTCGACCCAACTCAAATGATATGGGCTTCAAATTAAAAAAAAAAATCTAACTTTTTATCAGGCCAAATGGATAAATTTTATTTTTGTCTCCCAGACTTTGGGCATGTTTGGGGGCATTTTTGACTGTTTTTTTATTGGTGATTAAACTAAACAAGATCACTACACCTTTTAGTGAACCCAAACTTGAATCTTAACAAAAGATAAAATAAACTTTAGTTTTTCTTTACTTATGTGATTTTTCTGTTCTGTTTTCTGAGAGAGAAATATTGTTTTGTTTCTTTAACATTTCTGTGGCGTTGCTGTTGGTTCTGTCGCTCCTCGTTTCGTTTCTCTGTGTGTCCCCGAGCCCCTGCCCCTGTGAGTATCTATCCCATGATTCCATGCTGTTGCTTGTTGTTGTGATTTAAGAGCGCCGCTCACCCTCTCCACCTGCTATTGCTACCCCTCACCTCTGCTTGTCGGTGTAAAGAAACAGCACTCAAACTTGTCCCACTCTCCCCAAAGAGCTCTCACCCACCAGTCCCTCCTCTGTGAACACTTTCAAAGGCAGAAGCGTACATGTCTCACCTGTCTGCCTCCCGATCCCTCCAGCCCAGGTCCACAACCGCAGCCTGGGTCGCATACTGACAGGCCAGTGGGGTGAAGAAAACCACTGCCCTATGCACTGAGCCCTTGTCCTGTCCTACAGGGGCTACTAGCTGGAGCATGTCAACAACAACAATGCTCCTCAACCCCAACCCGTCCAAACCTTCCCAGGCATATCCTGCAGTCTCCCTCCTCAGCCCTGAACAGTGGTAATGTCCCATCCTTGTCTCCCTCTCATCCTCAGCACCTCTCTCTCTGTTGGTCAGGTAACCCAGTGTCTGCTGTCGTCACCTGTAACCTATTTGTCATCCCTGCTCTGAGGAAGATGCAGGGGATCCTGGACCCTCGACCCACCATCATCAAAGCCAGGGTAGGTTAACAGCACTGGCTGTTATGGAGGGTTTCTGGACACTAGGTTGTAAAATACAGGTTAAGACAGTGTCATAATTAAAGGCAGTACGTTAAAAAATAAACACATTTATTGGAACAGCTCTGTTGCTGATTCTAAACCATTAACATTGAAAACGTGACCAACGGTCTATAAATTAAAGTAATAAAGTGGCTGTCGATCATTTGAAAAACATTTACAGTGCATTCAGAAAGTGTTCAGACCCCTTAACTTTTTCCACATTGTTACGTTACAGCCTTATTCTAAAATGGATATAATACTTTTTTTCTTTCATCAATCTACACACAATACCCCGTAATGACAAAGTGAAAACAGGTTTTTAGAAATGTTTGCAAATGTATTAAAAATAAAAACTGAAATACCTTATTTACATAAGTATTCAGACCCTTTGCAATGAGACTCGAAATTGAGCTCAGGTGCATCTCGTTTCCATTGATCATCCTTGAGCCGTTTCTACAACTTGATAGGAGTCAACCTGTGGTAAATTCAATTGATTGGACATGATTTGGAATGACACACACCTGTCTATATAAGATTCCACAGTTGACAGTGTATGTCAGAGCAAACCCAAGAAGACTCAAGGCTGTAAACGCTGCCAAAAGTGCTTCAACAAAGTACTGAGGAAAGGTTCTGAATACTTATGTAAATGTGATATTTCTTCTTTTTTTGCAAACATTTCTATAAACATGTTTTGCTTTGTCATTATGGGTTATTGTGTGTAAATTGATGAGGGGGGGAACGATTTAATCAATTTTAGAATAAGGCTGTAACGTAACAAAATGTGGGAAAAGTCAAGTGGTCTGAATACTTTCCACAATGCACTGTAAATGAATAGAAAGGATAACTGTTTTACTGCCAATGTGTTTGCGGAGTAGTTAGCTGAAATTCACTACAATTGTTTATTTTTCACTTGATAGCAAACTTTCTGTACTGCTAACATTCACTTCCAGTCATTTTCACTCCGGCGCTAGTCCAATTAATGTATTTATTTTCTAACGCATCTGCATGGAATTATTACGTTGTCTTACATTATTACGTTGCACTACCTAGTCTGGACACAGTTGAAATACAGGCACATAATGAAAAAGTGTGCCACCTTGCAGTCATGGTCCTTGGAGCCAGATATGCAGGTCCTTCGAGCTTGCTGCATAAGTTAGGGAGTTTGAGCGAGAGCTGGAGAGGGTTTTATACACACAGCAAATACGTTGGGGTTGAAAGTTGAGTGATGTCATCATTCTGCGCCCTGCTCTCTCCTGTGTGTGTGCAAACAGCTGTCTTGCGATGTAAAGTTGGACCCTCGTCCAGAGTACCACCGCTGCATCCTGACATGGCACCACCAGGAGCCTCTGCCATGGGCACAGAGCACAGGTATTATCACATACTAAGTAAATACACAATAGTTTGTCCGCATGTGTTTTCATGGACAAATGGATAAGGGAAAATGCTTATCAGAAAGTTTATCCTTGTCATTTTATTGACTCTGTCTCCCCACCCTCCTCTCCCCCTCCCCACCCTCCTCTCCCTCTCCCCACCCTCCTCTCCCTCTCTTTACCACCCTCTCCTTCTTTCTATCTCACTCTCTTTTTCTCACTCTTTCTCCCCTTCTACAGGAAATCAGATGAGTAGTCGACTGATGAGCATGAGAAGTGCCAACGGGCTGCTGATGTTGCCTCCTAAAACAGAGCAATACGTGGAGCTGCATAAAGGAGAGGTTGTGGATGTGATGGTCATAGGACGACTATGATGATGTCATCTTACAGGGACAGATGGATAGACAGGAAGAGGAAGTGGTGCATGTCCACATATCATAACTATTCTGTAATATGTAACGGCACAGCTAGTTTTTATTGATTTGGATAATAAAGTTGATCAAGTATAATTAATCACGAACACAAAATAAATGAGTACATACATTGATCATGAAAATATTAATTTGAAAAGATCATTGTATTTCAAAGACAAAATGTAATACCTTTAAAAAGTGGAGGGAAAAAATATATAAAACATAAGAGAATTATTCTGTATTATATTATTATTATAAGTATCATGATTATTATGATAATTATTAATATTATATTATCATATTAAGCAACTCTTGTTTCTCTTTCATCCTTGCAATTGCTTTGTGTGTTCAACCCTAGACCTTATAGATAGATAGCAGTAGCATTTCAATAGGAAGCTGTAGGTGCTTAACAGGATTAAAAAAGAAAGCCTATTTTCTTATCTCACAAAAAGGTTCAAAATACATCTTCTTTTTTACAACGAAAACCCTTTTGAGATTGTCAGAAGTCCCCCTTGGTCTATGTTCTGATTCTCCACCCTTCTCCTAAAGTGTGCACTTGCACACTCCCAGTCATTTAAATGCATGGGTTTGGTGTAGGCATTGGCTGGAGGTAGTTTCCACCATTGCTAAATCCATGCAAGAAAGAAAACGGGAAAAGAGTGAAGAATCAGGATGTAACCTTGGTGCTCTGGCTTGATAGGAGGAGTGCTTTCAGGGTCCTGAGGGTGCCTTTAGGTGACAGCTATCTTTACCTCCCTTTAGTATTCTTCTCTTCTATGCCACATTATATGGGCTTCATTGTGCTTCATAATGGCTTCACACAGCTTTGCTTGTCGTTTATCTTGTGAGTCGTGTTTATGTGCGCAGTGCCAAAAGTGTTGGGCATCATGATGAGAACTGGGCCTGTATTTATAAAGTGGCTCTGAGTAGGAGTGCTGATCAAGGATCAGGGCCCGTATCCACAAAGCATCTCTGTGTAGAAGTCCTGATCTAGGATCTGTCCATATAATTTTTTTCATGATGATCTTAAATACAAAACAGATCCTAGATCAGAACTCCTGCTCTGGGATTCTAAGCATTTCGCCTCACCTGCTTTAACATCTGCTAATCTGTGTATGCGACAAATTAACTTTGATTTGAATTTTTATTTTAGATGCTTTGTGGATGCAGGCCCAGTTCCCCCCAGTCTATATAATCTTATTAATTATGATATATAAAACTAAACTGATCCTAGATCAGCATTCCTGCACCTTTATGAATACATGCCTTAAAGGTGGAGGAAGGCAGCGGCCCTGCTTCGTCAGTCTAACCTCACCTGGTACTAAAGTCCCACCCAGAGATATGTATATCCTGGCTCTGGTCCCACCCTGTCCCCTGCCCTTCTACTCTACCAATGCCCCGCTCTCCCCCACCCACACCCCTCCAGGACTGCTCACCTCACACACACTAGTACAGATAGGTGAGGGAACTGGGGTAGGGAGAGAACTTTATTTTATTTGTTTATTTCAGAAGGAAGAAACAGCTTATTTAAAGTGCTGACTGCCTTTTTAACAACTATTAAAACAATGTACAGAAAAATAAATAAATAAAAAAGAGTGATATTGTACAGATATTATGGTGACCAGCACTCCTAAAGAAATTAATGAAGCAATGGGGAGATATTGAACTCTGTACTATAAAAATTATGTAATAATAGCTGATGAAAAATAAAAAATCCTTGATCAATTATGTAAAACAATTAGTTCAGTCTCTTATTTATAAACGGACATGTCCTCTTGGAAAATGTTTAACTATTCTATGTTACGCTACATAGAGTACATAAAAGTATATGTGTTTCTACAGCATTGGTCCTTGATTTCAGCAAAAAACTTTGCAGAAAAACACTGAATTTTTAAAATAGAATTTACCCTCTTACTTTAATAGATGTGAAGTAATCTATCATTGGATAGATGACTGAGCAACATTGACCAATCGCGAATATTGTTTCATGAAAGTAACGTTACCTGTGGAGCAAATGGGAGAGCCTTGACGTCTCAACCCTTGAGTTGGAAATGACTTCTCATAACGCAAGGCTACGGCGGGAGAGAGGGTTTCGAGTGATATTGTGACACAAAGTTAGGAAAGTTGAGTCTTTCATCACTCAGTTGATACAAAAACCAATGGAGGAACATTGGACACCTCAATGAAGGATATATTTTTTGAAAGCGTTGCGGGTTAAAAGTGAGTAGTTCTCTTTCATTTCAAATGTATTTTGCTGGCATTGTTTGCAACAGGTTCCCAGGAAGCTAACGTTAGCTAGCATGCTAGCATTATCTAGCGCGAGCTTTTAAAGTTTCATGCTACCTGGTAAACTAGCATAATAGAATATTTCACATCAGGTTGAACTAAAGCTGTTGATATTTCAACTGTGTGGGTTAACAACAAAATAGTGTATTTTTTTGCATAAAATGATCACCGAAATGTCCATGTCGCTTTTCATCCGAGCCCATGTCACAGCGGAAATGGTCGCAATGCCAGGCTAGTTGGCTTAGAAGCTAGCAGAGCGGACTGGTATCTAGCCCAACCCATAGAAATGTAATGATTCTAGCTATTTCTATGGCCCTACCTGTTGCGTGTGTGAAGTTTGGGTGCCTTCATTGATGCACTGTTTAAACAGGCATTTTGTTTACATCTTTTGAATAAGACAACGTTTTACATTAGAGTTCTGCTACTAGCTCGCAAGGTGGAATTCTACGTAATGAAAAGGGCTCATGCATCTCAACATTCTGGTATTACAGCCTGGAGTCCGGACGCCAGGATTCGTGCCTTACAACCCAGTCACTACTGTATTATGTCTCAACGTTTAGATTGAACCAGTTTACCATTTCAGGACAGATGCATGATGTCGACAAAGGGGATGAGGAGTGTTTTTGACAGCACTGTAATACCGTCTGACCAGAGAGTCATCAATCTATCAGCACTGAAGTATACTGTACCACTGAGGTTATGCCAGTATTGTGATCAATCGTTTCATTCAATGTTTGTCTGACCAAAGCGTCAGTGACTAATACATGTATTTTTCGGTACATTACAGTATTATTTGTACAGGTCACACCGAAAAGCAACACACAATGAATGGTATCAATGAAGCCCACATCCAGGTACTGAAGTTTTCTACAACCTTATCATTCAACTTTTTACCGTTCCTGTCTTATTAGTTTACCTAATCACGTGCCTCCAGTCAGCTGACAGTGTTATGCTATTCACAGTGAAGGCCAATTTTTTTAAATGATTATTTTTAAAATTTTCTTTAGGTGGTCTGCCTCCAATCACACCTAAAATAGCCAGGAAGGACCCTACCCACCTTGATTATCAACACCTTTTGAAAGTGGTTGGTTTTCCCTGAAGTGTAGACTTTACTG
Source organism: Oncorhynchus keta (assembly GCF_023373465.1). Taxonomy (NCBI): domain Eukaryota; kingdom Metazoa; phylum Chordata; class Actinopteri; order Salmoniformes; family Salmonidae; genus Oncorhynchus; species Oncorhynchus keta. Next base: position 35,835,606 of record NC_068449.1, on the reverse strand, counting down.
TGAAATGCTTACTTACAAGCCCTTAACCAACCATGCAGTTCAAGAAGAACAACATATTTACCAAGTAGGCTAAAATAAAAAGGCTATAAACAGGGGGCACCTGTACGGAGTCAGTGTGCAGGGGTACAGGCTAGTTGAGGTAATCTGTACTTGTATTTTGAGGCAAAGTGACTATGCATAGGTAACAAACAGTGAGTAGCAGCTGTGTACAAGAGGGGGAGGTCAATGTAAATTGTCCGGTGGTGATTATTATGAATTGTTCAATAGGGTCTCAATTCTAAAATTCGCTTGTGCTATCATTTCTGATGATAAGCTACCGAATGCATAATAGCCAAGTGTTCCCTTTATTTTGACATGAAGGCTACCTGTATCTCTGAAACTTCCCCTCATTCATCAACAGCCGAGTGAGCCTAATCAAAATTGACTCCCAACTATTATGACTTCTGCTTTCTAATACACTTTCAGAATGAGTTAATAATAAATAAAACAAATTGCAAGAGGTTGGCCCTGAAGACACTTTACTCATAGTCTAGCCTATAGCTTTTGAAAATGTTGTAAACATAACGGTTGTACATGGAGGTCTTGCGACTTTCACAAATTCAGACCTTTAGGGACACATGCAAAGTGGTCATTCTGGTCAACTATGCCCAGCAACAGCAAGTCGAAAATGATGTTTGCTACTAGGCCTTCTGCCAGGACTGGACTCCTTGGCTTATGAGCTACATTTGTAGATTCGACTTGCTGCTTGGATCTCTCTGACTCTGTATCGGTTTCAGTGATAGCCAGGGAGAGGGAAAATTAAAGTGCTAATGCTTCTTCTCCCTGTCGAGTCATGTTACCTAGCTAGCAACGCTGATCTGAGAAACTTCCTGGAAGTGTGTGTGTCCAGTGTCCAGCCAGTCTCTCCTATGTAGCTAATGTAATGGCATCACCTTATAGGTACAGTAGATCTTCTGCGAACAAAGAGCTAGGCTGTATCATGTCTTTTTCTCTTGTCATTTATCCTACTTGTTTATTGTGTGAGGAATCTCATAGCAGCCTACTTTCACATTTTATTTGAAACACACACAATAGCGAGGTGAGGACTGTTGAGCACGTCTGCAGTGATCAGGGCCTGCTCCGGGAGGGACTGGACCCAGGCCAGGAACACACAGTAAACTCAGTGTTCTCTCTGACCTGTTTGTGTCCCCCAGGAATTCTCAATCTGTCGCTCACTCACTGTGAGGGGAATCACTGTCCCCCACCAGCCCCCCGCCCCTGCTGTGCGCTGTTAATTTAGCCCCTGCGTGCTTTTACTGCTCTCCTCTATTCAGACCTCGCTTCAAGATGGTGCTGAAGACCCCTCAAGAATAGCATAGCACCCCCAAGAAAGATTTTATTACTACATGTACACAATATATTACAAGCACTCCTATGCAATGACCAAGCGACCCCAGGTTTGTTTCAGAATAACTTATTGTTCCCACTTACTGGCTAGAATTTAGAATCGGCTCTGTCTGACCTTTTCAACCAGGGGGGCATTTGTTTGTCCACTCACAATCATGGTTGACTAGACAGAGACAGAAGCTGTGTTTGAATACTCACACTAACTATACTATTTGTGACATAAATTGAGTATATAGTTAGGATTTTGTACTACATTTGCCAAAATACCACGTATACAAGCAGTGGACACTATTTCCATGCTTTTAGGGCCCATAATGTGATTCATCAGAAAATGGGCGTGGCTTCACCACGTTTTCAGATTTGAAGAAAATGGCAGAAAATATGCAGCCGAAGTCCGACGAGCTTATGCAAATTCATTGTTTTAACTAATGACAAATGTTGAGCAGTGTAATGACTTCCGATGTGAAATGGCTAGCTAGCTAGTTGGGTGCGCGCTAATAGCGTTTCGAAAGTCACTCGCTCTGAGACTTGGAGTGGTTGTTCCCCTTGCTCTGCATGGGTAACACTGCTTCGAGGGTGGCTGTTGTCGTTGTGTTCCTGGTTCGAGCCCAGGTAGGAGCGAGGAGAGTGATGGAAGCGTTACTGTTACACTGGCAATACTTAAGTGCCTATAAGAACATCCAATAGTCAAAGGTATATGAAATACAAATGGTATAGAGAGTCCTATAATTCCTATAATAACGACAACTTAAAACTTCTTACCTGGGAATATTGAAGACTCCTGTTAAAAGGAACCACCAGATTTCATATTGTTCTCATGTTCTGCACAAGGAACGTGAGCTTTCTTACATGGCACATATTGCACTTTTACTTCTCCAACACTTTGGTTTTGCATTATTTAAACCAAATTGAACATGTTTCATTATTTGAGGCTAAATTGATTTTATTGATGTGTTATATGAAGTTAAAATAAGTGTTCATTCAGTGTTGTAATTATCATTATTACAAATACATTTAAAAAAATGGCCGATTTAATCGGTATCTGCTGTTTTTGGTCGATATCAGCCTTGAAAAATCATAATCGGTCGACCTCTAGTTGCAACTGCCAGAATGTTGCCCGTAGGATGGGTTTGATAGCTGATAAGTGTACTTCTGCAACATGTTATCAAAATGTTAGACTGTACATGCCATGATCTTATATGGACTAAAGGTTTTTGTATTACCCCATTTTATTTCTATCCCCACCATCACACTTCCCTTCTCTCTACCCCCTTCCTGGTACGAGGTGGTACGGTACATCACTCTCTTCCCCTTCCCTGAAATGTTCTATATTCCGTGTTGGAATGTGGAATGAGAGTTCTGGAGAAGATAACAATCCTGGTCTGTTTCTTCTCCACAATGACGGGCTGAGAGGATAGGATACACTGGCCCACAGCTGAGGTGTAATGGGGACTTAGCATTCTCTGATTACATGGTATCAGAAGAAAGTTAATAGGCCTAGTTGATTTCTCTCCTTTTAATATGAGCCAAGAAGTGAGTATAAAAGCACCATTTGGGAATGCAAATATATTTAGCGGAATGTTAGGCTCTGCCCAGTGTTGATATGGGGTCTTGGCTCAGGGCAGTGGGCTGGAGGAGGGGATGCTTAGACTTCCATTCTTTACTGTAGTCTCAGAAGGCTCATCTAAAGTGAGCCAGGAAGACGGACACCACCCTTTAGGAGACTCTGATTGGGTAATGGCATGCTTCAGCTGCTGTTGTGAGGTGCTGTACAGCAGTGTGTGCAGTCACTTAGTCACTGCTGTGCCACTCCCAGGACGATCTGCTTCATGCCCACAGTATAGCAGGGGTGTATTCATTACACCGATTTTGTTGAAAAAGGTTTACTCTAAATCGAAAACGATTTGCAATGGAAACGGGAGTTTCTGTTGGACAAATTCAGGTAGGTCCCTCCCCGTTTTGTTCTGTTTGTGCTGTTTGCTTCCGCTTGGTTATTAACCGGTAAACGGTTTCCTTTGCAAGACACAATGAATACACCCCAGGTTTGTCCTGTAGCCTAGGTGTAGAGTCGACACCTACTTCAGGTCAGGACCCTGTGTGGCTGTCCTCACCTCACACACCACCACGATGTCACCAAATCTGATGTAGCCTAGAGAAGAAGTGGTATGTTTGGCTAGAAGATGGTGGTCAAATTGTTATTTGTTTAGGTGTGACGAGTGTCTCCTTCCTCAAGTATGTTCTAAACTGTATGCAATACTAGCACTTATGTGAGCCGTACTGTCCTAAATGGTGATATGCAATTTAATGGTCAGAGGCTACCCACTATTTTAGCCTGTGTTTGCGTACTGGTTAATGAGAGGGTGTATGTTGTGTAAGGACTGAGTGTGTTTCACAGACCGCTGTGAGTGCCGGTGGACGAGATGACATCAGAGAGAGACACTCTATACTCATTGCTCTTGTTGACTCAGTCAGTTGGGGCCTGTAGATTTGTTCCTCCCACTCTCACTCTGCTTCGAACCAGAATGTAAAGTCACACCCACATCCTAGGGCAACCTTGGGCTGGCTCACTGCACCTGCTGCTATCTTCCCCCTAAAAACACAAAACACCTGCACAGTACGTACACACACCCTCGCACACACACACACTGCCCTTCCGCTCCTCCCTTACCCACAGGCAATGAACCTGTTCCAACTACCTCAACTGTCACATGCTAATCTATAAATCAGGTTTCCCCAACTGGCGGCCCGTGGGTGGTTTTATTTGGCCCCCAAGTTTTCTGAGAAAAACAAGTCTTAAAAAAAATACAAATAATCATTGTTGGATGTAAGACTGTAAAAACACCAGTTATTTTAATTTTGGAAATCTGTTCCCAAGTACTCCTTCCTACACATAATAGAGACATGATCATGTAGAAATGTAAACAAGGTTTGAAATTATCATGTTTTTGTCAAATTATTTTTGTTTGGGATTCTCGCAGTCAAATTGCGGTCTACAAAAGATTTGTAATCATGTTCCGGCCCCCGACCATCCGCACACGAGAAAATCGTACCACAGTTGAATATATTTGATGATCCCTGCTTTAAATGCTACTGCTTGCTCTGGGGTTAGGCCGGGTAGCTGTAAAGCACTTAGTGATGTATAAAGAGGTTTATAAAATACATTTCATTACATGTAATAAGCTGTTGAGGAAGGTAGCTTTTTCTGTAGTTTCCTGCAACCTACCAGGCCCATTATTATTATTTATACTGGAGTATGTAGCCTAACTGACTTGGTTGGTTGGTTTAGGTAGCCTAGTGTCTGAGGTTGAGAAGACCAGGAGGTGTAGGGCTGGGCGATATATTGAATTTGTGTGTGTTTGGCACGATATTCCAAATGGCTTGTATCACAAGAATCACTTTTTTTTCTTCAGTGTTTATGTCCGCTTGTTCTCGTGTTGTCTTTCTGTTCTTGTCTCCTTCACTCCTTCTGTGCTGTGCATTGCAGTACCACGTATGTTACCGCTAGTAACATTTTAGCCAAAGACTAGTCTGTGTTTTTATAAATGTACAATAAGCATGAAACACAGTTCTTCAAGGAATTGGCAACTTGTTCTCATTCTGAGAAATAAGGTAGGTCACTTGATTTCAACATCTGAACCAAGTGGACAGGCTAGCATGCTGTTCAAACAGTTGGAGACAGACAAGTGTGTGTTCATAACAATTCAACCGTTTCCCCTCTCTTATAAGCAAGCAAATAGATCCAAGTTGGCTAAACTTGAAATATAAAGATTAGTTGGCTACTCATGAGCACATGGGCTTGTGCTTGAGTGTTTATGAGACTGGTGTTAATTGTCTAATGTCAAGTTAGTCATTATTAGTGAATGTGCATTATGCATGGTTCTGATTACATTTGTAACAAGAGGATTTTAATTGACAGACTTAAAAGCCAGATCAGTGATTATTGCAAAAAAAGCATGTTAAACTATTTTGATAAAATAACTACTTCATAAGTGGGTCTTACGGTTGTGGAAGGCTTACACACTACATGACCAAAAGTATGTGGATACCTGCTCTTCTAACATCTCATTCCAAAATCATGGGCATTAATATGGAGTTGGTCCCCCCTTTGCTGCTATAAAAGCATCCACTCTTCTGGTAAGGCTTTCACTAGATGTTGGCACATTGTTGTGGGGACTTCCATTCATCCACAAGCATTAGTAAGGTTGTGCACTGATGGAATATTAGGCCTGGCTCTCAGTCGGTGTTCCAATTCATCCCCAAGGTGTTCGATGGGGTTGAGGTCGAGGCTCTGGTGCAGGACAGTCAAGTTCTTCCACACCAATCTCGACAAACCATTTCTGTATGGACTTCGCTTTGGGCATGGAGCATTGTCCTGCTGAAACAGAAAAGGGCCTTAGCCAAATGTTGCCACAAAGTTGTAGGCATAGAATTGTCTTGTTGTATGCTGTAGCGTTAAGATATCCCTTCACTGGAACTAAGGGACCTAGCCCGAACCATGGAAAACAGCCCCAGCTCATTATTCCTGCTCCACCAAACTTGACATTTTGTCACACAGTGCATTTCTCCTGGCATCCTCCAAACCCAGATATCACATTTGACCGGGGCAACTCCAGCAGGGCAGAAATTTGATTGAGGTGGCATCCTATGACGGTGCTACATTGAAAGTCACTGAGCTCTTCGGTAATGCCATTCTACTGCCAATGTTTGTCTATGAAGATTGCATCGCTGTGTGCTTGATTTTATACACCTGTCAGCGAGTGTGGCTTGAAATAGCCGAATCCACTAATTTGAAGTAATGTCCACATACTTTTGTGTATATATAGTAGGGATGCACGATATATTGGTGAACATATCGGAATCGGACGTTATTAGCTTAAAATGCCAACATACTGGCATTATTAACGCCAACGTTAATAATTATTAACGCCAACGTTAAAAACCAATGTCAAAGCTACCGTGCATACCTATATACAGTAGATGCATGACGTAATAACGCAACATAACATTTTGCGCTACACATGCAACACAGCATTCCTAACCTAGCCCACACAATGTCAGCTGTGTGGATCGAGCAGTCAAGCATTCATTTGTAAGAACATTTCAGCGAGAACTCAAAGGTGAAATCCATATGAAAGCCAAATGGAATTCATTGTCCTTGACAATAAACTGTTCTCTGTCGTTGGTGATGTTGGCTTTTGCTGACTAGTCAAGCGCCGGTACACACTACCAAGTGCGCTTTTTTTCAGATGTTGCAATACCGGAGTTACACAGTAATAGTGTCACTGCTATTAGCTTCACGACATGCATACTACGGAATGCCGTTTGGGTCTTTGTGTGTCAAAAAAGATACAGTAGCACTGTCAAAGCTGTACAAAAGTCTGCAAGCAAGCAAACCCCAGACACGAATGATATGTTTACAATACGTTGATAATAAAGCAAACATTTTTGACTGCAACTTCTGGGGTAGCTAGCTTTAGCTTGGTACCTAGCTAGCACCAATACAACCAGCCTGAAAACAATGGCCAGTAGAAACTGCAGTAATTTTCATTATTCTTAGCAATGATTTAGGAGTCCTTGTGAGTAAGTATTAGCTAGGTAGCCACTTGTTGTTCGCCTATTGAAATTGAACTTCAGTTCATGAAAATAAATAGCTAGCCAGCTTCTTAACCCTATTTCCCAAAGCTAACGTTATAAGCAGCCAGCTAGCTTCATCTGGCTAGAGAGGCTCGACCGGACCGGGTTAGGTGTTGTGAAGCTAGCACCAATCAGGATTAGGCACAATAGTGGACTTTGTGGTTAGCCTTCAAAATAAATGTATGTAATTGACAGTGATGCAAATGAATACAAATAGTAGAATTATGCCATACTTTGATTTTGAAGGCTAACTGCAAAGTCCACTCTTGTGGCTAATCCTTATTGTGGCTAGCTTCACATAGATGGATCAGACCATTAATCAAATAAGAACTATCTTATAAATTAGGGTTATTTAGATAACGCCTAGCTATATAGTTATAGGTCGACCGATTATGATTTTAACGCCGATACCGATTTATTGGAAAACCAAAAAAAGCTGATGCCTATTTTTTATATGTATATTTGTAATAATGAAAATGACAACAATACTGAATGAACACTTATTTCAGCTTAATATATAATACATCAATAATGAATAATAAATAAATAATGAAACATGTTCAATTTGGTTTAAATAATGCAAAAACAGTGTTGGAAAAGAAAGTAAAAGTGCAATATGTGCTAACGTTTAAGATCCTTGCTCAGAACATATGAAAGCTGGAGGTTCCTTTTAAACATGAGTCTTCAATATTCCCATGTAAGAAGTTTTTTAGGTTGTAAGTATAGGACTATTTCTCTCTCTACCATTTGTATTTCATTTACCTTTTGACTATTGGATGTTCTTATAGGTACCATAGTATTGCCAGCCTATTCTCGGGAGTTGATAGGCTTGAAGTCATAAACAGCGCAATGCTTGAAGCACAGCGAAGAGCTGCTGGCAAATGCAGGAAAGTGGTGTTTGAATGAATGCTTACGAGCCTGCTGCTGCCTACCACTGCTCTGTCAGACTGCTGTATCAAATCATAGACTTAATTATACTATAATAAACACACAGAAATACATTAATATGGTAAAATCTGGAAACTATCATTTCGAAAACAAAACGTTTATTCTTTCAGTGAAATATGGCATCGTTCCTTATTTTATCTAACTGGTGGCATCCATAAGTCTAAATATTGCTGTTACATTGCACGACCTTCAATGTTATGTCATAATTATGTACAATTCTGGTAAATTAGTGTTTGTTAGGAAGGAATGGTCTACATACAGTTCGCAACGAGCCAGGCAGCCCAAACTGCTGCATATACCCTGACTCTGCTTGCACAGAACGCAAGAGAAGTGACACAATTTCCCTTGTTAAAATAAATTAATGTTAGCCTGCAATATTAACTAAATATGCAGATTAAAAAAAATATATACTTGTGTATTGATTTTAAGTAAGGCATTGATGTTTATGGATAGGTACACATTGGTGCAACGACAGTGCTTTTTTGCGAATGTGCTTGCGGAGTTGGCTGTGATTCAATAACTTAACAGGCACCGCATCGATTATATGCAACGCAGGGCAAGCTAGATAGTTACACATGGATGATGATATTGCTAGTTTAACTAGTGATTATGTTAAGATTGATTGTTTTTTATAAGATTTTTATAAGTTTAATGCTAGCTAGCATCTTACCTCGGCTCCTTGCTGCACTCACATAACAGGTAGTCGGTCTCCTCTTGGAGTGCAATGTAATCGGTGTCCAAAAATGCCGATTACCGATTTATGAGAACTTGAAATCGGCCGACCTCTAATAGTTAGCTAGCTAACTATAGCTACTAAAAGAATGAAATGAAACGACTGAACAGATGAACAAAACGGCACAGCAAGTAAGTGAAAGAAATAGGTTTTGATTGTTTTACTGGTAATGGGGACATACAGTGGTGCAAAAAAGTATTTAGTCAGCTGCCAATTGTGCAAGTTCTCCCACTTAAAAAGATGAGAGGCCTGTAATTTTCATCATAGGTACACTTCAACTATGACAGACAAAATGAGGAAAGAAATTCCAGAAATTAACATTGTAGGATTTGTAATTAATTTATTTGCAAATTATGGTGGAAAATAAGTATTTGGTCACCTACAAACAAGCAAGATTTCTGTCTCTCACAGACCTGTAACTTCTTCTTTAAGAGGCTTCTCTGTCCTGCACTCATTACCTGTATTAATGGCACCTGTTTGAACTTGTTATCAATATAAAAGACACCGGTCCACAACCTCAAACAGTCACTCCAAACTCCACTATGGCCAAGACGAAAGAGCTGTCAAAGGACACCAGAAACAAAATTGTAGACCTGCACCAGGCTGGGAAGACTGAATCTGCTATAGGTAAGCAGCTTGGTTTGAAGGAATCAACTGTGGGAGCAATTATTAGGAAATGGAAGACATACAAGAACACTGATAATCTCCCTCGATCTGGGGCTCCACGCAAGATCTCACCCCGTGGGGTCAAAATGATCACAAGAACAGTGAGCAAAAATCCCAGAACCACACGGGTGAATGACCTGCAGAGAGCTGGGGCCAAAGTAACAAAGCCTACCATCAGTAACACACTACGCCGCCAGGGACTCAAATCCTGCAGTGCCAGACGTGTCCCCCTGCTTAAGCCAGTACATGTCCAGGCCCGTCTGAAGTTTGCTAGAGAACATTTGGATGATCCAGAAGAAGATTGGGAGAAAGTCATATGGTCAGATGAAACCAAAATATAACTTACCTACTGTGAAGCATTTGGGGTGGAAACATCATGCTTTGGGGCTGTTTTTCTGCAAAGGGACCAGGACGACTGATCTGTGTAAAGGAAAGAATGAATGGGGCCATGTATCGTGAGATCTTGAGTGAAAACCTTCCACCTAGAAGGGCATTGCTGATGAAACGTGGCAGCGTCTTTCAGCATGACAATGGTCCCAAACACACCGCCCGGGCAACGAAGGAGTGGCTTCGTAAGAAGCATTTCAAGGTCCTGGAGTGGCCTAGCCAGTCTCCAGATCTCAACCCCATAGAAAATCTTTGGAGGGAGTTGAAAGTCAGTGTTGCCCAGCAACAGCCCTAAAACATCCCTGCTCTAGAGGAGATCTGCATGGAGGAATGGGCCAAAATGCCAGCAACAGTGTGTGAAAACCTTGTGAAGACTTAGAGAAAACGTTTGACCTCTGTCATTGCCAACAAAGGGTATATAACAAAGTATTGAGAAACTTTTGTTATTGACCAAATACTTATTTTCCACCATAATTTGCAAATAAATTTATTAAAAATCCTACAATGTGATTTTCCCTCATTTTGTTTGTCATAGTTGAAGTACCTATGATGAAAATTACAGGCCTCATCTTTTTAAGCAGGAGAACTTACACAATTGGTGGCTGACTAAATACTTTTTTGCCCCACTGTATGTAAATGCCAACAAAACTTTTTGGTCTGTGTCTGTAACCTTTATTTAACTAGGCAAGTCAGTTAAGAACATATCCTTATTTACAATGACGGCCCATACGACGATCGGTCAATTGTGCGCCTCCCTATGGGGGTCCCAATCACGGCCTGATGTGAATACAGCCTGGGTTCAAACCAGGTCTGTTACGCCTCTTGCGCAGAGATGCATTGACTTAGACTGCTGTGTGTGTGAACTATTTAACTGTAATAGAATGCTTAAAAGGCTGCTAAAATGTTAAATATCTCTTATCGGTAATGTTTTTTTTGGCAAGGAAAATATTGGAAATCATTATCTGCCAATGTCATATCGGTGCATCACTAATATATAGCATGCAAAACATTATGAACACCTGCTCTTTCCATGTTATAGACTGACCAGGTGAATGCTTTGATCCCTTATTGATGTCACTTTTTATATCCACTTCAATTAGTTTCAATGAAGGGGAGGAGACAGGTTATAGAAGGATTTTTAAACCTTGAGACATGGATTGTATATGTGTGCTATTGAGGGTGAATGGGCAAGACAAAATATTTAAGTAACTTTAAACAGGGTAAGTAGGTGCAAGGCTCAACGGTTTGTGCGGTGTGTGGGTAAAATCACTGGGCAAACCAAGCCAGATAATTGCATTGTTTGCTCTATAACCTGTTAGTTAATATGCCTTGCAACCATGACGTCTAGGCCTATGGCTGAGACAACAAGACAGTGGCAGAATAAATTCAACCACAACTTTTGTTTCATCACAAAACCGGAGAGCAACCTCTGTCCACAAAGCATATTGCATGTAGCAAACAGTTACGTAACCTACAGCATGGTCAAGCCAGCTAATGTTTTTGGACTACTAAACATCTTTTGATTTAGAACCACGGAGAGTTACCTCAAGTTGTAAAGAAAACAGGAGCTGCTTTCACGATCAAAACACATATGCTTAGTCTAATACAGTGATAACTAAAAGATACCGAAAACAATTTAGTCAAACATTATCAAATCAAATGTATTTGTCACATACACATGGTTAGCAGATGTTAATGCGAGTGTAGCGAAATGCTTGTGCTTCTAGTTCCGACAATGCATTAATAACCAACAAGTAATCTAACTAACAATTCCAAAACTACTGTCTTATACACAGTGTAAGGGGATAAAGAATATGTACATAAAGATATATGAATGAGTGATGGTACAGAGCAGCATAGGCAAGATACAGTAGATGGTATCGAGTACAGTATATACATATGAGATGAGTATGTAAACAAAGTGGCATAGTTAAAGTGGCTAGTGATACATGAGGATGCAGTCGATGATATAGAGTACAGTATATACGTATGCATATGAGATGAATAATGTAGGGTATGTAACATTATATAAGGTAGCATTGTTTAAAGTGGCTAGTGATATATTTACATCATTTCCCATCAATTCCCATTATTAAAGTGGCTGGAGTTGAGTCAGTGTCAGTGTCAGTGTGTTGGCAGCAGCCACTCAATATTAGTGGTGGCTGTTTAACAGTCTGATGGCCTTGAGATAGAAGCTGTTTTTCAGTCTCTCGGTCCCAGCTTTGATGCACCTGTACTGACCTCGCCTTCTGGATGATAGCTGGGTGAACAGGCAGTGGCTCGGGTGGTTGTTGTCCTTGATGATCTTTATGGCCTTCCTGTAACATCGGGTGGTGTAGGTGTCCTGTAGAAATTTGAGTGCTTTTGGTGACAAGCCGAATTTCTTCAGCCTCCTGAGGTTGAAGAGGCGCTGCTGCGCCTTCTTCACGATGCTGTCTGTGTGAGTGGACCAATTCAGTTTGTCTGTGATGTGTATGCCGAGGAACTTAAAACTTACTACCCTCTCCACTACTGTTCCATCGATGTGGATAGGGGGGTGTTCCCTCTGCTGTTTCCTGAAGTCCACAATCATCTCCTTAGTTTTGTTGACGTTGAGTGTGAGGTTATTTTCCTGACACCACACTCCGAGGGCCCTCACCTCCTCCCTGTAGGCCGTCTCGTCGTTGTTGGTAATCAAGCCTACCACTGTTGTGTCGTCCGCAAACTTGATGATTGAGTTGGAGGCGTGCGTGGCCACGCAGTCGTGGGTGAACAGGGAGTACAGGAGAGGACTCAGAACGCACCCTTGTGGGGCCCCAGTGTTGAGGATCAGCGGGGTGGAGATGTTGTTGCCTACCCTCACCACCTAAAAATGATGTGGCTGTCCATGGTTCTGATTTGTGTGCATTCGTGCTAGTGGAAAAACATAGACTCACCATACTTGTAGAGGAACAAACGTCAATGCCATCCTCTTTCTTGCTGACTGTCATACAGTTCACACTTTTGTTTTTTTGTTCGTCTAGGCTTCCTGGCTAAAATCCTTGCTCGCCAGCTTAACTTTCTTTCATGGGCAACGTTATCTAGTTAACACTAGCCTGCTATATCTTGAACTTTCATCCAGGCCATGGGCACAGTGTATGAATTTATGGTTGGATCAGAATAGCCATTATATTCATTGGCCAGTATGGAGAATTAAGTAAAAGCACAAGTCCAAATCCCTATTTCCATCCATGGCTCATTTAGGAAAGGGGCAATTTTAGCTAGCTCGCCACCGGAGGACAACAATACAGCGAGATGCAACAATTCTGACACTACTTTGTTGCGCCAGGACCATTCACAGTTGAGCTCACTCAGTTTAGCTCAACGCTGGCTTTTATTTTATAATTTTTTTCTCTTTTTTATTATTTTATCAAGAGAGGCCAACTGCTCACTGGCATCCATTGTGTTCAATGCTATGGGTGGCAGCAATGTCATACTTTTTGACCAGACAGCATCAGATGGGGTACAAACAGAGGCACTGTTTCACTTGTTTTGATTCTTTCTCCAGTTAGATACATTCAGCCTCTTGCCAATAGAAGAACATTTTTATTTGAATGTATTATTTTTTGTTACATATTTGGGGTGAAGCCTGGCTACCTTTGGCATCCATGAATCCCGGCATCCCTGTGGAACGCTTTCGACACCTGGTGGAGTGCATGCCTTAACCAATTGAGGCTGTTCTGAGGGGAAAAATGGGGGGCAACTCAATATTATAAAGGTGTTTTCATGTTTTGTACACTGTGTATATTGTGTATCGCCAATAAATATGATTATTAGGCTATATCGCCTAGCCATACCAGGAGGGTGACTATACCAGGTTGCTTGGCTAAGCACCACAAGCAACAGATGGTCCACATCAAGGGCACAGTGTGTTTTAACCTGCCTCGTGGGCATGACTCCTCTACGGGGAGGGGATGATCCTGCCAAATGAGATTAGCTCAAGATCTTAATGCAGTGTGTGATGCCATCTGTGTGTGAATGGATAGAATCTGTGTAGATTATGACACATTTTTTGGGTGTTGGTGAGAAGATGACCGGACTAGATTTCAATTCATTCAGACCTTACTTTCAATCAGTCCCACACTATCCCTTAAACAAATGCATACTCACCACCCCAGATTACAAGCATGCTACAGCTGTTATTTGGAAAGGGAGGAAGCCAGTCCTTATTGAAAGTTAGTAAGGTTTTAGACAACCAGTTGTAATTCTATAGTAAAGGAAACTAAACTCACAGGGTTTTTTGAATGGCCATTGTTTACACAAATGCACACACAAAAAGGTTTGAAATGTAAATTGACACTTTCAATGTATGGGAAGCCATCAGCCTTTCTCTACATAGTGTTATCTGTTCTGCTCCTGTAGTACAAAAAGGGGAGAATAGAATACTCAAGGCCATAAAAATAAATGTTCTGCTACGAGAGGATTGTGTGCATTTATCCTCACGCTCCAACTCATCTAGTGAGTGCTACTGTAACAGTTACTTATGTAGCCTAAACCTACGTCACTCACTGAAACTACATTATTCATTCAAAGCGTCTGCTCTGCTCCTGCGTGAGTGTTTCCAAGGACAAATGGGCTGCTTCACTTCCACATCACCCAGAGAGATTATGTTGTTACTTTTTCTGCACTAAAAAACATCTGCATATTTTCAGTAGTGCGGTTTGACAGTTATCCAGTCCATCCGGAAATAATTTGTTACAGCCTTGTACTAAAATTGATGAGAATTTATTGCACACAATAACCCATAATGACAAAGCGAAAACAGGTTTTGTGAAATTTTTGCAATTTAATACAAATTTTAAAATAAACTTATTTGCATAAGTATTCAGACCCTTTGCAATGAGACTCGAAATTGAGCTTGTGCATCCTGTTTCTATTGTTCATCCTTGTGATGTTTCTACATCTTGATTGGAGTCCACCTCTAGTAAATTCAAATGATGATGATTTGGAAATGCACACACCTGTCTATGTAAGGTCCCACAGTTGACAGTGCATTTCAGAGCAAAACCAAGCCATGAGTTTGAAAGAATTGTCTGTAGAGCTCTGAGACAGGATTGTGTTGGGGCACAGATCTGGGGGGGGGGTTCCAAAAAATGTCTGCTGCCCCAACGGTCCCCAAGAACAGTGGCCTCCATTTTTAAATGGAAGAAATTCGACTCTTCCTAGAGCTGGCCAAACTGAGCAATCAGGGGAGAAGGGTCTTGGTCAGGGAGGTGACCAAGAACCCGATGGTCAGTCTGACAGAGCTCCAGAGTTCCTCTGTGGAGATGTGACAACCATCTCTGCAGTTACAACCCTCTCTGCAGCACTCAACCAATCAGGCCTTTATGGTTGAGTGGCCAGACAGATGGCACTCCTCAGTAAAAGGCACATGACAGCCTGTGTGGAGTTTGCCAAAAGGCGCCTAAAGGACTCTGACCAAGAGAAACAAGATTCTTGGCCCTGAATGCCTTGCATCACGTTTGGAGGAAACCAGGCACCGTTTATCACCTGGCCAATACCATCCCTACGGGGAAGCATGGTGGTGGCAGCATCATGCTGTAGGGGTGTTTTTCAGCTGCAGGGACTGGGAGACTAGTCAGGATTGAGGGAAAGATAAATGGTGAAAAGTACAGAGAAATCCTCGATGAAAACCTGCTCCAGAGTACTCAGACTGGGGTGAAGCTTCACCTTCCAACAGGACAACAACCCTAAGCACACAGCCAAGACAATGCAGGAGTGGCTTCAAGTCCCTGAATGTCCTTGAGTGGCCCAGCCAGAGCCCGGGCTTGAACCTGATCAAACATCTCTGAAAATAGCTGTGCAGCGACACTCACCATCCAACCTCAGAGGATCTCCATTTGGAGAATGGGAGAAGCTCCCCAAATACAGGTGTGTCAAGCTTGTGGCGTCATTAGGGTTGCACATTTTGGGGAATATTCAAAGGTGGAAACTTTCCGTGAGAATTAACGGGAATATATGCAAATTAATATTAATACCATTTAAATGTAGATCTTTTTTGCATTTGTATATTTACCATATCATATGGAGACAGAAACATAAACCTTTTACCTTGTCATAAATATACATAATTGCAAATGATTAAATCCTTCCAATAGAAATTTTAAAAACTGTTTAGTTATGAATTTAACTTTAATTAAATGAGTTGACTCTTCACATGGGTTGATTTCACTGAACAACAAAAGGGAATATTGATCCCCAACAATCCATTGCATCTCCCTAAAACGTTTTCATCATACATCTGTAAAAGGATTGTCTAGAAACTGAAGCTTTGGTTGACTTCCATGTATTCTCCCTGGATCTGCTCAATATCCACCTCTTGAACATCGGACTCGGAGGCCTCATCTTCACTGTCACTTTCCAACCTTGTTGAGGATGGCTCGTTGTCAGACTCAAAAAGCCTCAAATTTGCCCGGGTGGCCACCATTTTTTTCAACCCTTGTATTGGTCAGCCTGTTGCGTACTTTGGTGTGTGTGTGTTCCCAAACAAGGACCAGTTGCACTCTGAGGCAGCTGATGTTGGTGGGATTTGGAGGAGGATGGAGGCAACAGGGGAAAGAACATCAGATCCACAAAGTCCCTTCCACCAGGTGGCTGATGAGATATGTGGGCACGACTGCCATATTGCATCTCCATCCCAAAGCCCTTGCTTGGAAGTGTACTTTGCCAGACTGCCTAGAACCTTGCCTTCATCCAGGCCAAGGTGGCGAGACACGGTAGTGATGACACCCTAGGCCTTGCTGCCCTCTGCACCAGACAGGATGCTCTTGCCAGCATATTTGGGGTCCAAAAAGTACGCTGCGGCGTGTATGGGATTCAGGCAGAAGTCTTAACGGTTTTTGATTGTATTTCAGAACTGCAGTTTCCTCTGCTTGGAGCAACAGTGAAGTGGGCAGGGCAGTACAGGTTTATTATCTTACATCTGCAAGCAGAGTCTGAACATCAGACAGGATGGCATCAATCCGTGCAATGGCTACCGCTGTAGGTTTCAGGATTTTCTGGCTGCTTACCACTCTGTCCAAATCGGCAGACTGTGATATGGCAATTTCTTCGAGAGACTCCTTCCCCTCCAGGAGACTGTCAAACATGATGACAACACCACCCCAACGGGTGTTGCTGGGCAGCTTCAATGTGGTGCTCTTATTCTTCTCACTTTGCTTGGCGAGGTAGATTGCTGCTATAACTTGATGGCCCTTCACATGCCTAACCATTTCCTTGCCTCTCTTGTAGAGTGTACCCATTGTTTTCAATGCCATGATGTCCTTGATGAGTAGATTCAATGCATGAGCAGCACAGCCAATTGGTGTGATGTGAGAGTAGGACTCCTCCACTTTAGACCAAGCAGTCTTCATATTCGCAGCATTGTCTGTCAGCAGTACAAATACCTTCATTGGTCCAAGGTCATTGATGACTGCCTTCAGCTCATCTGCAATGTAGAGACCGGTGTGTCTTGTCCCTTGTGTCTGTGCGCTTGTAGAATACTGGTTGAGGGGTGGAGATAATGTAGTTAATTATTCCTTGACCACGAACATTCGACCGCCCATCATTGATTGCAATAGTCTGCTTTCTCTATAATTTGCTTGACCTTCACTTGAATGCTGTTGAACACTGCATTCAGCAAATTAGTAGATACAGCATTTCTGGTTGGAGGGCTTTATGCTGGGCGAAGAACATTCAGAAATCTCTTCCAATACACATTATCCGTGAGCATCAGAGGTGAACCAGTTGCATAACACCTTAGCTACGTACCTCCATTGACTCAAAAAAACTTCTGATTCCAGGAGGACTGTGAGCTGTTGCTATCGATAAGGTGTTTAATTCATCATTTTCACCTCTAATAGAAGTAGAGGGACTTTTGTCGGAGGTCGCTTGTTGTCAGCGCTGAGGGAATTTATGCACTTGGCCAGATGATTCTACATCTTTGTTGCATTCTTCACATATTCTTCACATATTTG